>NC_057722.1:74591292-74725772 GCF_004010195.1 Chiloscyllium plagiosum | reverse complement strand
CATTGTTACAGTTGGAGGGGTGGGGTCTGAGGGCGGAGGTGCAGGATGTGGACGAGATGCGTTGGAGGGCATCTTTAACCACGTGGGAAGGGAAATTGCGGTCTCTAAAGAAGGAGGCCATCTGGTGTGTTCTGTGGTGGAACTAGTCCTCCTGGGAGCAGATACGGCGGAGGCAGAGGAATTGGGCTTACGGGATGGCATTTTTGCAGGCAGTAGGGTGGGAGGAGGTGTAATCAGGTAGCTGTGGGAGTCGGTGTGTTTTTAAAAAATGTCGGTGTCAAGTTGGTCATCATTAATGGAGATGGAGAGGTCCAGGAAGGGGAGGGAGGTGTCAGAGATGGTCCAGGTAAATTTAAGATCAGGGTGGAATGTGTTGGTGAAGTTGATGAATTGCTTAACCTCCTCGCGGGAACACGAGGTGGTGCCAATGCAGTCATCAATGTAGCGGAGGAAGAGGTGGGGAGTGGTGCTGGCGTAACTATGGAAGATGGACTGTTCTACATAGCGAACAAAGAGACAGGCATAGCTGGAGCCCATACAGGTGCCCATGGCTACCCCTTTGGTCTGGGGGAAGTGGGAGGATTCAAAGGAGAAATTGTTAAGGGCGTGAACCAGTTCGGCCCAACTAATGAGAGTGTCAGTGGAAGGGCACTGTTGGGGACGTCGGGGGAGGAAGAAACAGAGGGCTTGGAGGCCCTGGTCATGGCGGATGGAGGTGTAGAGGGATTGGATATCCATGGTGAAGATGAGGCATTGGGGGCCGGAGAAACGGAAATCTTGGAGGATGTGGAGGGCATGGATGGTGTCTCGAACGTATTTGGGGAGTTCCTGGACAAGGGGGGGATCGGACAGTGTTGAGGTAGGTAGAGATGAGTTCAGTGGGGCAGGAGCATGCTGAGACAATGGGTCGGCCAGGGTGGTCAGGCTTGTGGATCTTGGGAAGGAGGTAGAACCGGGCAGTGCAGGATTCCCTGACTATGAGGTTGGAAGCTGTGGGTGGGAGATCTCCTCAGGTGATGAGGTTCTGTATGGTCTGGGAGATGATGGTTTGGTGATGGGGGTGGGGTCATGGTCGAGGGGGCGGTAGGAGGAGGTGCCCTCGAGTTGGCGTCTGGCTCCAGCGGTGTGGAGGTCAGTGCGCCAGACTACCACTGCGCCCCCTTTATCTGCTGGTTTGATGGTGAGGTCGGGATTGGAGCAGAGTGGAGCACCGGCACCACTCCCCACCTCTTCCTCCGCTACATTGATGACTGCATTGGCGCCACCTCGTGCTCCTGCGAGGAGGTTGAGCAATTCATCAACTTCACCAACACATTCCACCCTGACCTTAAATTTACCTGGACCATCTCTGACACCTCCCTCCCCTTCCTGGACCTCTCCATCTCCATTAATGACGACCGACTTGACACCGACAGTTTTTACAAACTCACCGACTCCAACAGCTACCTGGATTACACCTCCTCCCATCCTACCTCCTGCAAAAATGCCATCCCGTATTCCTAATTCCTCCGCTTCCGCCGTATCTGCTCCCATGAGGACCAGTTCCACCACAGAACACACCAGATGGCCTCCTTCTTTAGAGACCACAATTTCTCTTCCCACGTGGTTAAAGATGCCCTCCAACACATCTCGTCCACATCCTGCACCTCCGCCCTCAGACCCCACCCCTCCAACCGTAACAAAGACAGAACCCCCCTGGTGCTCACCTTCCACCCTACCAACCTTTGCATAAACCAAATCATCTGCCGACACTTCCGCCACCTCCAAACGGACCCCTCCACCAGGGATATATTTCCCTCCCTACCCCTTTCCACCTTCCGCAAAGACCATTCCCTCCGTGACTACCTGGTCAGGTCCACGCCCCCCAATGACCTACCCTCCCGTCCTAGCACCTTCCCCTGCCACCGCAGGAATTGCAAAACCTGCGCCCACACCTCCTCCCTCACTTCCATCCAAGGCCCTAAAGGAGCCTTCCATATCCATCAAAGTTTCACCTGCACATCCACCAATATCATTTATTGTATCCATTGCTCCCAATGGGATCTCCTCTACTATGGGCAATTTAGCATGGCCAATTCACCTGACCTGCACATCTTTGGACTGTGGGAGGAAACATTTTTGTTTTATTTTGTGTGCTCATTGATATAATGTGTGGAGATGAGGTGGGATGTGGAGCTGCCATCCGTGGGAAAGGCAGTAGTTAGAATGTTGATCCTTAGCGAGTCATATCACAGTCCTCATAGTCGTTCGGGTCTCTCTAATTCTTCATGCTCAAAACCTTAATAGAATGGAATTGGGTGGACCAAACCTTGGAAAAGTTACCAGTTACTCTGGGTCACTTGGTAGCATGGTTTAGAAGCACTGTGTTCCCTCAAGTATCAGAGCACTCAAGAAATAGCCTTTCCAACATTTAGCCTTTTCAGGCAAGATGATTGACCTAACCAACTTTCAGAAGGTCACCAGAACCTGAGTCAACAATCAAGCCAGTCCTGTAGAAAACATCCACCCAATTAGGGCAATGCCTCTAAAACAGCTCCATCAGTTAAGTCAGCCCTTTTAGAAGATTCCATTCAGCATCAAGTCACTGCCCACAGGGGAACAAAAACTGAAATATTTAAAAATAACATTTCAGCAATGCAGACATTCACTTCAGTTGAGAATTGAAGCAATAAACTGTTAAGCTAAATGACATGACAGAGCATAAGGAAGAATATGATACATGATTTTATGATTTCTGATTTACACAACTAAAGGCTAAAAATGGATATCAATATTTATTTTGTAATGCCCTGGAGTTAAAGAAAAGGTTAGAGTAAGGAATAATTTATCTTCTTTAAACAGGGGCTCTTGTTCGTTGTAATCTCAGTTGACAATAGGTTCTGTTCTGTTGCCTGGTGATATCTTTCACTAAAGGTTCTCTTCTGTGGTGGCTAACCCAATTGATGGAAAAACATTAAGAAATATTATTCGCACTGAACTCCCCTTCAGATAATCATGTTTTGTTCTTGATCCAAGAGTATAATAACTTTCACTAATTGAAGGTGGGAAAGATGATTTTGCACGTTCAGCAGAAACTAGGAGATGAATAGCCAAACAACAACTTGCAATTAGGAAGCACTTTGTACATTAGGCAAAACCTCTTAGTTGCACCTTAATGGTTAAAAGCATGAAAGGTTTCTGGGGCAAGAGTGGAACGGATCAGATCAAAATCAAAATTACAGGAAGGGCTTTTGAAGTGACTAGAATGCAAGACAAGGGGTAGGAAGCAAGAGAAAGTTCAAATTCTACTTTGCATGTGTAAGGTATCAATGATTGGTGCATGATGGTGAAACAGAGGATTGGCAATGCTATATTATTGCAGAGGTGTTTGTGTGCCACAATGTGATTTTGAGGAGGATGGTATAGTGGCTCAGTGAGGGTGGCACGCTGGCACAATGGTTAGCACTGTTGTGTCACGGCAATAGGAACATAGGTTTGATTCCAGCCTCGTGTGACTGTCAGTGTGGAGTTTGCACATTCTCCCCATGTCTGCAAAGATTTCCACCGAGTGCTCCGGTTTCCTCTCACAGTCCAAAGATGTGCGTGTTAGATGGATTAGCCATGGGAAATGCAAGGTAGCAGGGATGGGGTGAGGTATTCTTTGGAGAGTCAGACTTGATGGGCTGACTTTCGGCACAATAGAGATTCTGAATTTCCTTCAGTAAAATAAACTAAGACCTTGGAGGCATTAGAGTATCAGGATAGGAATCTTGAAACCAACCTTCTGGGCACATCATCCCTGTGAGACTGTCCAGGTGCGATTTGTGGATGTGGTATTTGTGAGAGAGACTTTTGGATATTGTACAGAAATTAAGTGTTGGCTAATGAGTCCAGGCACATACTTTTCTAGTCAGTGTTTTATTTCCCTTCCACATCAAAAACCCCAACAACACAGATTAACTGGTCCCACTGATAAGTTTAGCATTTATTACCCATCCCTAACTGCTCTTCAGCTGAAAGACTTGCGAGCTCATTTCAGAATCAATCGTGTTGCAGAGTCTCTTGAGTCACATGTAGGCCAGACCAAGCAAAGACATCCTTAACAGACAATAAATGAACTGGAAGGGTTTAAATGACAATCAATGTTAGTTGTCATGGCCACCATTACTGAGGCCTGCAGTGATTATAATGAGATAAGCCAGCTGGATCTCATAGAATATGAGTTCTCTGACTGGGGTTGCTCATCTGGTCCAACCAGAGAGCCCTGGCTGATAGATATAAATGGGAGTGTCAGAGGTGCCATTCACTCTGAGAACTGGCTCTGAGAGAAATGGATCGGTGACAAGGACTCTGTACATGTCAATAAAGTGTGACTTGATGACGGGATACTGGACTCTGTGCAGTTATCTCATGACCCAATTTTGTTCCTTGAATTTTAAACTCCACCAGCTGTCATGATGGGAGTTGAACCCATACTCTCACAATATTTATCTGGATTACTAGAGTCGAAAAATGTAGCACTGGGAAAGCACAGCAGTCAGGCAGCACCCGAGGAACAGGAGAGGCGAAGTTTCAGGCATAAGCCCTTCATCAGAAATGTGGAAGGGGAAGGGGGGTGAGAGATAAATAGGAAGGTGGGGGTGGGGATGGAGGGGAAGGTAGGTGGGATGGAGATAGCTAAATGCAGGTAGGAGGTGACAGTGATAGGCCGGTGGGAAGGTTGGAGCGGATAGGTGGAAAGGAAGATGGACAGGTTAAGAGGGCAGTGCCGAGTTGGAGGGTTGCATCTGGGAAGCACAGCAAGTCAGGCAGTATCCGAGGAGCGGGAGAACAAGGACAGTAGATTTCCTTCCCTAAAGGACATTAGTGATCCAGATGTATTTTTATGATAATCAGCAATGGCTCCTAATGATGGCAGCTTTTAATTCCAGAATTCAAATTCTCCATCTGCTGTGGTGGGATTCAAACCTACATCCCTGGAACATTAGTCTGGGGTCCTGGGTTAGTCGGCCAACAAGATTAACAGAATACCACCACCTCCCTAGTTCAATTTGGCATCTGGCATCCCTCCAGAACCTACTAGACAATAATAGACATGGCTGGATAGTGCAATCAATTCTTCCTTCTTATGCTCAGAGAGTAGGGATAACTTTAACATTGGCAACAACTTTGACAAGATGCACAACATTGGTTTGACTCATTAAACTTGCTCAGATTTAATTTTTTCAGGCCCTTTGCAAGATAATGGGCAAGAATGGTTCCATTTCTCCAGGGTCTGGTACATTAAAATCTCTTTCACTGCAGCCCATGTGTTTCCTTGTTCTCAGAAGCCCTCCTGGAGTGTCCTTCAGCAGTTCTTCTTTAATTGACCTTGTCTTGTTTTTTCAATTAGTGCCATTGCCACCCTGGGAGGTGAAATGCCTGTCCTACCAATCTAAGTCATGTTTCCCCCACAAGTCCTACAGGTGACTTTTACCTTAGCACTTCATAGTTTCTTTAAAAAATTATTCATGAGTTGTGGGTGTCAGTGGCTCAGCCAGCATTTATTGCCCATCCTGAATTGCCTAGAAGGCATTGTTGTGTGTCTGGAGTCACATGTAGGCCAGACTGAGGGAAGGAAATCTGCCATCCTTACCCAAGGATATTGGTTTTTAGAACAATGCAGAGTGTTTTCATTGAGTCATAGATTCATAGAGCCATAAAGCACAGAAACAGACCCTTCAGCCCAACATGTCCATGCCAACCAAGTTTCTCAAACTAAATTTGTCCCACCTACCTGCGCTTGGCCCATATCCTGTCAGATCTTTCCTATTCAAGTATTTATCCAAACATCTTTTAAAAGTTGTAATTGTACGTACATCTACCACTTCCTCTGGCAGTTCATTCTGGACACAAACCACCCTCTGTGTGAAAAAAAATTGCCTCTTAGATCCCTTGTAAATCTATCTCCTCTCACCTTAAAAATATACGTTCTAGTTTTGAACTCCCTTACCCTTAGGGAAAAGATCTTTGCTGTTCACCATATCTAAACCCCTTATAAGTTCTATAAGGTCACCACTCAACCTCCTGTGTTCCATGGTCATCATTAAGCTTTCTTTATTGATTGAATTCACGTTTCAATCTACCATGTTTCCCAAAATATAGCCTAAAGTTCTAGTTTGCTAGCCCAGTGATATTACAACTATGCCGCCACCTCCCTTGAGGCATTATGTGTCTTGCTGGCATAGATTGTGACTGGTTTTAGCTTGTCTTGAAGTCAATTGAGGGAGATGTGTAATCGAGTGAGCATTGCCAAGGTATTTTTACTGTAGACATAGTTCAGCACAGTCTGAGTTAGTTTCGTCCTCATTTCAAAGGGAGAGATTGCCACAATATTTGTCGATATCCTTTCCATCATCCGCAATGTGCATAACTCAAACCTTTTTCCCATATCCATAAAAATATATTTTCTAATGATACTTGCATTGCTCACCTTATCTTTGGTTACTGTATAACTTGCAACACACCAAAGGCACACACTTTTCAGATGAAAAATTAAACTGAGGCCTGTCAGATGGATGTGAAAAAATCCAATGACTCTATTTCAAAAGCAAGAGCAGGGGTGCTATCTCTGATGTGCTGGACGACATTTTACTCCGCAAACAACATTACAAAACAAATTGTCTCGTCATTTTTGCATCCCTGTTTATGGAAGTTGCTGGGAGCTGACTGGCTGTTGCATTTGCTAATGACAACAGTGCTCTGAAGCACTTGGAGATAGCTGGTGCTCCTGAAAGGTGCTATAGAAATGCAAATCGTATATATTTTTGCAAGTAAAATTAGACTTTGTAGGTAAAGTGCTACTTGTAAAAATGGGCAATGCAATTATTTCAGGCTAGGCTTGCAATCTATTTCGATAGAGGTCAGAATAATTGTCACCAATGTTTTAATGTTTTTTCGAGCAATGTTGCCCTTCCTAATTTTAAATGCTTCCGGTCACATTGGAGCTGTTAAAAAAAGGAGATTGTGCAAACAGAGTTTAATGCAATGAAATACGTATTTGGAGTTGGGGTGTAGTGTGCAGCCTAATCAACATGATTGAAATTAATCGATGGAAGATCGCTCTATGATGTGCTAGTCTCTTGTGTCTGAAATTCCAATAAGTGGTCTGATCATATAAATCGTGAGGGCTTATTTGTAAACTCTGCTCAAAGATGCATCTCCTCTTGCATTGATCATGAATCTAAGTAAGGGGTTTACAATGATTTCCTTGTTTTATTCATTCACAGGATAAGGGCATCGCTAGCCAGGTCAGCATTTATTGCCCATTCCTAATTGTTAAGAGTCAACCACATTGCTATGAGTCTGGAGTCACATGTAGGCCAGACCAGGTAAGGATGGCAGTTTCCTTCCCTAAAGGACATTAGTGAACCAGATTCTTTTTTTCCTGACAATTGATTCATGGCCTTCATTAGAATCTTAATTCCAGATGTTTATGGAAATCAAATTCCACCACCTACCATGATGGGATTTGAACCTGGGTCCCCAGAACATTACCTGGGTTTCTGGATTAACAGTCCAGTGATAATACCATAAGACATTGGAGCAGAAATTAGGCCATTCAGCCCATCGAGTCTGCTCTGCCATTCAATCATTGCTGTAAGTTTCTCAACCCTATTCACCCACTTTCTCCCCGTAACCCTTGAACCCCTTGATAATCAAGAAACTATCTATCTCAGTCTTAAAGATATTCAATGACTTAACCTCCACAGCCTTCTGTGGCAGTGAATTCCATAGATTCACCACTCTCTGGCTATCTCTGTTATAAAGGGTCTTCTCTTTACTCTAAGCCTGTGCCCTCAGGTCCTAGTCTCTCCTACCAATGGAAATATCTTCCCAACATCTACTCTGTCCAGGCCATTTAGTATGCTGTTGGATAAAGATAAATTATTACCTCTGATGGGGTGTGTGGTGAGCAAATAGCAGGGATGAGGTGGTGTTGGTGGTCCAGAACAAGAGGGTATAACCTTAAAGTTAAAGCTAGATTATTTGGAGGTGATGCCAGGGTGCATTTATTGCACAGGGGGCTGTGGAAATCAGGAACTCCCTCCTCTTGGGGAGAAAAAAATCTATTGAAGCTGGATGTTAATTAAAAATGTCAAACCTGAGATTGATATAATTTTGTTAAGTAAGGGTAGTAAACTTCCAGAATAAGGAAACAGCTGGACTTGACATAAGATCGACCATGATCCAATTGCATGGCAGTGCAGGCTTGAGGAGCAGAATGGCCTACTCCTGCACTTATGTCCTTCTGATTTGCAGTTATTTTTGATCAGCCTGTTCAGACGCATTACGACACATTTCTGGGACAGGTAAATTTAAACTTTGCTAATATGTGCATTATTGCAGTTGAGGTAGTACTGTGACAGCTGTGTTTCTTTTCTGAGTGGCCTTTGTACAGAAATGCAGGCGAGGGTGAATATATTCATGCCATTTATGGTTGAAGTGAAATGAGAGTGACTGCTGTTGACATCAAGGCAGTTTTATCTGAGTGTACCCAAAGCAAAACTTCCGTCAATAGAAATCAATGGGAAAGGTCTCTGCTGGTTGGAATCATACGTAACAGAAAGGAAAATGATTGTGATTGTTGGAAGACACTTGTCTCATTTCCAGGGCATCTCTGCAGGAGTTCCTCAGGAACATTGCCTGGTGGTTACCAATTACTAGAAACTGAGCTGGACCAATAATATAGCTCCAAGTACAGGTCAACGGCTGGCAATGCTGTAGCAAGTGGCTCACCTCCCAGCTCCTTAAAGTCTGTCATAATCTACAAAGCACAAATAGGATGGAATACTCCTCAACTGTCTGCATCAGTTGAACTCCAACAACACTCAAAATGCTCAACACCAACCAGAATGAAGTAACTGACTTGACTGGAACACCATCTATTGCCTTAAACATTCACACCCTCCACCACCAATACACATTGGCAGCAGTGTGTATCATCTCGAAAGGGCACTGGTGTGGCTCCCCTAGACTCCCTCACCAGTACATTCCAAATCTCTGGCCTCTGCCACCCAGAACGACAAGAGGAGCAGACACATGGGAACACCACCAAGCCAATTTCCTCTCTAAGCCACATACTATCCTGATCTGGAACTATATCATCATTCCTTCACTGTTACTGGGTTAAAATCTGGAAACTCCTTTGCTCTAGCAGCTATGCCAAATGGACTGTAGGTGGCTCATCACCACCTTTTCGATGGCCATTAGGAAATGGCAATAAATATTGGCTTGGCCAGTGATGCCCACAGCCCAAGAACAAGTAAGAATAACTTAGAATGATTGCCACTGTCCTAGACAGTTCCAGGAAGTGCTGCAACATTGCTAGTCAAGAAACAAAGTCTATATTTGTTCTGAAGAAGGGTCACTGGACTTGAAACTTTAACTTTGCTTTCTCTCAACAGATGCCGCCAGACTTACTGAGTTTGTCCAGCACTTCGTGTTATTGTTTCAGATTTCCAGCATCTTGTTTTATTTTAGTCTCTATTCATCTTTCACTTTTCACCTGTGGACATTCTAGAACCTTGTACAGATAATGAAAGACTTTTAGAAATGTACTGTTTGACTGGAAATGCAACAACTAATTTGTGCACAATATTTTTAAAATTCATTCACAGGGTGAGAGCCAAGCCACATTAATGTGCCAGAGGGTAGTTAAGAGTCAACTACATTGCTGTGGGTCTGAAGTCACATGCAGACCAGACCAGGTTAGGTTGGTCGATTTCCTCCCCGAAAGGGCATTAATGAACCCAGATTTTTTTTCCAATAATCAACAATTGATTCACAATCATCATTAGACTCATAGTTCCAGATTTTACTGAGATCAAATGATACCATCTTCCATTGCAGGATTTGAGCCCAGGTTCCCAGAACATTACCTGGGTCTCTTGGATTAATAGTCATCTAGCGATAATACTATTACGCCATTGCTGCCCTTATATAAATATCAATGTTACAGTGACTAAACAATCTGTAGTTTGGTAATTTTGGCTCAGGGATTATTATTAGCCAGAACGCTGTGAGGACAATTCACAGAGTTCCTTTTCAAAGTGGCATCATGCCATATCCATATCATCTGAAAGGGCAGATAGACAAAAGCCCATCTGAAAGATGGTCGCTCTGACAGTAAACACTTCCTCAGTATTGACACTGGATTTCCAGCCTCAATCTTTGTGTTGAAATATTTGGGGGGGTGGGGCGTGCTGGTGCAGAACATCAATCCACAAATAAAATCTCTGACTTCAGCTGACAAATACAAATGCTCTTGGGGCAGCATGGTGGTTCGGTGGTTAGCCCTGCTACCTCCCAGGACCTGGGTTTGACTCCACCCTCTAGTGACTGTATGATAGTCTTCCTGTGTCTGTATGGGTTTCCTCCTGGCTGTTCTGGTTTCCTCCCACAGTCAAAAGATGTGCAAGTCAGGTGATTTGGCCAATCTGAGGTGCTCCATATTGTCTAGGGATATGCAGGTGAGATGGATGAGCCATGGGAAAAACAGAGATAGGGTTAATCTGGGAGGGATGTTCTTCAAAGGTTGGTGTGGACTTGATGGGCCACGTAGCCTGCTTCCATACTGTGGGAATTCTATGCTATGCAGATTAGGTGAATTGGCCATGTTATAGTGTCCAGGGATGTGCAGGCTAGATGGTTAGCCATGGGAAATACAGGGATAGGGTTAATCTGGGAGGGATGCTCTTCAAAGGGTTGGTGTGGACTTGATGGGCCACATAGCCTGCTTCCACACTGTGGGAATTCTAAGCTATGCAGATAGTGTCCAGTGATGTGCAGGCCAGATGGATGAGCCATGGGAAATACAAGGATAGGGTTAATGTGGGAGGGATGTTCTTCGAAGGTTTGATGTGGACTTGATGGGCCAAATAGCCTGCTTCCACACTGTGGGAATTCTAAGCTATGCAGGTTAGGTGAATTGGCCATGTTATAGTGTCTAGAGATGTGCAGTCTAGATGGATGAGCCATGGGAAATACAGAGATAGGGTTAATGTGGGAGGGATGCTCTTTGGAGGACTTGATGGGCTGAATAGTTTGCTTCCACAATGTGGAGGTTCTATGAAATGGGCTTGGGATACATCGCGCGTTCATTTCCTTTGGGGAAAGCTCCCCCTTTTGATCCCTCAGCCTACGGGGAGGAGCTGAAATTTTTATCGGCCGAGTCGATGTTCTTGTCTTTCCCTTTAAGTGGGGGCTTGTCGAACGAGCTGTTTGAGTGGCTGCGTCAATTGAGAGGGCAGTAAAGCGCGGTGCAGCCCGGCAGAGAGAGAGAAACCTCTAATAGCTGAGGAGGAAGAACAGGAAGGGACTGTGGAAACAAATTATCTGTGTAATTACTGGGAAAGTGGGGTTGGATGTGGTGAATGGACTGTGATTGAAGTGGATCATGCTCAGCACTGAGCAGCTTCCTGAGCACAGAACGGGAGCAAACCTCTGGAAAGGTAAAAGCAGGGTTGGAAAAATCTCGGGGGTAGAATTATTTCATTTTTTTTTGTTGCTGAACACAAGTTGGATCAATAAGTAATAATAATTTTCGGGGTATTTTAAAACATGTTACATGCCCCGTTAGGAATGTTGCAAAATGCAACTCATTCCGATTTAGACAGAAATAAAAAAAAATGTCACCTCATCGGAGACAATTCAGAGAGTTTCTGTTGAATCTACAGAGTGTTGCACTCCCTGTCCTTGCGACAGAAAAATACTTTGTTTATACAGGGACTGAGCGGATTTGTAATGAACTCAACAGGGGAGGAACAATGTCAGATTGGTAACACCAAATCCTAAAGAGACACTTTGATCAGATAGGAGGTTGGATTGAATTAGATAGAATGTAGCATTTTAACATCTTGGGGAACAAGTCAAATACTGTGGCCATCGCAGGTAATAGGTAATCAATCAGTCTGTACCTAGGAATTCTGATAAATCTAAAATTCCTGACTCTATAATAAATTTTTAAAATTTAATAACATGAACGCACCTGTACATTAGTATCTTGGGAGTGGATCACCTGATTTTTTTTTGCATGCTTGGTTTGCATTGTAAAGTGTTGCTTCTGTTGTAATGTTGTCTGTCTGTGTTTTGTGATTATTTGAGAAATTTTAAAAATAAATGATGTCTGATCCTTTCTTTTATTTTTTTTTAAAAAGCTGAGAGACAGCCACCTAAAGGATTGTGGGAAGCCGGCTCCAAACTCTGCTTTTCTTGCTGAGATGTGGGATGGCGGCGTTCGGTTTCCTCAGTTATGAACAGCGGCCGCTCAAGCGGCCCCGGCTCGGCCCTCCCGATGTCTACCCGCAGGATCCCAAGCAGAAGGAGGTAACCACCGCGCAGAGTGTCCGGGAGCGCTCAGAGCGGCGCTCCGCCCATCCCATACACACCCCTCCCTCTTCCCTCATACCCCTGCCTCCGCTTCCCTGTCACTTACCTACCCCTCCCAGGGCCGCCCCGTCACTCAATCATAGCATCCCTGAATGTGGAAGCAGGCCATTCAGCCCAATCTCCTCCTCCTCCCCTCCCCAACCAGTGAGCATCCCACTCTCCTATCCCATGGCTAACCCGCCTTAACCTGCACATCCCTGGACACCGTATGGGGCAATTTTTAACATGGCCAATCTACACCAACCTGCACATCCTGTGGGTTGCGGGAGGAAACTGGAGCACCTGGAGGAAACCCACGCAGACACAGGGAGAATGTGCAAACCCCACATAGACAGTCACCCCGAGATGGGAATCGAACCTGGGTCCCTGGTTCTGTGATGCAGCAGTGCTAACCACTGAGCCACAATGCTGTCACTTAGTTCCCCCCCCCCCGTTATCTTGGCACTCACTGCATGCCTGCTAGCCCCTCCCAGGTCTGCCCCCGCCCCATCATTAACTGCCTCCCAGGTCTGCCCTGACACTTCCCACGACCCCCAGAGACCCCCTGATGTTGACTCAATTGCATAGCCGCCTTCTCATTTACTGTCTCTTTTAGCTGCCACTCCCTCAGCTGCTCCTGCTTTCTCCCCATAGGTACTTATCATTACCCTCCATCCTCTGGATTGCCTCTCCTCCCGCTCCCCAATATTGTGAACTTCCTCATGACAGTGTTTTACACAATCTCCATTCATTATTCCCTTCCCCTCTCCTTCCAGATGCTCCTCCCTGCATCCTGAAACTTTCCTCCCTCCCTAGCCCCCACCTGCATCTCTCTCCCTGGATCTCTGCTTGATGTTGCATCCCTATCCTCCTGATACCTGCTTCATTATTCCTTCCTTCCTTCCTCTCCCTCTCCCTCTCTCCTTTTCTCTTGACTCGTCTCTTGTTCTGCTTTTTGGAACTCCTCCCTCCCTCTCTCTAGAGGACCCACCCTGTTCCTGCCACCTCATCCTGACCTCTTTTCTCTGAACACGCCCATTCTGCTCCACTCTGATACCCCTCGACATTCCGACACCCCTCTCCCCTTTCCTGATTCCTCTCTTTCTGGACCTTACTCCAACCACCTCCTCAATACTGTCCCTGCATCTTTATTTAATTTGTTTTTGTGGGTAGTTCTGAACATCTCAATGATCTCTGCAGTAACATCTGCCTCTCTTCAGCTTTTGACATTTTATTGTCAGCTTTTTGTTTTTGCTTGTCTCATTATTGGGCGCTGGGACAAAAGCACAAGTACATTATAACATTCTGCACTGACTTATTTCTTCCCCTTGCAGAAGCACAAATTCTAACTAGGTTATTTATATATGTTTTTGCTTGTGAAATGCATACTAGTTACATGCTGGTCGGTGCAATGGAAATACATTGTCTAACTCTTGCCCATTACTTTCATGAGCTCAAGCATCTCCCTCGACTATAACGTGTTGGCTTTACAGGGTTTTCTAGCCCCTCACTTTTTTTTTGGCACTACAGTGATGGCTGGTAGACAGATGCGCATTAATTATCTAACGCATACATGTGTGTACATTTTCGTAAGGGATGACTGTGTTGATGAGGCTGTGGCCGTTTCAGAGGACAGTTAAGAGTCAACCAGATTGCTGTGGGTCATATTTGGCCAGACCAGGTAAGGATGGGCAGATTTCGTTCACTCAAGGGCTTTAAAGAACCAGCTAGTTCTTTTATGAAAATTGGTCACCATTTGAATACTTTGTAATTCCAGATTTTATTAATTCAAATTTCACCATCTGCCATTTGAGCCTGTGTCCCCAGAACATTACATTAGAATTCCAGACTACTTGTCTTGTTAGTCCAGTGTCATTACCACTGCACCACCCTTGGACTGGAGGGATATTTGGGTTTGGTGGGTGGGGATGGGAAGGAGGTGTTTCTCTTTTGTTATATAATAAAGTGCAGAGGTGATGGCCCAGTGGTATTATTGGTCATGCTCTGGGCAGTTCAAAATCTGCCATGGCTGATGTAGAATTTGAATTCGCTGATAAATTTAAAAATCAGGAGTCCAGAATCTAATGACGATCATGAAGCTATTGTTTGATTTGCTTATGTCCTTTTTAAGAGATTGCTGTCCTTGCTTGGTTTGGCCAATATGTGACTTGAGACTTTAACAATTGTGGTTGATTGTTCCGTTCCCTTTGAGTAAATAGGGATGGACAATAAATGCTGACCCTGGCTAGTTACATCCCCATCTCATGAAGAATAGATTTTTTTTTAAGAAAGTGTTAATTTTTGATGGAAGTCTGCAACAGAAATATTTTAAAGTATTATACAAGCTGTGTTTGTTAGACGTGTTGGGTGCTCATTGCTGGGACCTTTATTTGTTATTTACATAAATGATTTGGATGTGAATGTACAAGGCATGATACCAAAATTAGCAGGTATCATTGATAGCAAGGATGTTTATCAAAAATTACAGAGGGATCTTGATCAAGTGAGGAATTGGGCTGAGGATGGGCAAATGCAGTTTAATACTGACAAGTGTGAAGTGTTGCAGTTTGGAAAGTCAAACCAAGGTAGGACTTGCACAGTAAATGGTAAGGTCCTGAGCAGTGTTGTGGAACAGAGGGACCGAGGAGTACAAGTACATCGTTCGTTGAAAGCGGCGTCACAGGTAGGCTGGGTGATGAAAATGGCATTTAGCATGCTGGCTTTCATTGGTCAAGGCATTGAGTATATGAGTTTGGTCATTATGTTACAGTTGTGAGTCATTGGTGAGGCCACACTGAATATTGTGCAGTTTTGGTCACCATCTTTATAGGAAAGACATAGTTAAATCATCTTTGTACTCTTTCCAGTTTGAGGATGGTGCCGGGAGTGGTAGGCCTGAGTTATAGGGAGAGGTTGGCCAAGCTAAGAGTTTATATCCTGCGTTCCAAGGAAATGAGGGGCAACCTTATTGAGGTGTGTAAAATCATGAAGGACATAGATAGAATTAATGTATATAGTCTTTTTCCCAGGGCTGGGTAATTGAAAGTTAAAGGACATGGGTTTAAGGTGGGAGGGGAAAGATTTTAAGAAGGACCTGAGGGGCATCTTTTTCATGCAGAGTGGTGCATATGTGGAATGGGCTGCTGGACAAAATGGTTGAGGCAGTTACAATGGCAATATTTAAAAAACACTTGGGCGTGAATGGGAAAGGCTTAGAGGGATATGGACAAAATGTGAGCAATTGAAACTAGCTGAGTGGGCAGCATGGACCAGTTTGGGCAAATGGCCTCTTTCCATGCTGTATTATTCCATGACCCTGAGATACTCCAGATACTAGGCACTCTGTCAGTGCCTTATCTAGTTGGTCATTGGTGTTGCAGGAGTGGGAGGGATTTTATGATCCAATGGGTGAATAAAGTGGAGTTTCTCTGTGTATGCTTTCCTGGAGTGGTAACTAGGTTAGTAATCAGAAGTTGGATCACTGGTTTTTCTGTTTCTTTCCCTTCTCCAAGCTGAGAGGTCACTTGAGTTAAACTGTGGGATATCCGTTGTCTGGTCAACTCATTAAGTACAGACATGAAGGATCAACTTAGGACCCTCTGGCCTGTACAGTTCAGTGTTGCACCACACAATGTACTGCCCCACTGATCCATCTGGCTTTAACTGAGCTGTTTTATCCTTGAGGTACAATGACATGGTGAAAAGTAGATCATGTCAATATAACTGCTGAGATAACCCTGACATCAATGAGAGGGAGAAGACAACAGTCTAGATTGAACATGAGAGATAGATTTGACATTTCATCAGAGAGCTGTATTTGAGAACCTGTTGTGTCTGAATGAAATTAAAGAAGTTGAATAGGCTTGCTTGGCAAAACTAAGCAAGTAGCCTCAAGGACAGTGTATGGGAAGACACTGAAAGCCTGAGATATATTGAGACAGCAGTCTTGGAGTGCAAGGAGCAGCACTGGCTTAAAGTACAAGGTACCATGCTTAAAGTAAGAAAATTGGCCTGATACCTGAGAGAGACCCTATGAAATGGCTGGGAAGTCGCACCAAGACTGAAACAGATTGCAACTTCATAATTTTCTAAAGCTTTTTTTTGATTCAGATGAATATTTTGAGACTTTGTATCCTCATTAAACAAAATTCGACCATTGCATGAAACAAACACAATACTGGAGAAACTCAGCCGGTCTAGCAGCATCTTCCTTTTTTCTTCAAGAACAGTTCTGAAGATGTTGTACTGGACTTAAAACATTAACTCGGTTGCTCTTTCCATGGGTAACTGTTGAATTTCTCCAGCGTTCTCTATGATTGTATCAGATTTATAGCATCTGCAGTATGTTTCTTTTATTGACTATTACATGAATAGTTTAAGATTTGAAATTTGCTTTCATTGTTCACTTTTCCAGTGGCTATATTTTATATTATACGTGCATTGTTATCTGCGTTAGACGTTTGGACCATCCTTGTTAGTGTCTTTGTTTACACATGGGCCAGTGTAAATGATTGTATAGCTCAATATTGTGAATATCTCATTAAAGTTTTGAGAGGTTTGGTATATATTTTTTAAGAGTGTAGCTTTTGTGATTTGAGGGATTCAAGTTTAACTTTGATAAATGCAGTCAAAGCAAGTTTGGAGATAATTGCTGTCGAAGGATTGGTAACCACAATTTAGAAAGTGAAAATCATAAGCAGATGGGCTTACCTAGCTAAAGAACTGGCAATGTAATGCCCACTGACCTTGTAGTAATGGCTACTGAAAGAAATGTTTTTGTTTGGAGTTAGAGTTGAATTAGTTTAAAAGCACTTAGCGAACTCTGAAAGATTGTAAATTGCTTTGTCAGATCAAAAGGAAATTGTAAGTGAGAGATAATTAACCTAAAGGTCGATTCAAAGGCATGATAGCAGCTACGTTGTTAGAGATAGTAGAGTGTAAGGAAGGTACATAGTTTCAGGTAATTTGAAGGTTTGCTGGAAAGGTTCACTGCTGTTTGGGCCTCATGTTTTCATCTCACGAAGAGCTGTAGTACGTGGTAGCCTTTTTTTTTGAACAAAAGGAAATCGAGTATTACCATTGGCGTGGGATGTAGGGTGATGTAATTTCTAATCGGCCTGTTCAGAGATGTTATAATACACCTCTGGGACAGGTAAACTTGAATCCGAGTCTTCAGGCCCAGAGTTGGGACATTTCCACTGCACTGCAAGAGCCAAGTTTGATCTCACTTTGTCGTGTGAGAACGTGCATTTGGTAGGAAGAACCTTAAAAGCCAGTGTAAAAATATTGGGAATAATGATAAAAGAGAGGTGCAGGAACAGAGGGACCTGTACACAGATCACTGAAGGTGGTGTGATGAATGGAGAGTAGTTAATAATAAGGCCCTTGGCCTTATTAATAGGAGCATAGAGCACAGGGACAAGGATGTGATATTGAACTTGTATACGACAATCATTAACCATCAGCTGAAGTATTGAGTGCCACATTTTAGGAAAAATCTCAATGTATTGGAGAATGGTTCCAGAATGAGAACCTTCAGTAATGAAGATAGATGGAACTGTTCTCCTTCATAAGAAAAGTGCTGAGCGGGGACTTGATAGCAATTTTCAAAATGATGACTGGGCTGGATAGAACAGCTAGGGAGAAGCTGTTCCCGATTGTAAAAAGAACAATATTGAGAATTCATAGATTTTAAAGTGATGCGTAAAAGAAACAAAGGGTGGTATGAGCAAAACGTTTTCACTCGGGGACTAGTTAGAGTATGGGATGCATTACCTACAAATGTGATTAAGGCAGGTTCAATTGGAAAGATTTAAGCGGTCATTGGATGATTATTTAGATAAGTATTAAGTGTTAGGGTCTGGCGATAAAGCAGGAAATTGGAATTACTAATGAGGCTCATTTGAAAAGCTGGTGCAGGCATAATGGACCAAATCACCATCTTTACACCATAATTCTATAATTCTGCATTTTGTGATGGAAGAGGAGCTGGAAGAATGCCTAGTTTGAAATGAATGTAGTATCTGCAGTGTGGTTCCCTCAGTCGCGTGGTAACATAAGCAACAGGCAGATTAACTTGGAAGCATTGGAAAAAATAACCAGATCAAGGGACTGAGGAATCCCCAGTCACAAGAGGGTAAACGAATGTTTTACCCCTGAGAATAGCCGGAGCTGAATACAATTCTCCAGTGGCCACCCTTACTTCTGGGTGGTTCCTACAGAAAAGAATTTTATGTCTTATAAGAGAATTCTTGGGGGAAGCATAAAGTAGAGCTGAGTGCATAACACAGGCATTCAAATTGAAAGTGCTTGGTTTGTTAAGAGTCTTCTATATGCAATTGTTTACTTTCCTTTCCTTTAAAAAGGAATCCAAATCTTGTGGCATAGTTCTATTGGTTGAAATGAGGTGTTTGTACGACTTTCGAGTCCCCATGTAGTAACAATATCTACATCTTCATTCATGGGTTAATTTTCAACTAGATTGAAAATGTTGCCTTTTATAACTGAGAGATACTAATGGACTGATTTGTCACAATGGAAAGAGTATCTTTGTGTCTAGTTTACGATCTGGAAGATTTACAGAACTGTGATAGATTTTGGCATTTGGATGGTGGTATGAACCAGGAAAGTGAAGGTCAAACTGGTTAAGAACATTCCTTATTCACCTGAAGGGCAATGCTAGCTCTAGAGGTGACTACCAGTAACTGTATACAAATGGATTCACAATGTAATTAGATAAGTTTCTGGAAAGAACAATAAGAAGACACTTTTTTTTAAAAAAAGAAATTAGGGCTAGAGGAAGGATGGAATTTCTTTTCTGCTCTTGAGCATTGACTTTGGAAATAAATATTTTTGTGCTTATTGCCTTGCTTAAAAGATTTTTGCTTCGATCAGATTATTGGATATTTCTACAGGGGATAAGGTATAAAAATGTAGGGTTGGTCCTTGCGTGTGGAGCTGAGCATTGGTTCAGAAACAGGTTCTAGAATGTGCTAAACTGAAACGGTGAGTTGATTCTGTAGTTTGAACTTCATGGGAAATGTTGCATCTTATTATAAACTGTTTCCTCTATCTAATTATCATTCACATTTCGTCTCAGTCTCCCAGTTCTGATGGCCCTAAAGCCTTTTGATTTCCTCCTTCCTCCCTATAAAACATCTGTTGCTGATTTGGTTCTGACCGACTGTTAACTAAACCCTCTTGAGCTTTTGAATTAGGGTTTTTGTGCTCTACTTGCCTCATTTGGAGCAGTGTGGATGTTTGTGCTATGCAGGAACAACTTTTGCAGAATTATCTAAATGGTGGGTTACTTATTGTCCTGGGTATAAATTAACTTCAGTCCAATGTGATATCCCAGACCAGGCAGGCTGTGGAATTGCAATATTGAGATATAGTGTGACACTGCCCCTATCTCTTGTTGAATTTAGGAGTTGGAAGGTCATGTTGTGGCTGTACAGGACATTGGTTAGGCCACTTTTGGAATACCACTTTCAATTCTGGTCTCCCTGCTATAGGAAAGATGTTGGTACCCTTGAAAGAGTTCAGAAAAGGTTTACAAGGATGTTGCCAGGGTTGGAGGATTTGAGCTACAGGGAGAGGCTGAATAGGCTGAGGCTGTTTTTCCCTGGAGCGTCGGAGGCTGAGGGGTGACCTTATAGAGGTTTATAAAATCATGAGGGGCATGGATAGGGTGAATAGACAAAGTCTCTTCCCCAGGATGGGGGAGTCCAAAACTAGAGGGCATAGGCTTAGGGTGAGAGGGGAAATATTTAAAAGGGGCCTCAGGGGCAACTGTTTCATGCAGAGGGTGGTGTGTGTGTATGGAATGTGCTGCTAGAGGAAGTGGTTGAGGTTGGTACAATTACAACACTTAAGGCATCTGGATGGGTATATGAATGGAAGGGTTTAGCGGGGTATGGGCCAAGTGCTGCTAAATGGGATGAGATTAGGTTAGGGTATCTCAGATGCTGCCTGAACTAGTGCGCTTTTCCAGCACCACTCTAATCTAGACACTTAGGGTACCTGGTCAGCATGGATGAGTTGGACTGAAGGGTCTGCTTCCATTCTGTACATCTCTATGACTCTGACATAAGTGAGAGGTGTTTGTGGTACTCCATTTACATGGCAGACCCTGCAATAAATTTCCATGTTTTCTTCATGTCAGAGGAAGTTAAATTGCATTCCCCTTCCTTGCTACATGGTCCCCATTATTTTTCGTTGACTAGTATTAGAATTTATTGCAGTCAAGATACTAAAATTTAGAAAACAATGGATGCCTGGGAGCAATCATAAATCAGAAGTTTGCTCTGTTAATTATGTAAGACTGTGTTTACTGTCCATGGAGGAGATGACTGGAGAGTGGTGACGTAATGCTAATATTACTGGACGAGTCAGTCAGAGGCCCAAGTAAAGACTATGGGGGTTTAGGTTCAGATCTCACCACTGCAGTTAGTATTCAATTAATGTAATCTGGAATTGAAAGCTAGTCTACGTGATGGTATCCATGAAGCTATCGATGATTGATTGTCATAAAAACTCATCTGGTTCTCGAATGCCCTTGAGGGAAGGAAATCTGCCATCTTTTTCTGGTCAGGTCTGCGTGTGACTCCAGACCCATAGCAACGTGGTTGACTTCTAATTGTTCTCTGAAATGGCCTAACAAGACACTTGGCTCCAGGGCAATTTGAGATGGGTGAAATGCTCACATTTTCCAGCAACTTCCAGTTGCCAAGACAGACTGTACATGCACCAATGTCCATCCTTCCCTCCTTCATATAAGTTGTTCTGCTTTTATTCGTTAGCTGGTGAGTTGGGGTGTGAGGATGAGTGCAAAGGTGTTTCAGTGGTTGGCTCTGCCAAATTACTATCCAAGTTGTGAAAATGAAGACTTGCCCAGCCCTTTGTGTCAATGTTACTGTTGTGTGGCACTAGCACTGGCATTTTGAGCATTAAATGGATTTTAGAAGCAGCAACATGCACCCCCATCCTTTATTCCATGATCATCAGTGTACTCTGATTGAAATTCATAACTTGTCCTGCATTGCCCTAATATTTTGGCCTTCGCCAATGTGACCATTGGCAAGTGACAGTAGTCTGACATTAGTGACATGCATGCAGAAGAATTGTTGATGATCTTGGGTTCATTGTTTTCTTCAATAAAATACTAATGTCCAAAAGACCACAGCACACTCCAGCTGTCCCAAATGAAGTACTGGTTTTGTTATAGTGAATCAAATGTGGCAATTTGGCATCTGAGGCAAACTTTATTTTTCTGCCCCCCATTTTCCCCCCCCCCCACCCCATCCCCAAAAAACAGCAATGTGATTGATTTTTACTTGCTGTTGATTGAGGGTTAAATATCAGCTGGAACATGGGAGAGCTGTCTGCTTTTTTTGAAATTTGTACCGTGAGATGTTTTATGTTTAGCTGGAAGGCGTTTGAGGCCTCAGTTTAATATTTCCTCCAAAGAGAGTACCTCTGACAGTGTAGCCACTCCCTCAGTACTGCTCTGGAATATCAGCCAAGGTTATAGTGTCTAAGTACTAGAGTGAGACTCAAACTCTCAATACTTTGGCTCACACTCTGCAACTGAGACACCTTTGACAATCGTGCAACCATAAAGTTAATGTTGTTGGGAGTGTGGTGGGAGGAAATACACAAGAGCCGACATCGGAGGAACCTTTTTTCTCTGAGTAGTGATGTGCCAAACACCAGAGGGGGCTGGGGGTTGTTTTCACTGCCTTAATTCACAAACTCACCATTGTGTGGATACTTGTTTGATAAATAGAGCATCACATGGATATTATAGAGGTTATTTCTTGTCATGGTCTGTGTTATTTGTTTTCCTGGGTGGAAAACCATCTGCTTCTTCAGCCAGTTGTCCTGTTTGCAAAACTGCAGAATGCATTTGGCTGAAACAGGTGAATTTGAAGAGCTGGCTATTGTAAGTGCACAGAGCTCTGTCTGTGTGCTGTGCCTAATGTAAATGGGTGGTTGTGGCAGCTGTGCTGATTTCGGGGTCACTGAGATTACTGCTGGAAGCTGTGGCTCAGTGGTTAGGACCCTTACTTTGGAGTCAAAGGGTTGTTAGTTTAACCTTCACCCCCACAAGAAGTTAAGAAACCCAGGATGATACTGCACTGCTGTGTAGAGGAAATGAAGTGTTGGAGTTACTGCTACAACTAGTTACCTATGGCTTTTGGTCTGTATGTTTGAGGCAGTTTAACTAATAGCTTGTCAGTATTCCTGAAGTCATGATTGTTTTAAAACAAATATAAGAGGGAGAGTGTGTTTTGAGATAATGATGGGAATTTGTTTGCCTTGAGGATTTGACAAATGGACAGAGTGAATGTTGAAGAGCTTTAGCTTACTTTCAGTAAAAAGAATTGGCAATTGTATTTTTGTTTCTTTGGCAAAACAAAACCCATTACTTGCAAAACTTTTGGTGTCAGTTCACAGAAGTCCTGGTTGATATGGTTCAGATAAGTTAAGAAGTAGGTTACCTCATTGTCAGGGTTTTCATTGAATGCTCCAGACTGGAAGTGTTTGCTTAGAACTCTGAAGGGGTTATTTGAAGCTGAGAAAGTCTAAACTCAATTGTGTGAATACTCCAGGAAGATGCTATACAACTCTCAAGACAGGAATTGGAAGAAATGGTTAAGTCCGACCCATAAATGTGATGGAGAATGTCTACTCTCCCCCTGAGTTATTTGACTTCTGGGTGCTTGTGTTGGAATGGATAGGATTGCATTTTTATTGTGTTTTGAAATTTTTCAGATTGTGTAATATGTCAGTAGCTTGGTTTGTTCTAGTTCATCTTTTTTCTTTTGCACAATAAACTTCTAATTTCATTTTATCAAGCAAATCTGCAGCATTGCAGACTTGCATTTCAGTGTAAGACCGTCTTAAATAGAAACTGAACAAAAAATATGATCTTTCAAATAAGATTTCAGTTGCGATATGACTTGTATGTTAATAACCTCAGCTGGGATCATAACTGCCTTTTTAATATATTTTATAATTTGAAGCCCTACCCACACAATGGTCTCTTGTTCTCAGATGTCGTGGCCAATATTTATCCCTCAACTAGCATCAACAAAGCAGATGATACACTTATTTCTATTGGGTATGTGCGGGTCAATGGCAAGGCCCATCTTTAGTTGTACTTTTCTGGGTAAAAATCGCAATTTCCTTCCCTAAAAGGGGACTAGTGAACCAGGCCAGGTTTTGTTTCCAGCCACTGATAGTCTAGTGGCCACTGTTGCTGATGCTAACTTTATCTCGGATTTATTCATTAAGTTTAAATTCCACCTGCTGCTGTGGTAGGATTTGAACTATGTCCTCAGGGCCTCTGATTTGCTAGTTCAGTTCTTGATGTCTGTAGGAGCTTGTTCTGTGCATCTTGCCTGCCATGGTGTTCTCCCTTACAAGAGTGACTTTGTATTTCTTTGTACTGCAAGTGCTTTGAGACATTGTATTGGCAATAAATATTATTATTTTTTTCACTTGCGGGGTGAGGGCATAACTGGCTAGGCCAGCATTTATTGCCTATCTGTAATTGCCCAGGGGGCAGTTAAGAATCAACCACATTGGCTGTGGGTCTGGGGTCGCATACTGTCCAGACCAGGTAAGGATGGCAGTTTCCTTCCCCTAAGGGGAATTTAAATTTTAAAAATCTGGAAGGTGAAGTTAGCATCAGTAACTATCTAAAGGGCATCGGTTAATCAGATGGATTTTTCCAACAATGGTTGTCATCTGGCTCTTAATTCCAGATTTTTATTGAATTCAAATTCTGCCATGGCAGAGTTCAAACCTGGGTCCCCAGAACGTTTCCTGGGTCTCTGGATTAATAGTCTCGCGATAATACCACAAGGCCATTGCTTCCTTGTATTACACACAGGTCTGCTGTTTTGTTGATGGTAGACAATGCATTACCTGCCCACCCTCTCATCCACAGTAAAACAGCAAATAGTGCACATACCCTACATTTTAGTGCAACAACAAGTCATCTTAATAATATTAACAGAGCAGTGCATTGAATCAATTTTAGAAGGCCCAGCTTGTGTGTTTTGCTCTGTGTGGTGAGCGATTTTTAAAGTAAATGGATGGTTACTTATTGTTGGTGTCAGTTTCTCTGCATTTTGCGTTCCCATTGGAAACCACCTCTTTCTGAACCCCCCCCCCCCCCCATTCCATATAAAAACTTTAATCTCTGAAGTCCAATATTTTGATTAATGCAAAATGAAAGCAGCAGCAACAAAATAATCCCAGCAGATTGGTGTGCTGCAACACTGTGCTAATGGTTGTGATTATTAATGTGACGCAAATAATTTCATTAGTACTGATCTTGACTGTGTAGTATGTGTCGGTGAGTGAAAGGCAATGGCTTATTTCTTTGATTTTTGGTTCTTATACATTGCAGTACCAAAAATCTAAGATGACTTGGATTATTTGTCCTCCTGATGCTCTTGGGATATAGCTTCATTTTGTTGGTATCTCTTTCCCCGATGATTGCTGACCTCCATTTTCAATATCACTTGAGCAAAATGCATTTATGTGCAGTTAAAAATCACACAACACCAGGTTATAGTCCAACAGGTTTAATTGGAAGCACACTAGCTTTCAATGAAGCTTTCCAGGATGGAGCAACACTCTGAAAACTAGTGCTTCCAAATAAACCTGTTGGACTATAACCTGGTGTTGTGTGATTTTTAACTTTGTACACCCCAGTCCAACACCGACATCTCCAAATCATGATATTTATATACCACCTTCATCTTGGAACTTTTCCCAATGTTGCTGCACAAGAGTGTCTTCAGGCAAAAATTGTCACTAAACCAAAGAAGGATGTATCTGAGGATTTGACCAGAAGTTGATTTTAATAAAAAGCATGCTTTAAAGGTCATCTTCATGGATGATAAAAATGCAGATGTTTAGGAAGGGAATTCTCAAGGTTGGGCCAAGTTTTTGTTTCCTTGGCAGAGAAGGGATGGTCTTGCTATAGAGGGAGTGCAGTGAATGTTTATCAAGCTCATTCCTGTGATGGCAGGACTGATGTATGATGAGAGGTTGAATCATTTAGGATCATATTCACTGGAGTTTGAAGTGGAATCTCTTTGCATAAACTTCTAACAGGGTAGATGCAGGAAGGATGTTCCCAACAGTTGGAGAGTCATAATTTTAAGGATACTGGGTCAACTGAGAGGGGAAATTTCTTCAACAAAAGGGTGAAGCCTGTGGAATTTGCCATGACAGGTAATCGTTAAAGCCAAGGCATTGTATGATTTCAAGAAGGTGTTGAATGTAGCTCTTACAGCTAAAGGGATCCGAGGATATGGGGGAAAAGTGGGAAGAGGCTATTGAATTTCATATTGAATGTCGGAGCAGTTTGAAGGCTTCTGTGATTTGGGCTGGAAAGAATGCAGGATGAACGTGATGCTAGAATTGGAGGAACTCTTGCGTTCTTAGAGTTGTGGGGCTGGTGGGATTACAGAGACTGGGAGAGGCCTTGAATGAGAATCTTTAATTTAAGGTACTGGTTAGCAAAGGGGTGGACATGGTTATTGGCTGTTAATGCTATTGAAAGATGAACCGGACACAATTTAATTCTGAGATGATTAAATATTTTTAAATATTTTGCTGGTTATCATTAACAAATTTCTGAAGTATACATTTCATGTGAATTATTTCTTAGTTATTTAAGTTACTGTTGGAGTGCAGTTTGTGTGAGCAAGCTGGCAGTCAACTTTCTACAAAGTAGACCTCCTACAAACAGTAGTGAGATGAACAACAACTTTGATTTGAGTGAGAAATAGTATCTGGGAGATGGGTGAAAGTCATTGAGTGGCACCGTGAAATGTCTTGTTATCAAGCAGCATCACTTGTTAAGATGCAACTGAATAAGGTGTATAAATTTAAATTTTCAGGTTTTTAATATTTCTAAAACTAATCCCCTCAAACAGCTCAGACCCATTGTCACTGAGTATTGACAAAGAATTCCCTATTTATATAGTGCTGAGGATTTTGGCTTGGATCTATAAATCGTCCTTTTTGATGTCACTACATGGAGGAGATGTACAGAACATTGTACGAATGTTTAATTTCATCACTTTAATCACATTCATTTTGCACTTAAATAGTCTTTTTTTTAATACATATCAGATTCCATGATAAATGTCTTTTTAATATTCCTAAGTGTAGCCATTTAGAATCCTATTGCACAGGGCCAAACAAAAACCATTCAGCTCATCGTTTCTGTGCCAGCTTCCAAAGAATTGTCCCACTTCTCTGTCCTATTCCCATAGCCATATCTGCACTTTCACCTGTTGTAGGTTAAAGTCCAATTCTCTTTTGAATGTTAGTATTGGTTTTGCGTCAAATTATGATATCAGAGTAATGCCTCCCTTGCAGATTTTGTTTTCTTTTGCAGTTACCTTACCAGTGTTGCTCTGTCAGTGTAAACAGTTTGTGAACTTGAACAAAAGGGTGGCACAGTGGTTAGCTCTGCTGCCTCATGGCGCCAGAGACCTGGGTTCAATTCCCACCTCTGGCAACAGTCTGTGTGGAGTTTGCACATTCTCCCCGTGTCTGTGTGGATTTCCTCTGGGTGCTCCGATTTCCTCCCACAGTCCAAAGATGTGCAGGTTAGGTGAGTTGGCCATGCTAAATTGCCCGGAGTGTCAGGTGAAGGGGTAAAGGTAGGGGAAAGGGTCTGGGTGGGTTGATCTTCGGAGGGTCGGTGTGGACTTGTTGGGCCAAAGGGCCTGTTTCCACACTGTGAGTAATCTAATCAAAATCCTTCATGGTAATGCTGTCCATTGTGTTGAATCCTTTATTGTTTTGTAAGCAATTCTTGTGCTCAGAAGCCGGCAGTGCGGAATGTAACATTCAGAATACACTCTGTGTTCCAAGAACTGCTGGCTTGCTACAATCAATTCTGTCCAGCAGTGTAGAGGAAGGGTTTATTATAAGGGTTTGGATAAATTGTACTGGATAATTTGGGAAGTGGGATCACTGAAGAGGAGTGACAGGGTTACGGGATGTGGAGGTGCCGGTGTTGGACTGGGGTGGACAAAGTTTAAAAATCGCACAACACCAGGTTGGCTTAAAGGAGTTAGAGAACGAGATATACTCCACGCTAGCAGTGTTACAGTTTGCTATATTGCTGAGAAGGCAGCAGAAGTACACTGATTTCATGTATGGGTCTTTGTGAGCTGTCGAGAGTGGTTGGATGGCTCCGTGTTCTTGGAACGCAGATGCATGTTTAGGAGTTAGTGTGCAACTCGTTGTCTGACTCAGGCCTCTGAAGCAGTCTTGAGAGGCTCAGAAATTGGGAAGGTCACGATTGACTTATTGTCACATGCACTTGTACGTGTGTGAAATGAAAGGTTTTGTTTTGCGTGTAGTACAGGCAGATCATACCATCAAAGTGCATTGGGGATAATAGAACAGAGCGAGGAATACAATGTTACAACTGTGAAGAAGGTGCACAGAGTGTGATCAATTAAATGTAACATTCGACAGGTCTGTTCAGGAGTCTGATAACTAGGGAAGAAGCTGTTCTTGAATCTGTTGGTCTGTGTTTAAGCTTTCTGTATCTTCTGTCTGACAGAGGTTGGAAGAGATTATAACTGGGTGAGAGGGGTCTTTGATGTTGGCTGCCTTTCTGAGAAGTACAGATGGAGTCCGTGATAGAAGGTTGCATGATAGACTGAGCAACTCTGTAGTTTATGGTTCTCGGCAGAGCAGTTGTTGTACCAAGTCATGATGCATCCAGATAGTGCTTTCTGCGGTTGATTTTATAAAAATTGGAAACTCTTACACACTTGCTAAGTTTCCTTAGCCACTTGAGGAATCTGGAGTGTTGTTGTGCTTTCTCATCAGTGTGGGTGGACCAGGACAGATTGTTGATGATTGTCACACCTAGGAACTTAATACATCTATATCTTGGGTGAGAGTTCAAAAGTCCTTGAACAGTATTTCCTGGGCGTGGCTGATCATGTTGAATGGTGGTGGGGGTGGGGGGGAAGCATGAAAGAGAACACGGCCTGGACTACTGAGAGACTAGTATAATACGTGAGGCTATGGAGTGATTCCCGTGAGTAAGTGCAGGAATGAGGTTTCTGAATCTAGGGGAGTGCAGATTAAAGAAAAGAGGAAGATTGACTAAAACAGATGTTGTCGCTCAGGTACTCCATGATCTAAAGATCTTCACTTGGTAGATTGGCAAAAGTGAAGAATTGTCATCCCTTTTGCAGTTTAATGAGATTTGATGACCCACCTTTATAATTATAGTTTGGGGGAATTACTGAGCCATCTGTCTTGATTGTGTTTGCTATTGATGTGCTCTCTGGGCTGTTCAGTCACAGTCTATTATCCATATTTACCAAAGTTAATTCTGAGTGTGAGCAATAAGTTGTACATGCCATTTAACTTGTGTTATAGTTCTAATGTTGTACAGTAATATCTTGTCTGTTCAAAACAATGGAACTGTGTAGCTTAATTCTATTGGTCGGTCCCCAGGATCATGCACTTTGTCCACTTCAAAAACTGAGTTGCTGGTCCATAGCCAGATCCTAACATAAAGTTTATCTGTCTGGGATCATAACTCCATTTTGTAAACTCTGGAAATGCAAGGTGAGGAAAAACCTTTTCTTTCATACTGCGAGAAGTCTGCCTTTGGAATGCAGTGCCTAGACGTGGGCCAAGGTATGTTCAATTGAGGCATGGGTTGGTAATTTAAACTGAAACTGTGTGAGGTCATGGAGTAAAGGCAGGAGCTTGGCACTAAGTGCAAATGTTCAGAGAGGTGGTGTTCCACACATTAGGCTCAATAACCATCCCCCACAGTGTAACGTACCTGTGATGCTTTTGGGGGAAGGAAATCTTGTCTTTAAAGTACGGAGGAAAATATGGGGAGAATGCAAACTGGTTTGAAACCTGTTCAGATTGATTTGGCAGACCAATTAAAGAAAATCATTCAATGACACAAGTGACGGTGTATTGTTATGGTGGCAACACTTTTGTTATTTCTCACCACAGTGGTACGATATCAAGATATAACTCAGCATGGCTTAGTTGGTAGCATCTTCGGCTTTTGAGTCAGAAAGCTGTGGGTTCTCTGCTCTCTATGTAGGAGCAGATGCATATCAGAGTCCCTCAAGCCTGTTTGATTATAGTTGTTCTGCAGTATTTTAACTGCATCTACCCACCTTTTGGTTTCAGAATTCCCAAATCTTAAAGTCACGCAGCATGCGAACAGACCCTTTGGTCCAACATGTCCATGCTGACCAAGTTTCCCAAACTAAACTAGTTCCAATTCTCTGCATTTGGCTCGCACCCCTCTAAACCTTTCCTATTCATATACGGCATCTGGTTGGATATGATTGTTGTAATTATACCTGCCTCCACCACTTCCTTTGGCAGTTCCTTCCACATTAAGAAGCAGCCGCTGTGAGGAAAGCAAGTTACTACTTGGGTCCCTTAAAAATCTTTCCCCTCTCACTTTAATATGCTCCCTGGTTTTGAACTGCCCTACTGTAGGGAAAGGACATTAACAATTGTATCAAACACCACTTTGTTTCTGACCTCCATCATCAGTTTTTCTTTTGGGAGAGAATTTTCTGCAATGTTCTGTGAGAAATGTTAAGATTTTCAGATTCTCCTAATTTTTAAGGACCTGTCCTGTCATTCTGGTCTCTTTCCCTGTAGTTTCACTCCATCTTCTTTTCTATTTAAAGACTTTAAGCAATTGATGTGTTAAGATTAATTTGTCATATGCAAGGGAGTTCAAGTTTAGTCTATGCAATCTATCCTCAACAACATAATCCTTCTTTGACCCAATATGATTTTGATAAATCTTTTATTTTTATTCATTATGGGATAAGGGCTAGGCCAGAATTTATTGCCTGGCCCTAATTGCTCAGAGGACAGTTAAGAGTCAACCATATTGCTGAGGGTCTGGAGTCTCATGTAGGCCAAACCAGGTAAGGATGGCAGTTTAGTGAACTAGATGGGTTTTTCCAACAACCAACAATGCTCCCAGAGTCGCTCCCATTAGATTAATTCAGACTTTTTGTTGGATTCATATTCCACCAATTGCCATGGTCCCCAGGCGATTACCTGGGTCTCTGGATTATTAGTCTATTGATAGTACCAATAGACCATCCCCTCATCCAACCAAAGGGTTACATTCCTTCCAGGCCGAAAAAATGTTATCTGATCTACAGTGGCCACACCCAAGTACAGTTTTCAGATGAATGAAACAAGACATTTATACCATTGTGATATAAAATGCAAAATAGATAAAAGTTTTAATTCCGCTAACAATCCTCTAGCTTAATTTTTAAATATGTCTGCTTGTTTGGAAGTGTCAGTTTGTTATTTGCATACATGGAAATTTCAATCTTGCAGCTCCTTCAGTTTGTAGATTGTCACCATTTGCAAAATCTTCTCATTGATCTATCTATTCTATTTAACAATCATTTAAATTGTTAATGGGGAGTGGGTATAGCTGGCAGGTCCAGCATGTATTGCCCATCTCTAATAGCCCTGGAGAAGGTTGGGATGGGCATTTTTTTTTCTTGAACCACAGGTGTTCTTGGGCTGTCAGGGCAGCCCCAATGATGTTGGGAAGGTATTTCCAGGGTCTGACCCAATGAGAGTGAAGAAATGGCAACATTGTTCCAACTCTGGATAGTGTGAGAGTTGGAGAAGAGGTTATGGGTGTAGCCTTCCCAGAGGTTGCTGATTGGGAATTTTTCTTAAAAAGAACACTGGTGATTACTGCAGTACATCTTGGAGATGGTGGTGAAGGATGTGATAGTTAGAGGTGCCAGTCAAGGAGGTGGGGGGGGGCGGGTGGTGCTGCTTTGTCCTCGATAGCTGCTTGAATGCTGGAACTGCACCCACCTAGGCAAGTGGGGAATATTGCATCACACTCCTAACTTCTCCCTTGTAAAAGTGGAAAGGCATTTGAGTCACGAGGTGTGTTCTCACTGCAGGATTTGTAGGGGCTGACCTGCTCGTGTGGCCACTATTTGCATGTTTGGTCCACTTCAGTTTCTAGTCAATGGTAATGCCCAGGATGGTTATAGTGGGGAAATTCAATGATAGGAATGCCATTAAATGTCGAGGGATAATAGTTGGTTGCTTGTCAGCACTTGTGTGGCATGAGTACTACCTGCCTCTTATCAGCCCAAGCCTAGAGGTTGTTGAGATGTTGCTGCGCATGGACATGGACTGCTTTAAAGTCTGTGGAATTATAAATGCTACTGAACATTGTGTAATCATCAGTGAACATCTCCGCTTTCTGACCTTTCTTTACGTTGAAGAGAAAGTCCATTAATGAAGCAGTCAAACATAATTGGATCTACAACGATAACCTGAAGAGTTCCTGCAACAATGTCCTGGGACTGAAATGACTGACCCCCAACTGCAGCCATCTTCCTTTCTGCTGGGTACGATTCCAAACCGTGGAGAGTTTTCTCTGAATCCAACGGGCTCTAGATTTACTACGGTGCCTTGTTGCCTTGATGTCAAAGGCAGACCTTCTCAGCTCCCCTCTGGAATTCAACACTTTGATTGTATGCTTGGACCAAGGTTGCCATGAGGTCAGCTGCTGAGTTAGTGGCTCTCTGGGGGAACCCAGACTGAGTGTTTGTGAGAAGGTAATTCCTTTGCAAGTGCTGTTTGATAGACACTATCTTTGACAATGCTATCACCTGATGGTCAAGAATGGATTGATAGTGTGGTATGATTAGCCAGGTTTGATTAGTCCTGCTTTTTATGCATCAGATCTCACTCTGCAATTTTCTGCATTTATCCGGTAAGTGCCAGTGTTGTAACTGCACTGGAACAGCTCGGCAGGGGTGCAGCTGGTTCGGGTGCATGAGCCTTCAGTACTATTGCCAGAATATTGTTAGGGCCCATCTCTTTTACAACGGGCAGCACCTTCTTTTGTTTCTTGGTATTTGAAGACTGATACCTGTTATGCTGGGGTCCTCAGTGGAGGCCTAGATTTCCTGGATCTGCTGTCAGTCAATGCTGCTTAGTTACAAAGGCCGAGTTTGTCTGCTTGTATGGATGTGAAAGGTTTTGATGTTGTTCTTGCCACCCAAATAGAGAAACAAAACAACTAAAGATCCAGACAATCAAACAAACGAGGATGTTGCGAGGGTTGGAGGGTTTGAGCTACAGGAGAGGCTGAATAGGCTAGGGCCTATTTTTCTTGGAATGTCAGAGGCTGAGGGGTGACCTTTTTTATAGAGGTTTATATAATCATAAGGGGCATGGATAAGGTGAATAGCCAAAGTCTTTTCCATGGGGGGGGGGGGAGGGAGTCAAAAACTAGAGGACATTGGTTAGAGAGAAGGGGGTAAGATTTAACAGGGATCTGAGGGGCAACTTTTTCACACACAAGATGGTCAGCATGGATGAGTTGGACTGAAAGAGTCAGATGTGCAGCATGGAAACAGACCCTATCATACTTGTATGGAATGAGCTGCCTGAGGTGGAGGCTGGTACAATTGCAGCATTTAAAAGGATGGGTATATGAAAAGGAAGGACTTAGAGGGGTATGGGCCAAATTCTGGCAAATGGAACTAGATTAATTTAGGATAGTGTCGACAAGTTGAACTGAAGAGTCTGTTTCCGTGGTATACAGCTGTGATGCTATGTGGAACCCTGTGTACCCCTATGTGGTACCTTGTGTACATAAATTGCTGCAACATCCGGGATTATGTTACTAACTGGGCTGTGACCTGCTTTTTTTTTGGGACTTGCTAAGTTTAAAAAAAAAAAAAATTCATGGGAAGTGGTTTTGCTGTCTTATTTATTTATTGTTTTGTCCTGTTGAGAAGGTGGCGGTGAGCTGCTGCAGTCCACGTGAAGTACATAGATCGATAATGGGAAGGAGTTCCAGAATTGTGGCCCATTGACAATGAAGGAGCATCCAGGTCAGGGTGGTGAGGGGCTCTGAGAGGAACTTGCAGATGATATTTCTGTGTATCTTCTGCCATTATCCTTCCCAATGGTCGTGGTTGTGGATTTGGCAGGTGCCGTGTCAGGAACCTTGGTGAATTTGTGCAGTAGATCTTGTGGATGGTACACGCTGCTGCTGCACATCCATGGTTGAGGAAGTGGATGTTTTTTGGAGAGTTGCTTCATAGATTAAAGTTCTTTTTCTGTTTTCTTTATTACTTGTGGAGAAGAGCATGTCATAGAGATGTATAGCACAGAAACAGACCTTTTGGTCCAACTCGTCCAAACCAATCAGATATTCTAAATTAATCTAATTCCATTTCCCACCATTTGGCCTGTATCCCTCTAAATCCTTCCTATTCATATACCCATCTAGATGTCTTTTAAATGTTGTAATGGTACCAGCCTCCACCACTTCCTCTGGCAGCTCATTCCATACATGTGCCACCCTTTGCATGAAAAAGTTGCCCCAGAGGTACCTTTCCTAAACCTTTTCCCTCTTCTCCTTTAGACGTATGTACTAGCGTTCTGGACTCCTCCACCCCAATGAGGCAGAATTGTGTGCTACAGTATACAAAATAGGAGAATACAGTTGGGGAAATTTTTATTTATTCACCTAGATATCTCCCTGGCTGAATAAAACCTGGGAAAATAGATACTAACTTAAATCTAAACTCCCACTGCATAATTCCTGTAAAACTGGGTTCTTCTTAATCTGTGATTCTGTTTTCTAAGAAGCTTTTATTGACTGGGAGAACCATTATCAGAAAGACAAGATCTTAAAAGACAAAGACAAAGATAAGTACTTCAGAAATATTTGTTTTCATGGAACGTTTGAACTGTGCTCTGAAACAAATACTTTTGGAGCAGCTGTCTTGAAACTTCATTCGAATTTGTTTAACCCATATTTTATTTCAAATATCATTGGAATTTGAAGAGCACCTCAAGGTAATTCATGCTGATTTGTGAAGTGTTCATGTTGCAGAAGTACTTTATTCTCAACGGAACCTGTTTAATTTTTATTCTATCTTTTTATCATTGCCCGGCTCACTTGATTTTAAGGGGTCTGCTCAATTATAGCTCAGTGGATGTTGACATTCCGCTATTTGCCGAGTCCCTACAACAGTTTGTGTTTACATAGTGCCTTTTAATGTAGAAAAGCATTCCAAAGTGCTTTCAGGCCAAAATCTGGAGTGAGCCATGACAGGAGAATTAGGAGAAATTGACCCCAAGCTTGGTCAGAGAGGTGAGCTTTTAGGTCTCTGCCATTTTGCCCATTATTCCCATGTGAAACTAGTGTTGAGGGGCATTTGGTCCGGCAACACCGTTTTGGCCAAGTACACTCTTCTTCCTGGAAACCCAAACAGCCGCTCCTCGCCTCTGGGAATGGCCAACGAATATTCGGAAACTGAAATTGTAATCATGATGTGGATGTGCCGGTGTTGGACTGGGGTGGACAAAGTTTAAAAATCACATGATACCAGGTTATAGTCCAACAGGTTTATTTGGAAGCACTAGCTTTCAGAATGCTCCTCCTTCATCAGGCGGTTATCTGATGAAGGAGCAGCGCTCCGAATACTAGTGCTTTCACGTAAATCTGTTGGACTATAACCTGGTGTTGTGTGATTTTTAACTTTGAAATTAAAGTTTTAGCTTGGGAATGTTATCGTGCAATCACGGCCTTGCCCCTCAATTAGTTAACCCTGGAACAGATTCTGTCCGTCTAGTCTGTAGTCCACAGTATAGTTTGTGGCAGTGAAGTTGGCCAATAAGTAGACAACTCCTGCAAGTGTCCAGTAACTTGCATTCTCAGTGGGGGAAAAAAAACCCTTCCTTTCTCTTCACACAGAACCATACATTTGCTTAGGATCAACTTTTCTTTAACCTTGTTAATTTTACACTTCAGAATTGGTATCAGTTTGATTAAATTTGACTATTATGTTGGTTTAATTGGACTTAAATAGACTAAAATGAACTAGTGGCAATTTAAATGAGCATTTTACTTAATAACAAACTTTACCTGCTATGGGTTTGCTGTTTTTAAAAAATAAATTCTCAGTCAGCTGATGTGTATTATGTAATGTAATGCTTCATTAGCTTTGTCCCTGTTCATCTGCCTCTTCCTGATCATCACCTCATGGGACGTCAAATGTTGAAGCTTGGCGGACTATTTGGCAGAACCTGCAAGGTCAAGCTCCCACAGTCTCTGCTCTCGTTTGCAGGTGCTAGTATACTGTGATTCCTCTCTCTGCTGCTTCCACTCTTCTCCCCTGTGGAGAACTGCATCATCAGAAATTGCACCTTTTTCAACAAGCTGTTACAGTGAAGCCCACATACCTCATCGACTGCAATGTTTCTCAATGTTGTAAATGTGGCCATGTGTAAAAATATAGTTCACTTGTCAATTGAACACTGTAGGTTAGTCTAAGAAAATGACAGTGCCTTTTAATGCAGGTGTCATTTTTCTTTTTTTGGAAGACTGTAAAGCAAGGTAAGCAGGAAAGTTTTAACATACTAACTAATCTTATTTCCCCTTAACTAGACGAGATTACCTAGTCAATTGCTGGATTGTTGTTTGACCTTGACTTTGCATTTTATTTATTATATCTGCCTACTAAACATTAGTGGTTGTAATTCACTGGCTAGTAGGCATTTTGTGATGTGCTCTGATTACAAGCAGACCTTGTGCCAAATTAAAGAAGTAAGAGAGTGGAGTGTTTAGATAGGCCTATCATGAAGTATAACTGGAAGTTCTTTACTGCCGAAGAAGTCTTTTGGAAGTGTAGTCATACAGCACGGAAACAGACTCTTCCATAATCCCAAACTAAGCAAGTCCCATCGATCTGAGCTTGGCCCATATTACTTCTGAACACTTCCTAATCATGTACTTATCCAAAAGTCTCTTAGACATTATAACTATACGTGCTCCACCACGTCCTCTGGAATTTCATTCCACACACAAATCGCTCTTTTTTTTAAAAAATAGATATTGCCCCTCCTGTCTTTTTTTCTAAAATCTTTCTCCTCCTCACCTTTAAAAATATGACCCACTAGTCTTGAAATCCCCCACCCTAGGAAAAGATACCTGCCATTCACGTTTTTCAGTGCAGCTCATGACTTTATGAACTTCAATCTCCGACACTCCAGTGAGAAAAGTCACTACTGTGAAGTAAGAGTTGCGAAGGAGAAAGCTGTGGTGACAGAATAGTCTCTATAAAGTGATTAAGGGGTTTAATAGGCAGCTTGAAAGGTGTCTAATATGAACAGTTGTAAAGTTCGGGGAGGCAATGATCTTGCGGTACTATTAGATGATTAATCTGGGGACCCGGGTTCAAATCCTGAAGCAGAAGGTGATGGAATTTGAATTCCGTTTTGGAAAAAACACTGGAATTAGGAGTCTAATGATGACCATGAAACTGTTCCTGTTTGCAAGAAAAATCCATCTAGTTCACTAATATCCTTTTAGGGATGGAATCTGTTGCCCTTACCTGGTCTGGCCTACATGTGACTCCAGACCCAGAGCAATGTGGGCGACTCTTTCTGGACAATTAGGGATAGACAATAAAATGCTGGCCCAACCAGTGATGCCACAATCCCATGACTGATTTGACTTTTTTTTTAAAATGGAGTCACCAGTAAATTTTGTAGGGCTTTCGGGATGAATTTCTTTGTCAGAGAATGTGCAACTTTGTTCGGGGGCAAATAAAATTCATATATTTAAGGTGAAATTAGGAACACACGTGCAGGAAAGAAGTTTAGATTAGCTTAGATTCCCTTCAGTGTGGAGACCGGCCCTTCAGCCCAACCAGTTCACACCGACCCTCTGCGTAACCCACCCAGACCCATTTCCCGCTAACTAATGCATCTAACACTATGGGCAATTTGGCATGGTTTATTCACCTGACCTGCGCATCTTTGGATTGTGGGTGGAAACCCACGTAGACACGGAGAGAATGTGCAAACTGCACATGGGCAGTTGCCCAAGGCTGGAATTGAACCTGGGACCCTGGTGCTGTGAGGCAGCAGTGCTAACCACTGAGCCACTGTACTGCCCTAAATGCATCTTGTAACTTTTTAAACTGCAGGCTGTGGATTTTTTATTTTTTACAGATTTTCTGGATATTTTGCTGCTCTTGGCATTTACTGCTTGCAACACTGCACAGCTCAACCAGTCAAATGGCTATTATTTGGTAGAATCTTTAACTCAAATGATTCTCAGTGCTACTTCATCTCATATTCTTCCTCTTATTGTCAAAGAACAACATCGCAGCATTACTGTATATGCAATGCCTTGATTTTCAAGTTGCTAAACTTTCCTGGTATTCCAGTTATAGCAGCCCAACTTCCATCTCAGCTTGAGTCCTGAGAAAGGGTCACTCTACCTGAAAAGTAAATGCTGATTTCTCTCCATAGATGTTACCAGACCTGCTGGAAAAGTTCAGCAATTTGTTTTTATTCCATGTCCGCTTGTAGCCCCCAAATAATGACAAATATGTCATCTCTTAGAAGTTGCAAACCCACATTCTGTTCAGTCCAAGAATAAGACTTTTTTTCCCTTCCACGTAATCATCCCTGAGCCAAAGTACTTTTATAGAACACTCTAGAGTGGTTTCATGGTGTAGGTGTGCGTACATGATTTTCTAAGAAAGGTAGTCAGGCATGTTTAAACATATTTAAATCTTTTGTTAATGATCTTTGATTCATTTTTTAAGTGTGGTTTTTCTGCAGTAAGTTAGTTCATTATTTGTTACCCAAAGCAGCCTGGTTGACTTGTTTCTGTTACTGAGCTAGATGTAAGAGTGTGGCGCTGAAAAAGCACTGCAGGTCAGGCAGCATCTGAGGAGCAGGACAATCGACGTTTCGTGCATAAGCCCTTCATCACACTCGACTCTGACCTCCAGCATCTGCAGTCCTCACTTTCTCCTGAACTGGATGTAATCTGGTACAATATATTTATTAATATCCCTTTTTACAATATATCCCTTTTTAAATTCAGGCTTTGCTCACCCAGAGGAGTGGAACATGGAAACGGGTCAGTTTCATTAACTTGGTCATGATAAATATGCTGGGTATTCTGCTAAACTAATATTTAGGTCATTCTGTATCATAGCTAAATGGAGCTGGAGATCTATATTTGCCTTTGCTCGAATTTTAAGGGCTCTGCACTGTGGTTTGAGCCTGTCGTGTCTAAATAATACATTATTGTACGGATTGTGTGACTTCGTTCCTTTTCTTTATTTCTCCTATTTGACTTGATGTGAGGGAAAGCACTGCAAATTGTACGTTGTGTGTTTTATGAAGGACGTCTGTAATATTCTTCAAACTAGGATTAGTCCAGTTTGTATTAATAATAATAAAAGGCTTGTTTCACTTTCACAGTTGGACACTTTTTAAAGCAATTTCCTGTCATTTTTGAAGGAGACGTTAAATAACATGACTGGTGGGCAGATGCTGTGAAATTTCTAATTGTCTTTACTCAGGAATGAATTCTTATGCGTCTGATATTGGATTTTAAAACTTTTTTTTCAAGCAATGTGGAGGCAAGCTTCCAGAGTGGGTGGCAAATGTGCCATTGACTCTGGAAAATACCCCAGAGGGTATTTTCCAATGAGTTGTCTAGCCCTGTGGCAACCCTACACAGAGCAAAACTAAATGAGGGGGAAAGGTTGCTGTGTCTGCTTATGAATCGCTCAGACTTGTACAGAAGGTGGTGTGTTTTGGTGCATTGTGGAATCATTGATACACTTTTTTTTGAAAACTGCATTCTAATCTCAGTGAAGTTCATATCTCTTTGAAAGTGCACGAGGTTTTTGGATTATGCAACTCTAGGTAATGCCATCCATTGATAATTACAGTGCAAGCATTTTGAAGAGCTACCTTTTTTTTTAAAGAAAAGAAATTAAGTATCACCTGGTTTTGAGACTCAACTAAATTATAATCTGCTGTGTTCCTAATATGGTGAAGGACCTCCTGTTATTAGTTGAATTGCAATGTAGTTGAGTTTGCAATGGCTGAACAGGCTGGGGCTGTTTTCCCTGGAGCATTGGAGGCTGAGGGGTGACCTTATAGAGGCTTACAAAATTATGAGGGGCATGGAGAGGATAGGGTCGGAGTCCAGAACCAGAGGGCATAGGTTTAGGGTGAGAGGGGAAAGATATTAAAAGAGACCTAAGGGGCAACTTTTTCACGCAGAGGGTGGTACTTGTATGGAATGAGCTGCCAGAGGATGTGGTGGAGGCTGGTACAATTGCAACATTTAACAGGCATTTGGATGGGTATATGAATAGGAAGGGTTTAGAGGGATATGGGCCGGGTGCTGGCAGGTGAGACGAGACTGGGTTGGGATATCTAGTCGGTGTGGACAGGTTGGACCGAAGGGTCTGTTTCCATGCTGTACCTCTCTACGACTCTTTGACTCTGACTTGCCAGTAAAGACATGGTCCCTATCTACCATTGTCAAATCAACATGCTGATCCTTTGCTGAAGATGCAGTGATGGTTTACATTGATGATACAACGCTTAAAAGCTACTGCTAGTGTGGCTAAAGCAGTCGGTTTGTGTATCCAGTTCTGGTCAGCGTAACACAAATGAAAAACATAAGGCGAGATGAACAAAAAAAAGGCATGTGGCTTTGTAAATTCTACAATAGTGTGATGGAAGTGAAAGTGTAATTTTGGGACCGGAGGGTGGATTCAGGTCTGTTCTGAAGTGGGTATAATTGTGCCTTACTATTTATTTCTCTCCTCAGTACTTCTCACCCCCCCCCCCCCCCCCACCACACAATGCCAGAAAATCCAACAGTTAGTGTCTACTACATTCAGTATGCATGAGTTTTTTTTTGTTTAGAAATAAGTCTGTTTGCATAATGAGTAAACAAAAGATGCCATTTCACAACAAAACAGAAAGCTACCAATTCAGCATCCTTTCTTTCCAAGCGACTACCAAGACTGCAAGCTAATGTTGAAGAAATAAATTTGTCTATAGATAAGGATATTCTGCATACCCTTGACTGCTCCATTTTCAGTTGGATGTGTCCTGACTTTAATGAATGGAGTTTGTAGATGGAGAGGCTCTTTCTGCAGTCATCAGTGCAGCATTTCACAAACTCTACTCCGTTCAACTGATCCATTGTCTCTTCTTTTGTAGGACGAGTTGACTGCAGTGAATGTAAAGCAGGGTTTTAACAATCAGCCGGCTTTCTCTGGAGATGAGCATGGTTCAGCTAGGAACATTGTCATCAACCCAGCAAAGGTGAGGCATTTCTCTGGTCACGTTGAATCGATCTGACGGCTAGAATATCTTTAGTGATGGTAGATGGCTTGGACTTGAAATGAAAAAAACAATTTGAGTCATCCCCTCATATTGCGTTTTTCATTTCTAAATGCCCATGATGTTCAACCTTTTTTTATTGCTTTTTAACCCATGGTTCAGTTTTAGTTAAGCTGTTTTCTTTTTTAATTATTGGAGTGTTACATTGCAGAATGAGGCCATTACACTCATCCTCAATGACGAGCACGGCACTCTTCGACTCTGATCTCCAGCATCTGTAGTGCTCACTTTTTTTTCTCTCATTACTCTCATTCTGTCTCTGCTGACACTCCAAAGAATCTATTCATGTGCTGCCCATCCACCACATCCCTGTACATACTTGTCCTGCTCCAGATATTTAAAACATTTAAGAATGTACAGCAATTTATGGCACAGAAGGAGGACGCTCATGTTTGTAGCCAATTCCCATTTCCCAGCATTTGGTCCATATTCCTGGAAGTTATAGGACTTCCCTTTCAGTTCATTGACACGGGTGGCTCAGTAGTTAGCGCTGCTGCCTCACCAAACCAGGGACCCAGGTTCAATGCCATCCTCTGGTGACTGACTGTGTGGGGTTTGCGCATTTTCCCCGTGTCTGTGTGGATTTCCTCCGGGTGCTCCAATTTCCTAATACAATCCAAAGACGTGCAGAGTAGGTGGATTGGCAATGGGAGATGCAAGACTATGGCGATTTGGGGTGGGTGTCGGTGGGGACTTGATCAGCTGAATGGCCTACTCCCGCATTGTGGGGATTCTGTTCCTAAATGTGTCATTAGGGCTTCTCCAAATGCTGCCTTTTTTCACGCAATTAGTTCCAGACCCCCGGGTGAAATGATTTTTCGTCAATTCCTCTTTAATCTTTCTACTGATCGTGTTAAATCTAAGCCCATCGGCTAAGGGAGATGGGATCTTCTCATATGGTCTATCCAGGCGCATCACCGCCTTCCCTACCTCCAATCAAATCTCCCCTCCTCAGCCTCTATTACATAGGAGAACAATGCCAGGTTGTACATTTGCTGCAATTTTCCAGTCCTGACAACATCCTTGTAAATCTCCTCTGCATCCCTGTCTCATGCAATAGCATTCTTTCTATAATGAGGTGATCAAGACAACAACAACGATGATATTGAGGGAAGGTAGGCATTGGTCGTCGCTCAATTTAAACCTGCTGGGCCATTGAGAGCAGCGACTAAGCCAATGTTTGATAGTCATTCTCTAATAGGTCAGTAGCAGCCTGCTCAGAGGAAATATTAAATGTAGAGAATACCATGTCAGAGGCTGTTAATGGGTTGTCACTGCCCCGGGTGAAATTTCCAATGTATACCTTTACAGCTTTGAATCATAGAATTCCCACATTGTGGAAACAGGCCCTTCGACTTAACAAGTCTGCACTGTGACCCTCTGAAGGCTAACCCAACCAGACTCATTTTCCCCCTACATTTACTCCTGACTAATGCACCTAACCGACTGATTCCTGAATACAATGGGCAATTTGGCACCATCAATTTACCTAACCTGCACATCTTTGAACTGCGGGAGGAAACTCACCAAGAATTAAAGAAACCAATAAACCAAATGCTTTGTGTTCGAATCACTACTGGATGTTAATACTCACTGTTTTGTTTTGGTTTGGGCAAAGGAATGATTTTTACCTTGTCTTTATTACACAAGATCAAAAGTTTACAAGTAACCTTATGTCTGTATTATTTGACATTTCTTTATCAGAAGCTAACAGCACTTTTTCTTCCCCATTAGCATGATCGTTTGACATTCTGCACCATTTGTTAGTTCAGGGTTTTTGAGTCTAATACGATGCCTTTTTTTAAACATGGGGTTTGTCAAAGCAACATCTGTACCTAGCAGGGATGGTACATTTCCCATCAGCAGTATTCTAACGTGTTGTAAGATCTTCTATAAAAGCTTTTAACACTTTCTTTTTCACCCCTGGTATTTGGCTTAGATGAAAAAGGGAAATTGGTCCATTTTGGCTGCTTTAACATTCACAAAGAGTTCATGTCACATCCAGTCTGATGGAGATATTAAATCTCGTGAAACTGACACTGCTAGCCATATTTTGGTCTGTAGCCTGTCCTTCTCAGTGAAGCTGGGACCAATTAGTACATACCAGTGCTCTCCTAGGGAAGAACACAATAAACTTAGTTCTTTTTCTAAAATGTAAGAATCTAATTTTGTCTGAGGACAAGGCCCATTTTCCAGACGGGAACTCGTAAATGCACTCGAGGTATATAAGGTGCTTGTGGGGGGGGAGGGGAATTGACAGAATAGACTTGGAGAGAATGTTTCCTCGTCAGGCAATGTGGAATGAAGTTGTAGTTTAAGGGGTAACAGGTGACAGATGAGATGAGGCAAAATTATCTCTCTCCAAAGGGCGTTAGTCTATGGAATTCACTATCCCAGAGTGCAGTGGATGCTGGGATAATAAGTAAATTTTGAGGTGGAGATGAACAGTCTCCTTTAAAGTAGTAGATTGAGGGTCATGGAGACTGGGCAAGAAAATGGAGTTGAGGCAGAGATGGAATCAGTTATGATATATTAAATGAGGTGGCACGGTGGCTCAGTGGTTAGCACTGCTGCCTCACAGCACCAGGGTCCAAGTTCGATTCCAGCCTCTGGCAACTATCTGTGTGTGGAGTTTGCACGTTCTCACCATATCTGCGTGGGTTTCATCCGGGTGCTCTGGTTTCCAAAAGTGTGCAGGTCAGGTGAATTGGCCATGCTAAATTGACCACAGTGTTAGGTGCATTAGTTAGAGGGAAATGGGTCTGGGTAGGTTACTCTTTGGAGGGTCGGTGTGGACTGGTTGGGCCGAAGGGCCTGTTTCCACATTGTAGGGAATCTAATGTAATGGTGGAGCAGGATCTGTGTTGCCTACTCCTAGACATTGCATGAAATCTTTTCCACAATTTGAAAGAGGTTTATTTTTTTTGCTCTCTCTTCGTCCTTCTCCCTTTATGGCAGCTGCAAACCAGAGCTTCCAGTGTAGGTAGGGCCAGGAGACCAGCTCTGAGTCCACCCAACACAGAACGCATTGGGATCCAATGCCAATGGCACCTATCCACGTCGGTGCTACGGATAACAATGGCAGCAACCCCAAGGTTCCCTCCACCACGTGGCTGACTAGGAAACTCTTTCACTCTTGCCACTTGCTGCTGGTGTTGTTGGAAGGATTTACATGTTGAGGCCCAACCTGTATGGCTTTGTTACAAACACTCCTTCCTTGGGCATCAAGCCCTAGAATGGGACTTGAATGTGAGCATTAGAGTGGCAGAGAATGCAACTTGAAAACAACATGGGTTTCAGTTGCAGTGTGCAGAAACCGAGCTGATACTACTACACAAACTCAGTTGCTTGTGGTCTGGCGATAATGTCCCTACCTCCTGAGATAGGAGGCCCAGGTTCAAGTACTACTTGACCAATAGTCTCCTAGCATCTCTGAACAGGCTGGATAGAAAATATCTGGAGGTGCTAGGGTGGATGAGGTCAAAAGTCACATGACACCAGGTTATAGCCCAACAAGTTTGTTTGAAATTACAAGCTTTTGGAGTGCTGACAAAGGGGCAGAGATTCAAAAGCTTGTGATTTCGAATAAACCTGTTGGACCATAAGCTGGTGTCATGTGACTTCTGACCTAGAGAATATCTGGAACACAAATGAGATTGAAGGAACATCTGTATGACTGAGAACACTATTCTCTGTGAATTTAAAGTCCATGCAGCCAGACAAGCAACTAGTCAATTTGGAAAGACACAGCAACTATGATAAGGGCTGACTTGGTATTTTTAGATGGATGAGCTAAGACTGGCTGCAACAAGTAATGTTTAACTTGTAACGATTTAGCAAATGCTTTGAAAAATGGAAATCTTTCATTCAGGATTTTAATTTCAAATGTCTCTCTTTGTTAAATGGAAGATGGCGACAGTTAGCATTTTTGAAAACCACATGTTTTTGTTGCGCTGTGCATTTTGTTTTCGGAAAATGGACATGTAGTTTTCTTCCCCTGTCATTAAGGACATTAAATTCTATATTTGGTTTTGCTCTTGGCTGCAATTTTTGTGTCTTGATGCTTCAATGTGATGCACTTATCTCTCTATTGCTGTAATTCAGAGCCTGGAGATCTGTCTCTCTGTCTCTCTGTCTCTCTGTCTCTCTGTCTCTCTGTCTCTCTGTCTCTCTGTCTCTCTGCCTCTCTGCCTCTCTGCCTCTCTGCCTCTCTGCCTCTCTGCCTCTCTGCCTCTCTGCCTCTCTGCCTCTCTGCCTCTCTGTCTCTCTGTCTCCCACTGATTTCTTTCAATAAAGATTTCAACTAGTTGCTGCTGAGCTTAAAGCTTGCCGTCTGTGACACCTGAGGACTATTTCTTGTATGGCCAGAGTTGGATTTGCCTATGTTTTAATTATTCTCCCCTTTTGTTGGTTCAGTAGAATGTTTGGGATTCACCCAGCTGTTGTGTAGTTTAAAAATTCAGCTGTTGAGAATTAGATCACACCAGTACCACTTGGGCTGGAGGTGGACAAACAAGATGTGGAGATGGTGAGATTTCTGGAAAACAATGCAAGCGCGAAGCAGGTCAGTCACCTTTTGTGGAGAGAACGGACCAGCTTAATTGCTGCATCATGTGTGCAGAACAAGACCATTGAGCCCATTGTGTCTGTACCAGCTCAATTGAAAGAGCTATCTAATTAATTCCACTTGTCTATTCATTTTTTTCTTGCCCTGCAACTCACTTCAAGTTGACATTCAAATTCTTTTTCTTTAATGTTATAATTGGATCTGCTTCCACTACCCCCTCCTTTTTTTTTATATTTTCAGGCACTACCTCCTAGTCCATAACTGTGTGAAAATACTTGCCTTTATTTCTTGCCTGGTTTTCTCACCAATGACCTTCAACACAGAGTCCTGTGCTACTCTTCCTGTTCATGTGGAAGTTTCTCTCTGTCTACTCCTAACAAATCTGCCCGTCATTTAGAGTCCTTGGTCTGATTCCAATGTCTGCTTTAGTTACTTTTTGACGGATTTCAATGCAGGTGTCTTAAGTCAAGGGAAATAATTTATCCTGTTCTATTTCCATTCTAAATTGCCTGTGTTGAACATTTCCAAATCTCATTTCTACATCATGGCTTTTTGCTATTCAAACATTATAATCAGGAAATGCTGCTTTTGGCAGGGGAGAAATAGGAAAGTTTGAGGGTTTAGGGAAAGGTGATAGGGGAAAGATCAGAAGAGTAAGATGAATACTGAACCCCTGCCTCAAGCTCATTGGGTCAAACCACTGCCTATGCTGTGTGCTGCCATTTTTCAGTTCATTTTGTGGGATGTGGGTGTCAAAGGCTGGGCATTTAATGCCCATCCTAAGTTGCCCTTGAAGGTGGTAGTGAGCTTCCACCTTGAACTGCTGCAATCGATTCGCTGTTGGTAGATCTACGATGCCCTTAAGGGAGTTCCAGGACTTTGACCCAGTGACAGTGAAGGAACAGAAAGATATTTCCAAGTCGGGATGGTGTGGCTTGGAGGGGAACTTGAACGTGGTGTTCCCAAGTATCTCCTGCCCTTGTCCTTGTAGATGGAAGTGGTCGTGGGCTCAATTTGGTTCAAAGAGCAAGATTGGGCCCTCGTTTCTGTCTTTGCACTTGCTGAAGTACATATCCAGTATCCTTGGAGTTGACAAGGCTTTAAGTTCTCATTCTGATCAAATTGCATACATGTCTGATTACTGTTAGTTGGTGCACTGAAGCAGTGATTGTCACCTCAAAAGGCAGGTCTCTTGCTGGATAAAATTCAAATCCGCAGTAAAAATTACAAGCGCAAAAATGGTAGAATTGCTTTGGCTTGACATTCTGAGCTTTTGGAACTTTAATACGGCCATTTCTAATTGTCATTTATCTAATTATTGCAATGTGGTTAAATCTGTCACTTGAATCGTCATGGCAGATGCTTTCCAGAGTTGGAATAAAACTGAAGCAGTGGTAAAAGATTGGAGGGATAAAAAAAAAATAAGATCTCTATTCACCAGTTGAACTAAGAGCTCAATTTGGCTCAAGTCAGCCTTGGGACTTGGCAGCTTTCCAGAGTTGGAATAAAACTGAAGCAGTGGTAAAAGATTGGAGGGATTAAAAAAAATATAAGATCTCTATTCACCAGTTGAACTAAGAGCTCAATTTGGCTCAAGTCAGCCTTGGGACTTGGCAGTATCACTGTGTGATAATTCACTGATCCATAAGTTACTCTGGAGAGAAACAGATTTTTTTCATTATTCATGGACACTAATATTCATTTCGTTTGATATGGTGCCATAGGGTGTTTTGCATCCAGATGAGAGAGCAAGACGGGGCCTTGATTTAATGTCTCATCTGAAAGGCAGCATCCCCCTCCCCCCACCCAGGCGGTATTGGTGGTTCAGTTCAGGTTTTTGTGCTCAGGTCCTTGGAGCAGGATCAAAGCCATGGTCTTCTGATTCCAAGCTTGCTTGTTCCTACATCGGGCAGTGAAGTTTGTAACAGAACATCTGCTTTTCAGAATTTATCACTACTTTTTTTTTTTCAGTGTAACTGTGGAGGCTCTGAGCTGTGTATAGCACCTACCTCCAGCCAAGTGCAAATGTTGGGCACAGCATGCCAGCACGTGCATCCCATGTGGTTATAGCAACAGCACATAGTGCTGATGTAGATGCAGCAACGTTCACATTTGTAATTGAAGGATCACTATGTACAGTATCTTTACATCTATTTGCAAATGCTGTGTTCTTTTCATAATTCTCGTTGGTACTGTATGTCCATGACTAAGAATACTAACTTGCAATATATACTGATGTAATTCTGGATAATAATCTAGAACATCGAAGAATTCTAGAGGGAAAGGATAGTGACATAGTTGGGGAGGTGAGTTGGAAGTTGTGGGGTGGGGCTGGTTTGGGGTCCAGGGCAGAATTTAAACAGTGGCATGGATTTGCTGAGCTACTTTGTCTGTTTCTATGCTCAAAGCATTCTATAATGCTTTGTACGTCTACCTCCATGGGTGTTACAGTTGTTAGTGTTTTGTGTCACTATCCCCATGCTAAATGGATGTGATTTTGAACATATCAAGTAAGTGTAAAGCTGGGCAAGCACAAGGTATTATGGACCACCAGCAGCAGGAGAGTTGGACTTGACCACAATCTGTAATATTATCATCAAGCTAGGGCAACAGCCATAGTTCAGTGGAGAGTGCAGGATGGCATGCCCTGAGCAATACCAGGCATACTTAGAGTTATCAATCTGTTGAAGCTAATGCGCAATATTGCTTGCATGCCAAATGGCAAAAAACAGCAAGTGGTGCAAAGTGATCTCAGAATCAATCGTTCAGATCTACTTTTTGCAGTCCTGTAACAAAGTCATAATGTTGGTGAACAATTAAACAACTTAATGGAAGAGGAGGCTCCACATATATCGACATCCTCCATGATGATGGAGCTCAGAACATCAGCCCGAAAGGGTGGCTCAGTGGCTAGCACTGCTGCTTTACAGCCCCAGGGATCTGGGTTCAATTCCAGCCTTGGGTAATTGTCTGGGTTCCCTCCAGGTGCTCCAGTTTCTTCCCACAGTCCAAAGATGTGCAGGTCAGGTGGATTAGCCATGCCAAATTGCCCATAATGACCAGGGGTATGCAGGCTAGGTGGATTAGTCATGGGAAGAGCAGGGTTACAGGGACAGGGTAGGGAGGTCGATCTGGGTGGGAAGTTCTTCAGAGTGGACTGAATGGGCTGAATGGCCAGCTTCCACACAGTAGGGATTCTGCGATTCTAAAAGACTGGATGCTGAAAGATTCTAAAGTCTTTAACCAGAAGTTATGGTCGGGGATTTAAATTTTCCAAACATAGACTGCAACTGTCATAGTGTTAAGGGTTTAGATGGAGAAGAATTTGTTAAGCATGTACAAGAAAATGTTTTGATTCAGTCTGTGGATATACCTACTAGAGGTGCAAAACTTGACTCTTGGGGAAATAATGCAGGGCAGGTGACTGAGGTATTGGTTGGGGAGCACTGGGGGCCAGTGACTAATTCCATTAGTTTTAAAATAGTGGTGGAAAAAGGTAGACCGGATCTAAAAGTTGAAATTCCAAATTGGAGAAAGGCCAGTTTTAACGGTATTAGGCATGAACTTTCAAAAGCTGATTGGGGGCAGATGTTCGCAGGTAAAGGGATGGCTGGAAAATGGGAAGCCTTCAGAAATGAGATAACAAGAATCCAGAGAAAGTATATTCCTGTTAGGGTGAAAGGAAAGGCTGGTAGGTATAAGGAATGCTGGATGACTAAAGAAATTGAGGGATTGGTTAAGAAAAAGAAGGAAGCATATGTAAGGTATAGACAGGATAGATCAAGTGAATCCTTAGTGTATAAAGGCAGTAGGAGTATACTTAAGACGGAAATCAGGAGGGCAACAAGGGGACATGAGATTGCTTTGGCAAATAGAATTAAGGCTAATCCAAAGGGTTTTTACAAATATATTAAGGACAAAGGGGTAACTAGGGAGAGAATAGGGCCCCTCAAAGATCAGCAAGGTGGCCTTTGTGTGGAGCTGCAAGAGATGGGGTAGATATTAAATGAGTATTTTGCATCAGTATTTAATGTGGAAATGGACATGGACATGGAAGATGATAGAATGTAGGGAAATAGATGGTGGCATCTTGAAAAATGTCTAGATTAGAGGAGGCAGTGTTGGATGTCTTGAAATGGGTAAAGGTGGATAAATCCCCAGGACCTGATCAGGTGTATCCCAGAACTCTGTGGGAAGCTAAAGAAGTGATTGCTGGGCCTCTTGCTGAGATATTTGTATCATCCAATAGTCACAGGTGAGGTACCGGAAGACTGAAGGTTGGCTAATGTGGTGCCACTCTTTAAGAAGGGTGGTAAAGACAAACCAGGGAACTATAGACCTGTGAGCCTGACCTCGGTGGACAAGTTGTTGGAAGGAATCCTGAGGGACAGAATGTATATTTATTTGGAAAGGCAAGGACTGATTCGGGATAGTCAGCATGACTTTGTGCATGGGAAATCATGTCTCAAACTTGATTGAGTTTTTTGAAGAAGTAACAAAGAAGATTGAGGGCAGAATGGTAGGCATGATCTATATGGACTTCAGTAAGGTGTTTTACAAGGTTCCCCATGGGAGACTGATTAGCAAGGTTAGATCTCATGGAATACAGGGTGAACTAGCCATTTGGATACAGAATTGGCTCAAAGGCAGAAGGTGGTGGTGGAGGGTTGTTTTTCAGACTGGAGGCCTGTGACCAGTGGAGAGCCACAAGGATCGGTGCTGGGTCCTCCTACTTTTTGTCATTTACATAAATGATTTGGATGCGAGCATAAGAGGTATAGTTAGTAAGTTTGCAGATGACACCAAAATTGGAGGTGTAGTCGACAGCGAAGAGGGTTACCTCCAATTACAACAGGATCTTGATCAGATGGGCCAATGGGCTGAGGAGTGACAGAAGGAGTTTAATTTAGATAAATTCACTTTGGGAAAGCAAATCGTAGCTGGATGTATACACTTTAATGGTAAGGTCTTGGGGAGTGTTGCTGAACAAAGAGACCTTGGAGTGCAGGTTTATAGCTCCTTGACAGTGGAGTCGCAGGTAGATAGGATAACGAAGAAGGCAGTTGGTATGCATTCCTTTATTGGTCAGAGTATTGCAGCTCTACAGGATGTTGATTAGGCCACTTCTGGAATATTGCGTGCGATTCTGGTCTCCCTCCTGTCGGAAGGATGTTGTGAAATCTGAAGGGCTTCAGAAAAGACTTGCAAGGATGTTGCCAGGGTTGGAGGGTTTGAGCTATAGGGAGAGGCTAAACAGGTTGGTGCTGTTTTCCCTGGAGCGTTGGAGGCTGAGGGGTGACCTCATAGAGATTTATAAAATTGAGGGGCATGGATAGGGTAAATAGACAGATCTTTTCCCTGGGGTTGGGGAGTCCAGATTTAAGGGGCAGCTTTTTCACACCGAGGGTGGTACGTGTATGGAATGAGCTGCCAGAAGTAGTGGCGGAGGCTGGTACAATTGCAACATTTGAAAGGCATCTGGGTGGGCATATAAATTGGAGAGATATAGGCCGAGTGCTAGCAGGTGGGACTAAACTGGGTTGGGATATCTGGTTGGCATGGACGGGTTGGACTGAAGCTGCACATCTTTATGACTCGAAGTGTTGAGTGGATGATCTGTCTCTGCCTTCTCCAGAGGTTGTCATCAGATGCCAATCTTCATATCTCACTGTTAGATGTCAAGAAATTGTACTCACAGGATGCTGCAAGGGGTTTGGGTTCTGCCAATGTAGTAGTACTGATGACTTGTGCTCCAGGAGTTATCATGGCCTTAGTGCAGCTACAGTACTAGTATCAAGCAGGCAATCGAGGGAAAAACTATCTAGGTATGGCACGTCGACAAAATGCAAATAAATGCAACCTGGCAACTTATTTCCCTGTCATATGTTCTAAATTATTAGGAAATTGAAGAAAGAGGTTGTCGACAAGTTTTAAAAATATATTCAGAGAGGGTGTCACTGGCTAGGCCAGCGTTTATTACCAGTCCCAGAAAGCTGGGGAGAGTCATTGCTGTGGGTCTGGAGTCACATTTGGCCAGACCAGATAAGGATGGCAGCTTCCTTTCCTAAATGACATTAGTGAACCAGATGGGGTTTTCCAGCAGTTGATTTATGGTTGCTATTAGACTCTTTAATTCCACCATCTGCTGTGGTGGGATTAGAATGCAGGTCCCCAGGACATCATCTGGTCCCTGGATGAACAGTCCAGTGATAATACCATCCTCTCCCCTCAAGTGACAGGTTATTCCTTTGCAACTGAGTGCTGACGCCCAGCTTGGTTTCCATCAGGTCCAATGTGTTTGTGACCTCACCACAGCCAGAACCGAGCTAAGAATTTCCATTTACCTAGTTTTAAAAACCACATCTATCTAAAGTCTTTAAGTTTTGACTTAATTGATTCTTCCCAGCTGTTTCCTCTGAATTGCCTAGCCACTGTGCAGGTATATTCCCAAACACGCAGCATAGAACAGTACAGCATTGGAACATAATTGTGAGCTTAGACATGTTCAACTTTAAATAACCTGTATATTTCCAAATAAACACTCCTCCTGGTCTGGAGGTTGCACAGACTAACTTCCTACAAATGTAACCCATTCCCTGAACTAGTCTTAGGGCGGCTCAGTGGTTAGCACTGCTGCCTCACAGCGCCAGGGACCTGGGTTCAATTCCAGTCTCTGGCGACTGTCTGTGTGGAGTTTACACATTCTCCTCATGTCTGCATTGGGGGTTTCCTCCTATAGTGCAAAGATGTGCAGGTCAGGTGAATTGGCCATGCTAAATTGCCCATAGTGTTAAGTGCATTAGTCAGAGGGAAATGGGTCTGGGTGGGTTACTCTTGGGAGGGTCGGTGTGGACTGGTTGGGCTGAAGGGCCTGTTTCCACCCTATAGAGAATCTAATCTAATCAGTCTACACTTCCTTCTAACCAAAGAAATTATACTGTACTTCTGATCCAAGTCAGTCTCCTTTTAAAAATTGCTCAAATTTCCAGTATCTGCATTTTTCTAAGCTAAAATTGATCTTTGGTTATTCTAAACCAAAAAATAAGCTAACAACCCTAAATATTAACAATCCCAGTTGTAAACCTGATGTGGGACTATCCATCTTTGCTGATCATTCCAGTGGACCCTGCTTTCTGACACAAACAGGGCATTGGTTTAATACTTGCAGGGAAAGAAGGGCGAAGGACAATGGGTCAGATTGATTGATTGTATTTCTCTTGAAAAGAACTGATGCAGACAAGACCAGATTCTTCCGTAATCTAGAAGGTGGGTGAAGACTCAGAAAACGTGGCGTGTAATAACAAGCAGTGGTTAGCACCACTGAATTATGGTTGCTGAACAAGTTGAATACTACTTTGCATGAGATTTAGGGACTTTTGTCCATGTCTGATTTCGATCGATCCTTGAGCATTTGAATTTGTTGACAGGTTAGTCCGATATTATTGAGAATAGAAAAGGTCATTAAATAACTACATGGAGAATTATTGAGCAATTGATTGTGGGAATCTTACAAAAAAAAAGGATGTTTTGAACTCGATGGATTATGTCAAAGTCAGGTCAGCACCATTTGCCAATCTGCTTCTATGGAAGAATACATTTTACCAGTTGACCCCCATCCAAATGTCCTGAAATTTAGTTTGCAAGAATAAAGCCTCTGAATAAAGCAACAAGTCCTGCAGGCATTTTGCACCCGATGAATTGTTGTGAACAATATGGGATGGGAAGGAGGCCATTGTCTACATCTGGCCTTGTCAGCTAATATGGCTAACTCTCTGGAGAGACCAGGAAGAGGCTTAAACTCACGAAAAATGTTAACCAGGTCACTCGTCTGATCTGTTTTGAAAAGGTCTTGTGAAATCTTTTACGTGCACTGTGGCTGATTTCAACCTCCCTTCTGAAGGAAGGCACCTCTGACACAGAGGTACTCCTCTGTGTTGTTCTGAAGTGTCAGCTTAGATTCTGCTCTCTCCACTGGGTGGGCCTTGCACCCAAAACCTTTCAGGAAAGGCACAAAGTCACCAAAGTCTGACTGGGCCATCTGGCTGCTCCCACATTAGAGCGAGGCGACTAGTGGTGGTTTAATCGGAGAGTCTTGGGAGAGGTTGAGAAGGGGCGTCATCGTGGTAACCTCAGTCGGTGCAGGAATTGAGCCCAATCTGTTGGGCACCACTCTGCATTGCAAACTGGCCATCTAGCTACCTAGCATCCTTCAGGCAAGAGGGCTGCCACTGAGTTATGGCTGACTGCTGAAAGCAATAAACTTAATTCTGTTTTATCGGTGACAGAACTTTTTTTTTCTTGTCCGTCGGTTTCCTGTCAACAAAATGCATCAGTTCTTTCTGCTCCGCGTTGGATGGGTAATGGTGTGGGAAGGAGTTAAAGACAGGCTTGCAAGAGGCCACCGCATTGCTACTGGTGTGCAACATAACCTTGCTAAACCTTTTTTGTATCCACCAGTCTCTTTGAATGAAGGAAAGCCACGACTTACTCAAGTTAATTGAGAATAAAATCAGAGAGTACCAACTTTGCCAAATCCTTGACTCTCTGATGTGGTTGGATCTCACTGTCTCCGAGCGTGACATCTGGTGTGTGCTGAAGACATGATGGCACGCAGCCTTTTTGCATCTGTGCTGAAGTTGCAGGCACAATAAATCGCAATTGCAGTGAAGGGGAATGAGACCGAATTGCAACTTGTGGCTTCAAATTGCTGCAAAGGTGTTTTACTTCTCAGTGAATTCTCATTCGAGCGTTTCAAGCTTATTCTTGAGAAACAGCCTTTCAGTAATTAAAAATTACCCCTACAAATTGGAAGGGAAGCTGAAAGCTGTGCATTGATTACTGAAAGAAGCAAGACTTGTTGCTTACCAGGCATCTGTGTAACAAGGAAGTCGGGCAAACCCTATCTCTCCGTGCAGTGCTTGCTACTTATTCTGTACATTTTCAGTTGTGACATGGCTGGCTGCACCCCACCAAGTCTGTCATCTTTGAAAGAATTTTTCTGAAATGCGTGCTAGCCTGATTACTGCTTCGTATCTTTGTTTGAAAGGTTTGACTACTTTGGAAATGGTTTTTAATGATTTATAAATGTATGAGGCATTGAAAGGGACAAGAGTTACTGGGAGTCAGGTGGGGAGGAAAGAAGGATAAGGCAATGTAAAACTATTAGTAGCTCTCCAAAGGTTATTTTTCTAACCCTCCCCATTACCATGTTATCTCATTTACACCCTTTTATGTTTTGTGATTAAGGCTGCATTTCTGAAGCAAATAGCAGCTTGGATTGTTACCCCAAGGATGCCTGGTGAAGTCTTCCATTTAAATTTCTGTTGGTGAGCATGAAGGATCAGAGATGCGATGAGACGCAAAGTTAATGTTGGAAGCCCTAGGTCGACTGTCTCATGGTGATAGATCGAAAAAGGCTGGTCAGGTGGCTCAGTGGTTAGCACTCCAGCCTCACAGCACCAGGGACCCGGGTTCGATCCTACCCTCAGACGACTGTCTGTCTGTGTGAAGTCTGCACGTTCTCCCTATCTGTGAGTTTCCTCCAGGTGATCTGGTTTCCTCCCACAGTCCAAAGATGTGCAAGTTAGGTACACTGTCCATGCTAAGTTGCCCCATGTTGACCAGGGCAACTTAGCATGGATGTGTAGGCTAGGTGGGTTAGCCATAGGAAATGCAGGGTTATGAGGATGGGGTAGGTGGGATGCTCTTTGGATCGTCAACGTGGACTCGATGGGCTGAATGGCCTATATCCACACTGTAGGGATTGTACGATTGGAATTTGTGTAAACTGGGAGATGGGGAGAGAAATGAATTGAGGGGGAGTTAGAGTCAGACAGTGAAGAAGATAATTAGGAGACATTGCCAGAGGAGAATGAAGCTTGGGAAGATTTTGTTTTCCTGTTTTTAAGTTTTTCTACAAGAAATGAAGATCCAAAAGGACCAGACCTCCTGAACCTAGAGCGAGCATGATCCTACAGTTCCTGTCTGTTCCAATGCATCAGAGTGCTGAGGTATAGATGTGATTCCCCTTCCCTGCTGAATTAAAAAGAACCAAAATAAATTGTCCTCATCACTCTGAATGTACTCATTTCATTGTCCATCCATAATTACCCTTTGATGAGATGGTGTCAAGCTGTAGTTCATATAGTTCTCACAGACTACCTGGCAAGGGAGGTTCAGGACTTAGACCCAATTTCTATGAAGGAGCAGCCATGCACTCTGAAGTCAAGATAGCCTGTGAATTGGAGGGAAGCTGTTGGTGTTCCCCTGTCCCTGCTTCATTAGGTCGTCTAAGTTTTTAATCTTCTTGTAGCTTCACTCATTTAGGCAAGTGAGTATTCCATCACACTCCTGATTTGTGTCTTGTAGATGGTGGATGGACTTTGGAGAGTTGGGAGGTGAGTCAGTCACTGCAAAGTTCTCAGTCTTTGGCATGTTCCTGTGGCCAAAATGGCTGGATGGCTAGGCCAGCGACTTCCTGGCTGCCGTTCTGGATGTGTAGAATTTGGTAATGCTCATTGTTAGTGGATGCCAAGTGGAGGTGATTAGATTCTCTGGTGTTGTTGAATTTGTTCATTGCCTGGCACTCCTACAGCCTGATGACCATGTAGACATATCACGGTGTCAATATCTGAGGAACTGCAAATGGTACTGATAATTTTCAATCATTAGCATTGTTTCCCTGTCCTGAACTTATGATAGCAGATGACAGTCATCGAAGGTAGAGGGTTACAGAGGTCGGGCTGGAGACTGGGAATAGCTGAGTAGCTGTTTCGGGAGCCAATAGAGAGCCATTGGCCTCCTTCTGTACTGTAAAGTTGTATTATTCTTCCATGAAACATTGTTGATACTGTCCAATTAACTCCTGCAGTGATGTCTTGGGGCTGAGATGATTGGCCACAATCATCATGCTTTGAGCCCTGTAAATCCCCAATTAGTAGAGCGATTTTCCCCCACTTCTCATTGGCTTAAATTTGGCCAGGTCTGTTCCATCAAATGCTGCCTTGCTGTCAATGGTTATTGCTCCCATTTCCCCTCTGAAGATCAGGTCGTTTATCCACATCTAGATTAAGGCTGTATTGAGGTCTGAATGCAAGTGGCGCAAGTAAAATCGAAACTGGCTCTCAGTAAGCAGGATATTGCTGAATAACTGTCACTTGATGATTCTGTCAGTTATGCCTCCCATCAGTTACTAGTCTTGCCTTTCCTGCTATGGAGATTGAAACCTTCAGATGCAGAGCCTTGCACAGGCTGATAATGCACACCTTTTATTCAGTTAAGTAGGAAAGGATTACAGCGTGGGCCTCAATAGTAGGTATTTTGACTGCAGGAGACTTTTTATGACTGTCAAGGGAAAATCGTCATGTTTGCACAATAATTTGCCCCCTGCAACAAAAGTGTCTGATATGTGGTAATGTGATGTTAACCACCCACTGGGGAGTTCACACAGACTAGGGCTTGAGATTATCACATCCAACCCCCATAACAGCAGAGGAAAGCAATTGTCGAAGGGCATGTTTCCAGATTTTTATTTTAATCTTAAAACTGAAATTCTTACGTGTTTGCTGCCCATTTTTTAATAGATTCTGAATGGGTTTGATTGAAATGACGCTGTGAGTTGCTCAGGTAAAACAATGACTGCAGGTGCTGGAAACCAGATTCTGGATTAGTGGTGCTGGTTGTGGAGCAGTGGGGAAAAGTTTCAAGAAAAGGTGATCATTCCGGACTGAGATGAGAAATTTCCCCACTCAAAATGTCACGGATCTTCGGAATTCTCTATTCCCCAGGAGGTTGTAGATGCTGCGATGTTAATTTTGTTTAGGGTCTAGTTTTTGAGGGATTTCATGGACTTGAGAGATATCAGGAGTTCATATGACTTTAACATCACTTTCCTATTAACTGGTGATCTAGGTTCAATGGACTGTATAGTCCACTCTTACTCCTTTTTATATTCTTTCTAACTCTATATACATAGATCTAATTGACTATTGCAAGAAGCCAGCGTTTTTGAGTGAATAATTTTGTCAGAAAGCACGCAGCAGCTCTTTCTGCTGCTCTAGGGAGATCTAGACAGACTCTGAGGTTTGAACTTTACATAACTTGTTAAGCAAGGAATGTTGCTTGCCATTTTTTTTAAACCAAATGATTAGAAGGACACTCCTACTTACTTGGCAGATGTACTTGTGTATGTTAAAAGCTGAGAGAGATTCTTCATCAGGAAAAAGACAGGAGGGTGGAAGTGAGGAATGTCCGACCAGTCGTGATCCTGTTGAATAGCGGAGCAAGGTTCAGGGAGTAAACAATGTATTCCTGTACTCCCTACTTATGGTTTAAAATCTATTGGGTTGGTTCACAAAGGTTTTTGAACTATATATTTTCTACCCACATTTTCTGTCTTTGTTTTTTAATTGGGGGAAGCTGAATTTAGGCTTTAGGTGTTAAAGAAGCCCCTGAAGTGTCCAAGATAGGATCATGAGTTACCACTCCATTTTAATCCATGTTTAGCTTGAGATGCAGTTTTTGGTAATGGGGTTGACACTGGTGGTAGGAACGGCTATCAAAGGGATCCTTGAGGCTCTGTCAGATGGATATTTCTAATCGACCTGTTCAGGCCCATTGTGACACACTGTTGGAGTAGGTAGGACACGAATTTGGCTATCCTGGCTCAGAGGCAGGGATGTTACCACAACACCATTAGAGCCCCCGTGTCTGAGAGACTATATAAATGACCAGTTAGTGGCTGTTGAAGGTGCCACCTTCTGTTTTGGTTTGTGCTTCAATTAAGGATGTCTCTTAACAGTCTTCAGCTAAACAGGCATGAAGAATTCCTAGCTCAGGATTTCTGGTACTATTTAATGTCCTGCTCAGCTTTCATCTGTTGGTGTGGGGCCACTCTGTAAACATGAAGAGACCTTTTGAGCACATTGGAAGACTTTCTGGAACACTTAATTTCCACCCCCCCCTCAAGACTTTGAGAACTTGCTGAGCATACCTACTCAAATTCTAATCAGGGTCACAAACTCCGACTCTAGCCCTGATGGGACTAAAAGAAAAGTTACCCCCCACTCTCCTTTAGATCAGTTCCCTACTGGAGATCACTGGAAAGGAATGTCCTGCAACAAAATAACAGACCTGTCCAGGAAACATTTAGAGCCAGCAAAGGGGAGAGTCATTGGTGAAACCACTACATCGAGCATTTGCAGGAGTAAGTGGACTGTACTTTATCTAATTGTGCAGCTGACCATTTTGACAGTCACTGTGTGTGAGTGTCAGTATGTTAGATAAGTGTGAGTTGATTTGAGGGAGTGGTGTAGGTGGTACAGTGCCAGGATGGCAAACATTTCTCTAGGATGGGGGGGATTTCAAGACTAGAGGCACATTTTTAAGGTTGAGAGGCAAAAGATTTAAAAAGGACGTGAGGGGCAACATTTTTACACAGAATAACTCGTGGAGTGAACTTCCAGTGGAAGTGGTGGATGCAGGCACACTTACAATATGAATAAGAAATGTTTGGAGGGCTAGGGGCCAAGTGCAGGCATGTGGGACTAGTTTAGTTTGGGATTATGGCTGGCATTGGTTGGTTGGACCGAAGGGTCTTTCTCCATGCTGAATGATTGTCACTCTATTAGGGTGACAGACAAGTGGATGAGCCCTTGGAGTAAGTAGAGGGGTTGAGTCAGGCTATTAGAGGTTGGGGAGTATGCAGTTGTATGGGACAATGATGAGTTAGGGGGCCAGTGCAATAGTTCCAGAATTAGTAGGTTTTTAATAGTCTAACCTTTTCCTGAGTAATAGCTTATGTCAGTCAGAACACTTAATTCTCTGATTTAAACAGATATTCTTGGAGGGTTCCAGATACAACAGAAGTGTGGATCAGAAGTTTTAATTTTCTGGGCTATTTCTTTGTAGCCAGCAGCTTTGAACATAGTCCTGATGTGAAATTCTACTCTACACTACATACTATTGAGCCATCCGAATGTCTGAACCAAGGAATTAGCAGGAACTGAGGACTTCATACAAAAGAGTGAGCATCATATTACTGTACCATTTTAGAGACCTTGGTGGAGTCACTAGGAGAAAGGTGATATTTGGTTGTTGGTGTTCCTCTTTCAGCAGAGCAGGAGATATGGGTGTTGCTGCCGGCGCCAGCTTTATTGCCTGTGTCTGGTTGTAGTGGTGGTGGTGGGCTGCTGTCTTGAACTGCTGCGGTCCATGTGCTGCAGGTTGGCCCAGGATGACCTTGGGAGGGGGGGGGGGGGGGGAAGTTCCAGGATTTTAACCGAGTGACGCTGAAGGAGCAGGAATATATTTCCAAGTCAGGATGATGAGTGGCTTTGAGGGGTGATGTTGCCATGTATCTGTTACCCTTGTCCTAGGTGGAAATGGTTGTAGGATTAGAACTTGCATTCTTCGAGGGCCTTGGTAAATTTCTACAGTGCATCTTGTAGGTGGTACATACTACATACTACTGCCACTGAGCATCAGTGATTGGTTTTGGATGTGATACCATTCATTCCAGCCATCAAGTGGGCTACTCTGTTCTGGATGGCATCAGACAGAGCTCTTCCAGATGCTGCAGGAGTATAAGACAGGTAGCTGAGGTAAGCTGCTTCCACTGCCACCTATTTGTCTGCAGGCATGGGACTTGGCTCCTCCTTTGGTTTCCCAGTGCCACTCTTGAGGACCTGCCACTTGTTCAGTCCCCAAGTGATCCTGAACTGTTCCGTGTCAGCCAGGGTCACTACCCATGAAGTGGAAATAGCCCATTGAAATATACAGATGCAGCTCTCTATGAAAATTGCTTTGTCATCTCTCGAGAGTGGAACCTGCCAGTGTTTATATTACCTCAAGTCAGGTTTAAATCATTAATAAGCCTTTAAATGTATGGGTTTGGAGCAGAATTTGACAAGATTCAACAGTGGCCTATTGGAATATTGCATGCAATTGTGGTCTCTTTCCTATTGGAAAGATGTTGTGAAACTTGAAAGCGTTCAGAAAAGATTTACAAGGATGTTGCCAGGGTTGGAGGATTTGAGCTACAGGGAGAGGCTGAACAGGCTGGGGCTGTTTTTCCTGGAGCGTCAGAGGCTGAGGGGTGACCTTATAGAGGTTTACAGACTTTGAGGGGCATGGATAGGGTAAATAGACAAAGCCTTTTCCCTGAGGTGGGGGAGTCCAGAACTAGAGGGCATAGGGTGAAAGGGAAAAGATATAAAAGAGACCTAAGGGGCAACCTTTTCACGCAGAAGGTGGTACGTGTATGGAATGAGCTGCCAGAGGAAGTGGTGGAGGCTGGTACAATTGCAACATTTAAAAGGCATTTGGATGGGTATATGAATAGGAAGGGTTTGGAGGGATATGGGCAGGGTGCTGGCAGGTTGGACTAGATTGAGTTGGGATATCTGGTCGGCAAGGACTGGTTGGACCGAAGGGTCTGTTTCCATGCTGTTCATCTCTGACTCTGTCGCTGACACTGGGTGATTCTTTGAGCTCCCGACAGATCTCATTCTAACATTTCTTAAGCACCCTTTGATCAGTATGTCCTTGTTTGCTATGATCTGCCTGTCCTGTTTGCAAATCAAAGCTTTTCACTGTAGTCACATGGACCTCTGTACAATAAATCACATCAAGTCAAATAGGCATATCACATTAGCACATGGCAGCAGCTTTAACTTTTTATTTTGCCTGATGAATCTGCCTATTGTTGAGTTTTGAGTTGAATTGGGAAGCAATGTGGTTTAGACCTGAACCTCTGCCCATAACAACACCAGTGCATTTGTTTAAGGCTTTTGATCCTGCGCTGTTGGCTGTTTTCTGCATTCTAGAATCAACTGAAATGGAAGTGTGTGCAAAGCAAAATATTCTCTTCAAACGCAATTTGGATGTGTAATGGTTCTAAGTGTGAATTCGGATGCAAACTCAATTTCAGGTCAATTATATATTTTAAATGGAGTACGGAGGCCCCTTAGTTGTAGTCAACAGAACTAGGGAAATGAAAATCTTTTTAAGGTTGTTCGATCAGGAATTCATTGAACACAAATTTAAGAGTAGAATCAATTGTAACTGTTTGTATGAGCTAATGATAGTGCGGGATATGATGTTCATGTTCCACAAAATCTCAGTCTTTAGGTGGAGAGTCGGGCAGTCAAGCTTGAGGTCCATATGGCAAGAGACATATCATCTATGACATGGTTGAAGAGCTTCAGGGCAGAGGAAATGACCTGGGAGTTGCAGTGGGAGAGGGACTCCCTGAGATTCTTGTAGAGAGAGGAGGAAAACTTCTTCAAGGCAGGCATCCTTGCAAGAGGATTCGCAGTAGGGTTAAAATCAACGAGGTAAAAACAATGACTGCAGATGGTCCTTTATAACTGTAATGATGCTGATCTGGTTCATGTTAATTGTACCTACTGCTATAGTAAGGCACTGCTGGGTAGGTCAGTATTTATTGCCTATCCTTAATTGCCCCAGAGACCAATTAAGTGTCAGCCAATTTTTGCTGTGGGTCTGCAGTCACGTATAGACCAGATCAAGTAAGGATGGCAGATTTCCTTCTCTAAATCAGTGAAGTAGAGAGGTTTTTAATTGACTATGGTTGCCATTAGGCCAACTCCTTTTTATTCCACATTTTATTAAATTCCAGTTTCCCAATCTGCTCAGCTGGACTTGGAACCAGTGTTCCCTGAACATTAGCCTGAGATTCTGGATTGCTAGTCCAGTGATTTTTACCACTGTGCCAGCACCTTACCTGCCCTTCCAACTACGTGAGAGGAGAAGAGAATGTTAAGGAAGCAGGGATGCTACAGGAGGACATGGACAGGCTAGGAGAGTGGGCAAAGCAAAGCAATCTAGTATGGGAGGGGTTTGTGTGAAGTTATGCAAGTTAGTGGGAAAATTATAGGTGTGGACTATTTTCTAAACGCGGAGAAAGGCATCGGAAATCTGAAGCAAAAGGGACTTGGGAGTCCTAGTTCAGGACTCTCTTGACATTTTAATATGCAGGTTCATTTGGCAGCTCGGAGTGTAAATATAATGTTAGCATTCATTTCACGAGGGCTAGAATACAAGAACAGAGATGTAGTGCTAAGGCTGTACAGGACTTCATTTAGAACATTTGTGAACAGTTTTGAGTGCCATATCGAAGAAAGGATGTGCTGACGTTGAAGGGAGTTCAGGAGATGTTTGGAAGAATGATCCGGGGATGAAGGGCTTGTCATATGAGGAGTGATTGAGGACTCTGGGTCTCTATGGAGTTTTAGAAGGATGATGGGAGAATCTGATTAAAACTTAGAATACTTAGAGTGAATGTGGAGACGATGTCTCCACTAGTCGGAGAGACTAGGTAGGACCTGACGGCACAGTCACTGAATGAAGACATGACCTTTTAGAACTAAGATGAAGAGGCATTTCTTCACCAGAAGGGCAATGCCACCAAAAGCTATGGAGGCCAAGTCATTGAGTGTATTTAAGACCGGGATAGGTAGGTTCTTTAGTAATGGGATCAAGTCTTACAGGAGAAGGCAGGAGAATGGGGTTGAGTAACGCATCAGCCATGATCGAATGTTGGAGCAGGCCCAATGGGCTGAAGGCCTAATTCTGCTAATAAATCTTATGGTCTTACTGCTGCTCATTAATCAAGGTCAGAAGTCACGCAACACCAAGTTTATAGTCCAACAGGTTTATTTGAAATCAGGCAAACTTGTGATTTCATATAAACCTGTTGGACTATAACCTGGTCTTGTGTGACTTCTGACCTTGTCCAGTCCAGTCCAACACCAGCACCTCCACACCATGGCTAGTTCAGCAGACTCTTGGACTCCGCTTCGAAAGGAGGATGGACTCCACCAGGAGCTAGATTAGTGTGGTGCTGGAAAAGCACAGCAGGTCAGGCAGCATCCGAGAGGCAGGAAAAAACTGTTTAAAATTTACTTTCCGAGGGAAGAGTAGAAAGAAGGATTGGTGACGATGAACTGCCCAAACTACAAGCCACCAGCAGTTGGTACCAGAGTCCATATATGACTTTCAAAAGGGAATTTAAACTTCAAAAGAAGATAAAATAACAACATATTCAAAACAACCGCTGTTAGAACAGAACTTTGAGAATTCCTGAAACAAGAAAGATGCTGCCAAAACTTGAGTCGTAGCCCCACACTCTGCTGAATGTTCTCAGCATGATAGGCAGCATCTGTGCAGGGAGAGAGAGGGGGGAAAAAAAGTTAATGTTTCAGATCTGTGACATTTCATGAGAACTGGAAGTTGTTTTGAGGGCGGGCTGGATGAGGAAGGCTGCCTTGACCCGAAATGTTATACAGTCATAGAGATGTACAGCATGGAAACAGACCCTTCGGTCCAACCCGTCCATGCCGACCAGATATCCCAACCCAATCTAGTCCCACCTGCCAGCACCCTGTCCATATCCCTCTAAACTCTTCCTATTCATCCATCCAAATGCTTCTTAAAAGTTGCAATTGTACCAGCCTCCATCACATCCTCTGGCAGCTCATTCCATACATGTACCACCCTCTGCGTGAAAAAGTTGTCCCTTCGGTCTCTTTTATATCTTTCCACTCTCACCCTAAACCTATGCTCTCTAGTTCTGGACTCCCCGATCCCAGGGAAAAGACTTTGTCTGTTTATCCTATCCATGCCCCTCCATAATTTTGTAAACCTCTATAAGGTTACCCCTCAGCCTCCGATGCTTCAGGGAAAACTGCCCCAGCCTGTTCAGCCTCTCCCTGTAGCTCAGATCTTCTAACCCTGGCAACATCCTTGTAAATCTTTTCTGAACCCTTTCAAGTTTCCTGCAAGTCCACTTTCATGGAGCTATGAACCTGCACTCCAAGGTCTTTGTTCAGCAACACTCCCTAGGACCTTACCATTAAGTGTATAAGTCCTGCTAAGATTTGTTTTCCCAAAATGCAGCACCTCACATTTATCTGAATTAAACTCCATCTGCCACTTCTCAGCCCATTGGCCCATCTGGTCCAGATCCTGTTGTAACCTGAGGTAACCGTCTTTGCTGTCCACTACACCTCCAATTTTGGTGTCATCTGCAAACTTACTAACTGTCCCTATCATGCTCGCATCCAAATCATTTATGTAAATGACAAAAAGTAGAGGGCCTAGCACCGATCCTTGTGGCACTCCACTGGTCACAGGCCTCCAGTCTGAAAAACAACCCTCCATCACCACCACCCTCTGTCTTCTACCTTTGAGCCAGTTCTGTATCCAAATGGCGAGTTCTCCCTGTATTCAATGAGATCTAACCTTGCTAACCAGTCTCCCATGGGAACCTTGTCGAACGCCTTATTGAAGTCCATACAGATCGCATCTACTGCTCTGCCCTCCTCAATCTTCTCTCCACAGATCCTGCCAGACCTGCTGAGCTTTGTCAGCAATTTCTGTTTTTGATTGTGGATGGATGCAATAGACCTTGGTTGAGGAAAAGATCAAGAAATCTGTTTTTTCTATGTTCTTATATCTTTAAAAAAAAATACAATTATTTGCAACAAATGTCAGTTTTGGGTCTGCAAAATGGGGAGGTGGCTCGAAAGCCATTCTTGCATCAGGGTGAGAAAGTGAGCCAGTTTTGATAGGGGAGAATTGGTGTCAAAAATGGCATTATGCACTTGACCACAAGATTGCCTGATTCAACAGGATCTTGAACTGATCAGAAGGTAAACGCAAAATACAGAGGATGCTGGAAATCTGAGTTATGGAGCCATAGATATGTACAACATGGAAACCAAACTTCGGCCCAACTCGTCCATGCTGACCAGATATCCTAAAGGATTGTTTTCCCATTGGCCAGCATTTGGCCCATCTCTCTCAACCCTTCCTATTCAGATGCTTGTTTGTAATTGTACCAGCCTCCCCCACTTCCTTTGGTAGCTCATTCCATACACTGATCACCCTCTGTGTGGAAAAAGTTGCCCCTTTTTTAGATATTTCTTCTTTCGCCTTAAACCTACATCTTCTAGTTTTGGACTCCCCACCCCAGGGAAGAAGACCTTGCTTATTCATACTATCCATGCCCCTCATGATTTTATAAACCTCCATAAGGTCATCCTTCAGCCTCTGACGCTCCAGGGAAAATAGCGGCAGCCTATACAGCCCCTCCCTGCAGCTCAAACCCTCCAGTCCCTTCTGAAGAGGAGTCATTCTAGACTCCATGTTAACTGTTTTTCTCAGCACATGCTGCCAGACCTTTCTGCATTTTTCCAACATTTCTGTTTCTCTTGGAACTGAGAGAGTTGATTTTGCAATCCACGTTTGGTCTTTAATTAAAGAAAGGACTGTATCTTTCCCACCCTGATGCCTCAAAATTGATGTGCCGAATTGTGAGCGTCCATTGTTATTAACTCCACCCTGAGTTTCTCTTGCAATCTGTTACATCAATACCAGACTTGCCTGTTGTAAAGGTTCAAAACCTTCTCCTCAGATGATTTTACATTCGTGATTTGATGCAAGTAATATTCAGCTTTTCAGAAGAAAATTGTACCCTTTTTGTTCGTTTTTTTTTTAAACCATGCTTTAATCTATTAAACTAATTTCATGCCAAAATGATTGGCCTAACAATAGTGAATTACTTCAGAAGAACATTGACCTTTGTTTGTGACATTTTATTTTGGCACAGTAATTTATTAACTGATAATTTTGTTTCGGTGAATGACTGTTCTGTGTTTGTTAGCAGCACTGTCCCCATGGATTTGGGTTGAAGGCTTAAACTCCACCTATGATTTAGAGGTTGCCACTTTGTCACAGATTCATACAGTGCAGGACAGGGCCTGTGGCCCATCAAATCTGTATTATCAAAAATACTCTACTCCCTATATTCTTCCCACTTTCCTGCACTAGGCCCCTAATGTTGAATGTTACGACTCTTGAAGTGTTCAAGTGTCTTTTGTGAAGGTTACCTACCTCAACTGCCCTCCTGTAGGGGCAGTGCATTCCAGACCCCACAGCCCTCGGGCTGAAAATACTTTTTCTCAACTCCCCTCTAAATCTCTTGCCTTTCAAGTCCCCTCGCTCTTGACCCTTAGAACATAGACCGTAGAACAATACAACGCAGAACAGACCCTTCGGCCCTCAGTGTTGCACCGACCTGTGCACTAATCTAAGCTCATCACCCTACACTATCCCATATCCTCCATATGCTTATCTAAGGATTGTTTAAATGCCCCTAATGTGGCTGAGTTAACTACATTGGCAGGCTGGGCATTCCACGCCCTTACCACTCTGAGTAAAGAACCTGCCTCTGACATCTGTCTTAAATCTATTACCTCTCAATTTGCAGCTATTCCCCCTCTTACATGCTGATGTAATCATTCTAGGAAAAAGATTTTCATTGTCCACCCTATCTGGTCCTCTGATCGTCTTGTATATCTCTATTAAATCCCCTCTTAGCCACCTTCTGTCCAATGAGAACAGACCCAAGTTCCTCAGCCTTTCCTCATAAGAACTTCACTCCAGACCAGGCAATATCCTTTTAAATCTCCTCCGCACATTTTCCAATGCTTCCACGTCCTTCCTGTAATGGAGTGACCAGAACTGTACATAATATTCCAAGGGAGGCCACACTAGCATTTTGTACAGTTGCAGCATGACACCACTGCTCCAGAATGCAATCTCTTTACCAATAAAACAACGCACTGTATGCCTTCTTAACAGCACTATCAACCTGGGTGGCAACTTTCTGGGATCTATATACATGGACACCAAGATCCCTCTGCACACCCACACTACGAAGAATCGTTCCATTGATCCAGTATTCTGCCTTTCTGTTATTTTTCCCAAAGTGAATCCCCTCACATTTATCTGTATTGAACTCCATTTGGCACCTCTTAGCCCAATTCTGCAGTTTATCCACGTCCCTCTGCAACTTGCAACATTTTTCCACACTGTCCGCCACTCCATCGACTTTAGTGTCATCTGCAAACTTACTAACCCATCCACCTATGCCTGCGTCCAAGTCATTTATACAAGTGACAAACAGCAGTGGTCCCAAAACAGATCCTTGTGGCACACCACTACGGACCGGTCTCCAGGCTGAATATTTTCCATCAACCACCACTCGCTGCCTTCTTACAGAAATCTAGTTCTAATCCAAGCTGCTAAATCCCCCTCGATCCCATGCCTCTGCATTTTCTACAACAGCCTACCATGTGGAACCTTTATCAAAGGCTTTACTGAAGTCATATACACCATGTCAACTGCCCTACCCTCATCTACATGCTTGGTCAACTTCTCAAAAAACTCAATGAGGTTTGTGAGACATGACCTGCCCCTTGACAAAATCATGTTGACTATCTGAAATCAAATTGTTGCTTGCTAGATGATTATAAATCCTACCTCTTTTCCAAAACCTTTCCTACAACAGATGTAAAGCTCACTGGTCTGTAATTACCTGGGTCATCTCTGATGCCTTTCTTGAACAAGGGCACAACATTTGTAATCTTCCAGTCCTCTGGTACTAAACCTGTCGATTAATGATGACTCAAAGATCAAGGCCAAAGGCCAGAGAATCCCAGAGAATCCTTGGATAAATCCCATCTAGCCCAGAAGACCTATCTACTTTCACACCTTCTAGAGTTGATAACACCATGTCCTTACTAACTTCAATCCTTTCAAATCTAATAGCCCATATCTCAATCTTGTCCTCTACAATATTCTCCTTTTCTTGAGTGAAAACACACAACTTCCCACTTCTGTCTTTGACTGACCATATTCTTAACCTAGTCATCCTTTTATTCCACACATACCTATAGAAAGCTTTTATTCTACCTGCTAAAGACTGCTCATGTCCCCTCTTTGCTGCTCTTAATTCTCTTCAAATCCTTCCTAGCTAATCTGTAACTCTCCATCACCTCATCTGAATCATCTCGTCACACAAGCCTCCCTCTTCCGCTTAACAAGAGATACAATTTCTTTAGTAAATCGTGGTTCCCTTACCTTCTCACCACTTGCCTGCCTGACAGGGACATGCCTATCTCTCTCCAAAGTGCTCACCTACCACTAAATCAAACACTTGGCCTGGTTCATTAACAAGTACCAGATCCAGTGTGGCCTCCCGTCTTACCGGCCCTTCGACATACTGTTCTGCACATTCTCCTGCAAACATTGGACAAAAACCGATCCATCCGGTTGACTGGAAATGTTATAACTCTAGTACATGTTGGGGAAGTTAAAGTCCCCCATAACGACCAAACTGTTCCTGTCACTTCCTGCCCAGAATCGTTTTGCCTATCCTCTCCTCTACATCCCTGGAACTTTGCGGAGGCCTATTTATAAAAAAAAAACTTCCAGCAGTGTGACCTCACCTCTTCTCCTGTTTCTAGTCTCAGCACATACCACCCCAGCAGACGAGTCCTCATTAAAAGTTCTTTCAGCCACCGTTATACTGTCCTCATACCTGTCCTTTGACTAAGGGAAACAGCTGCTTTCTATCCATCCTGTCCATGCCCCTTCTAATTTTGTCTTATGTGCCTCTATCAAGTTCCTCCTCAACCTTTTCTGCTCCCAAGAGAAAAGTCCTGAGCTTATTCAGCTTTTCTTCTGAAATGATCCATCCCAGGCAACATCTTCGTGAATCTCCTCTGAGCTCCCTGTGCAATCACATCGTTCTCATAGTGAACTGCGTGGACAACTCCAGTTGTGGCCTAAGCTCCAACATATCCTCCCTGCTCTTATAATCTATGTCTTGAATGATGAAAGCAAGCATTCTGTATACCATCTTAACTATCCTGTTGATGTGACCTACCACCTTTAGGGGATCTGTTGACAAGCTCCCCAAGATGCCTCTTTTTCCCCTGAGCTGCCTTGTGTTCTCTCATTCCATTGTCCATTGTCTCATTTTGCCTTCCAGAGAGTCACCTCATGTTTTATCTGGGTTAAATTCCATCTGCCATTGATCTGTATATCTAACCAATGGTCATGGTCTCGATGAGACATTGACCTGGGAGCCACATGCTTACTTAGTAGGAATTTTTTTAAAAAAATTAGTGGATGTGGCTTGACCAACATTTATGAACCATTCGAAGTTGTACGGCATAGGAATAGAATCTTTGGTCCAACTCGTCTGTGCTGACCAGGTATGCAAAATTAATCTCTTCCCATTTGCCAGAATTTGGCCCATATCTCTCTCAATCCTTTCTATTCATGTACCCATCCAGATGCCTTTTAAGTGTTGTAATTGTACCAGCGTCCTCCATTTCCTCTGGCAGCAAATTCCAATCACCATCCATGTGAAAAGGTTGCCCCCTTAGGTCCTTTTTTTCTTCTCAACTTAAACCTATGCTGTCTAGTTTTGGACTCCCCCACCCCCCTCCACCATGGGGAAAAGACCTTGTCTATTTACCTGAACTATGCCCTTCATGATTTTTTCAATTTCTATAAGGTTACCACTGGTAACCACAGGACTCCACTTTGAAGGAGCTATGAACCTGAACTCCAAGGTCTCTTTGTTCCGCAACACTTCCCAGGACCTTACCATTAAGAGTATAAATCTTGCCTGATTGGCCCTACTAAAATTTAGCACCTCGCATTTATCTAAATGACCCTCCATCTGACACTCCTCAGCCTATTGGTCGATCTGATCAAGGTCACATTGTACTCCGGGTAACCTTCTTTGTCCACTCCACCACCTATTTTGGTGTCATCTGCAAACTTACTAACCTTACATCCTACATTCACATCCAAATCATTTATATAAATGACAAAAAGCAAAGGACCCAGCTCCAATCTTTAAGGAGAAGCTGTCTCCTTGAATCACTGCAGTCCATATAAATGATTTAAAATGGATTCAGATGAGTACAGAGTTCTCTGACCTTGCCATAATTCCAATATCTTCCCAAAAAAAGACAGATGAGCCAGCCATTCTTCAGAGGACTACTCATTGGATCTTGTCTAACTTGTATTTCAGTGATATGAATATTTTGGTGATTGTTGAACACTGGTGGCATGATTTCATGTAATACAAAGCTTCATTTTCTCCCACCTTACCAATCCAAAAATGCAATAGCATGCACTGAGATTTTGCTGGCCCCTCCTGCAATGCATGATGGAAAGTGCTTTGGCACTGGACATAAAAATGAGTTACCATTCAGGTGCTGTAATTTTGCAATGTTGGTTGAAGGTTAAGTATGGACCATGGCACCATTGGAGAACTCTCTCAATCTATTTTTTTTTAAACTAGTGCTGTGGAATTATTTGTATTCAGGTCTGAGGGGAGATGGAGCCTGGGTAAAATAACACCACCTTCAGTGCAGTACTTCCTCTGTACTGCATGAGATGGGATTTTTGTGCTTAGATTCTGGAGATGGGCTTAACCAACAATTTATTAGCTTGGTGGAAAAAGTTCATGTGAACCATGGCTGACAGGACACAGGATCCAGTTTGTGTATATTTTGTATCACAATTGAAGAGGGTCCCACCGTGCACTGTGTCTGCACATGGATGAAGAGTGACCATAATGGGCACATCCCTGGTGAGATGAATATACAAGTTGTATTGTCTCAGTTAATAGAAATGCCTTGCTAATCAATAGATCATAACATTGTCATAAATTTTAAGTGTACTTAAGTTTAGTGTACTTGACCTGAAAGGCCTTTCCACCTGGCAAGCCACTCAAACAAAACATTTCATTGATGGTGAAATTTGAAATTTTTAACTGGGGTGAGACCTATGGTTAGTTGAGTGGCAAACTTTTCTGCTCCTCATACTTTTGTTAAAAGGTTGCTAAGTTAAATCTACCTAGGCCATCTTCTCTACAGTTTAGAGAAGAGTTGAATGTCTTATTCCTCCCTTTCTTTCAAAAAAAAACCCCCTGGGACCCCTGTAATCAAGGGTGTGTGAGATACAGGAGTTTAAGATAGGAGTGGGATGGACAGACACTGGCCACAAGTCATAGTCATAGAGATGTACAGCACAGAAACAGATCCTTCGTTCTAACTCGTCCATGCCGACCAGATATCCTAACCTAATTTAGTCCCATTTGCCTGCACTTGGCCCAAATCCCTCTAAACCCTTCCTATTCATATACCCATCCCAGATGCCTTTGAAATGCTGTACTTATACCAGCTTTCACCACTTCCTCTGCCAACTCTGTACATGCAGCACCCTCTGTGTGAAAAAGTTGCCCCGTGGGTCCCTTTTTTAAATTTTTCCCCTCTCGGCCTAGACCTATGCTCTCTAGTTCTAGACCTCCCGTCCCAGGGAAAAGACCTTGTCTGCTTATCCTATCCATGCCACCCAAGATTTTCTAAACCTCGATAAGGTCACCCCTCAGCCTCTGACGCTCCAGGGAAAACAGCCCCAGCCTGTTCAGCTTCTCCCTGTAGCTCAAATCATCCAATCCTGGCAACATCCTTATAAACCTTTTCTGAACCCTTTCAAATTTCACAATATCCTTCTGATAGGAGGGAGACCAGAATTGCATACAATATTCCAAAAGTGGCCTAACTGATGTCCTGGACAGCTGCAACATGACCTCCCAACTCCTACACTCAATTGTCCGTCCAATAAAGGAAAGCATACCAAACAGCTTCCTCACTCTCCTATTTATGTTGACTCCACCTTCAAGGAGCTATGAACCTGCACTCCAAGGTCTCTTTGTTCAGCAACATTCCCCAGGACCTTGCCATTCAATCCTGTTCTGATTTGCCTTTCCAAAATGCCACACTTACCCAAATTAAACTCCATCTGCTACTCTTCAGTCCATCCGAACAAGATCCCATTGTACTCTGAGGTAACCACCTTCGCTGTCCAATACACCTATTTTGATGTGTAATGGCTGTTGTGCAGGCCATACAGTCTTATTTATTGCACAATCTCATAAACATGCGATCATATTGTCACAAAGTGGATGATCAATATTTAACATTCATCATTTGTCTTTAAAACCATGGGCTGAAAATGGTTTTAAAAAGAATACTTTTAAAGTATTGTTTAAAAATAATTACGGTGATCACCTGACCAATCGAGGTAACTCTCAGGGAGTGTGAAAGAGAGATGTACAGCGTGGAAACAGACCCTTCGGTCCAACCCGTCCATGCCGACCAGAAATCCCAACCCAATCTAGTCCCACTGCCAGCATCCAGCCCATATCCCTCCAATTCGTGTACCCAAAAAGGCACTGCAGCTCACTAAGGTGTGGAGAAATTTAAATCTCTTGTTTTACTCTCACTAGCATCATAACTTCACACATTGACAATTGAAGATTACCCATTAGTGTTCAGTTTTTCTGAAAACAAAAGGTAATGGTGTTCAACGTTGAATATACAAACTGTATTTCAGTAGCTTGCTTTGAGCAACAAAACAGGCAAAAAGAGCAATGTGAACTGATGACAGCATGGATATTGAAAGCCCATCTCTCTCTTCCTGTGTGGCCTCAAGCTCAGAAACTAGCCAATGAACAGTTACTTGGAGCAATGACCATTTGAGGACATCTGCATCATCACAGAGAAAGCCAGTTAACAAATAATTATGTTTTAAATTCACTTGTGTGATGTGGGTGGTGCTGTATTTGTTGAACTTGAAGATAGAAATGAGCTACTGCCTTAAACCACTGCAGTCCATTTGGTGTAGGAACACCCACAATGCTATTAGGAAGGGAGTTTCAGGATTTTGACACATCTTGGACTTTGCTGTTTTCATCTGGCAACCAAAGAATTCTTAAGATCTGTAAAGACTTCTGCTTTTACCTTGTCTGCATTGCATCATCTTCTTTGCAAACTAGTATGTGTGTATGATATATTCTGTTATTTCATTTCATAGAATATAGAACATAGAACACCCTATACCTTCCATCCTTCACCTTAAATTTATGTCCCCTTGTAACACTCTGTTGTACCCGGGGAAAAAGTTTCTGACTGTCTACTCTATCTATTCCTCTGATCATCTTATAAACCTCTATCAAGTCCTTCGCCGTTCCAATGAGAAAAGGTCTAGCACTCTCAACCTATCCTCGTACTACCTATTCTCCATTCCAGGCAACATCCTGGTAAATCTTCTCTGCACCCTCTCCAAAGCTTCCACATCTTTCCTAAAGTGAGGCGACCAGAACTGCACACAGTAATAGTAGCATGTAATAATAAACCCCTTCATACAAAAGAATTGGAATTGGCTCTTCTTCATTGATCTGGAAGGTTGAGGGGTTACCTTATTGAGATTTATAAAATCATGAGGGGCATAGATAATGTGAATTGCAAGGGTCTTTTGCCTAGGATGGTGAGTTCAAAACTAGGGGGCATATTTTTAAGGTGAGGAGAAAGATGTAAAAGGGACATGAGGGGCAACCGTTTCACATGGAGATTGGTTCGTGTGTGGAATGAACTGCCAGAGAAAGTGGTGTATGCGGGTATGGTTACACCGTTTAAACAACATTAAGATAAGTTCATGAATAGGAAAGGTTTGGAGGGATATGGGCCATGCAATTGCAGATGGGACTAGTTTAGTTTGGGAACATGGTTGGCGTGGACTCTTCAGACGGAAGGGTCTGTTTCCATGCTGTATGACTTGATGACTGTATGGCTATCTGGTTAATAAAGTTTATTTGAAGTGTAGTATCTGTGTATTAAAAAGAAGCATTTAAAAGGTTTTTTGTGTGACTCATCGCGAAGGGTTTAAAAGAGGGGAGCTGTTAACCTTCCACAATTCACCTCGTTGTAATACATGAATGAGGAAGTGTTCAGTTAATCAGTTGGTTGAATGATGCATGTTTACCAGAGGCCAAAAGTAGAACTATTTTCTATTCTTTATATCCTTGCTAGTTATGCATGTATGCTTGCATGGAGCTAATGGGACACTGGGACTCCATGTCATTTCCAATGCAGCTGTGCTTCCATTACTGTACAGTTTGTTCCTGTTGTGGAATAAATTGTTTTTTTTTTTTTTGAAAAGATGTTTCCAAGTGAAAAAGTGTCCAAAGTAATGATGTAAAATCTCCTACACTGTCTCCGCATCCTAACTTTTGTCATGGTTTTATCTTAACAGATAGGGGCCTATTTCAGTAGCATCTTGGCAGAAAAACTTAAACTCAACACTTTTCAAGACACAGGGAAGAAGAAACCTCAGGTGAATGCCAAAGATAACTACTGGCTGGTGACTGCCCGCTCCCAAAGTGCAATTCACATCTGGTTCACCGACCTTGCAGGAAATAAACCATTGACGGTTTTGGCCAAAAAGGTATGATTCTAAAATATTGTTTGACCTCTGCATTTATCTCGTGTGTTTGTGTGGTGTGATGGTGTGCATACGCTAGGTCAAATGTTATTTAAACTAAACCTGGCACAAATATTTTCATTAATCCTGTTCGGACATCTTATGGCACACCTCTGTGACGGGTGGGACGTGAACCTGAATCTTTTTATTCAAATGTAAGAATACTATACTGTGCCTCATGTATGCTGGCAAACTATATTTAATAATAGAAGTTGGTGGATTCGTGGCATCTGGTATCTGAGAGTTAGAACTATTTTGGATTTAGTTTTTGTTTCAAGCTATCCAGGCCTGTGGTTACAAATTTAAAAATTTATGTTGTTTTTTTTAATATAAAGCAGGATTTCTATTTTATTTTGTTTCCTTTTTTCTCTACCTGAGTTATCCTCACTGTCCTGATTCCATGCTTGTGTTACAGTACCATAGGTGTAACTCAGTCTCTAATAACTGGTCCAAATGCCCAACGTTGATGATGAATGTGAGCTGGCTATGTTATTTTGAAATCACGACCTCTGTTTCTCTGACCCAAACTGGACAGCATTCAAAACAACGATTACTGATAGGGTAGTGACGAGGTGCAAGGTGTGGACCCAAGTATTTCTGTGCATTATTGACCTATGACCAACTGCATTTTTTTATTTCATTCTGCATAGGTCCCCATCCTTAGCAAGAAGGAAGAAGCGTTTGCTTACTTGGCCAAGTATTCTGTGCCAATGTTGAGGGGAGCGTGGTTGATAAAAATGACCTGTGCATATTATGCTGCTATTTCTGAAGCCAAGATTAAGAAGCGACAAGCCACAGATCCCAACCTCGGTAATGAGAAAAAGCAAATTTTCTTTTTTTCTGTCACTAATTCGATGATCACTTGCATGTAAAGGAGAATATTACTGGACAAATAATGCTGGAGCTTTGTCTCTGTGACACATGACAGTTAAACATATTATAGAAAGCTGTTAGCAGCTGAAAGGGTTAACTGATATAATATAAGCTCTGCCTATCAGGGTATAAAGGACTGTTCCTGGTGAAGCTCACCAGTTTGTTACCAGTTCGGTGGTTACTCTAGTATTCAAGTTCCATATAGCTCAATACCGACATGTACTTGCATTCAAGTCTGACCTGAGACCTCCCAAGAGACAATGGTGTAACCCAGATGTAATACAACTAGCTATTAAGCACTATACTATAAGCCTATTCATGTTCAACAAGAGTGAGCCTCTCTTCTGATGAAGAATTCACATGTGCAACCTAGCCTGTTTAGTGTCAGTATCTCAGAAAGCTACAAATAACAATGTTTGCTAAACAATAATAAGATGGATTTTCAAAGCACTAATAATGTGGTAGATTGGCCCAAGCGCTTCACAACAGCGTTATCAAACAAAATTTATCACCAAACCTGATGAAGAATGTTACAATCTTAGACCAAAGTGCATAATTTACGTTATGATCTGGCTTGGGACCAGAAACATTACTTTTGAAAGTAGTCAAAATATGAGATCCGGGGGCATAAAGAGAACAGCATTCCGTGGTTTTGAACAAGCAGAAACAAACTCTACAATGTTAAAGAACAGCAAAATGATGAACAGTACATACCCTATTATTAATTCTGGATGTTAGAATTTTGATAATAGACTTTGAATGAACACCTCAAAGTACATATCAAATAGCAAATATGGTCGAGATAGATCCGATGGATTTGGCAGCAGCTCTGCATAGACATTATTCTAGTTAAACTTCACAAGTAATTATTTTTCTCTTTTTCCAATCTGACCACTCTCTCGCCGTGCCAGAATGGACTGTCTCCGTGACTGTTCGGATTAACCTACGATGTTATTGAATGGGGGGGGGTCAGACTTGAAGGACCAAATGACCTGCTTCTGTTTGTTATTAATATTCTCCTCTCCTGGTTGATCATTCTTGTCTCATGTGTCTACACCATCCCTGGATGCTGAAACTACGTTCCAGTATCCATTCACAAGCTTAACTCTAGCTCTTCACCACCAACTAGCTTCACCAAGTTAAAACTTAGGTTTTTCCCTCGACCTCTGATCCCGCTCAATTGCATTCAGCAAGAGCTGCTTGTGTGCTTATCAGCTTCCACCATCGCATCTATACTGAAATATTAATGATACACACACTCACAGCTTCATCCAACACACAGCAACCATCTTGTTTTCTCATCTCCTCAGAATGACTTCTGAAACGTGACTCCCACAATTGGCTGTCTGCTAATTTATTGAATTCCTTTATGGGTTTTCACAGCAAACTGCCATCCAGCTGTTTTTGATTTCTCAGTCAGTGCCCCTGTGCAGAATCTGTGTAGGTAGCTGCCTTTCCAATATTATGGTGAACTGCAGCATTCGTAATGATTCTGCTTCACACGATCACTCGCTAATGGTGTCGACAGCTTCTAAGCCTTGAACTCCTCTTCAGTGACTTGCTGTAGATTCAAAGAGTTTTGGATGACCCAAGTTTATGGAGGACAGAATGTGAAGGTGACGATGGTTTAGTGGCAAAATCACTGGACAAATAATGCTGGGCTGCGCAGTGGCTCAATGGTTAGCACTGCTGCCTCGCAGCGCCAAGGACTGGGTTTGATTCCATCCTCTGGTGACTGGAGTTTGCACATGCTCCCTGTGTCTGTGTGGGTTTCCTCTGGGTGCTTTGGTTTTCTCCCACAGTCCAAAGATGGTGGATTGGCCATGGGAAACTGCCCCATGGGTTAGCTATGGGAAATGCAGGGTTACATGGATGAGAGGGTGGGTTTAGATGGGATGCTCTTTGGAGGGTCGGTGTGGAATCAGTGGCCTGCTTCTGCACTGTCTGGATTTGATGATCCTCACAATGCTGAAAACCAAGCTCATGTTTTGGGCACGTGTTCAAATCCTACTGAAGCAGATGGTGAAATTTGGATTCAATAAAAAAAATCTGGAATTAAAAACTAATCAAATATAACCACTGTCGATTTTCTGTCCAATAGCATCTGGTTCACTAATACTCTTTCAGGGAAGGAACTGAAATCCTTACCTGGACTGGACTACATGTGACTCCAGATCCACAGCAATGCGGTTGACTCTTAACTGTCCTCTGGGAAATTAGGGACGGACAGTAAATGCTGGTTAGCTAGTGACACCCACGTCCCATAACCAGATTTGAAATAACTGTCCTGAGTGACCAATCGAAAACTTTGTTACAAACCCCTCCCTTATTCCTGGGCAGAATTGAATTGTTAGAACCCAGCCACTTCTGGAACTGTCTGTTCCATAAATGCTTCTGGCTATAGATTGTTGGCTTACTAAGTTGGATGCAAATGGGACATTTCATCACAAAAATGAATGGGACTCACCTGGCCGAAGACGTAACATTATCTTAAAAGAAGAGAGAATAGTAGAGGGATGGAGAGTTTGAGTGAATTCCAGAGGTTAGGGCTTTGATAATTTTAGGAATGTCCATTGATGTTGAATCACGGAACACATAAGAGACCAGATTAGAGTAGCACAGATTTGTGTTCTGGATGGGCAGGATTTGAAGAGATTTTAAAATGCAGGCATTACCAGACTGGAAACCAATATAAGTTAGCAAGAACTGGGTGAGAAGTGAATAAGACTAATGCATATAGGTCACTGAATATAGCAGATTCGGTGGCTTTTCACCATTGGAGCGTCTGTCCAGCCGTGATGACATGTAAGACTACCTTGTTTACTAGCTTTCAGAATCTTTAGGATCACGATTTCTCACATCCTGGTTCTAGTGGGATGAAGCCTGTTGACACCAGCCTGTGCACAATTATCAATGTTATTCCAAAGACTGGAGGGGAGGGGGGGAATCAAAAGCAGAAAGTGTTGGAAGCACTTCACAGGCTAGTCAGCATCTGTGGATGAGCTAACATGACTAAACACGAGTCTGAGCTGCTCAACATCTGCCAACCTGAATAGACATAAAGTTCAGAATCAAAGAGAAACTAAGCAGGTCTGTCAGCATCTGTGGAGAGAAAGCAGAGTTAATGTTTCGGGTCAGGTGACCCTTCTTCAGAACTGATCGTGGCAAGGAAAAGGTTGTTATATAGCAAAAGGCAAGCTGTGAGGAGGTTGGAGGAGTACATGTTGGGTGGAGAGAGAGAGAGAGAAAACAGCAGCTTGCCAGGCAACGGAATAGATGAAAGTCAGCCTGGGGGAGTCTACAGCTGCTTGTGGCTGACATTGGGTAGCTTCTGTTAACTGCCCCTGTGATGACAAGGCCTGCTGTGTGGGAGTTGGGGTACGATAAGAGTCCAGTCCCTTCCCACTTACATCTGCTATGTCAGTTCACGGTATCCAGCCACCTTCTCTTCGCCATGGGCGTGCAATCCTTTTGCACGTCCATCCCCCATCAGGATGATCTCTGGCTTCTCTGCTTCCTCCTTGGGGAGGGGTGGGGGGAGAAGGCCTGAATGGTCCCCATCCTCCTTCCACCCTCCTGTGCTTGGCCAAGCTCATTCTCACTTTGAACAACTTTGACCTGTAGAAAGTGAGAGGAGTTAAAGGTGTGGCCATGGGTACCTGCATGGGTCTCAGTATTGTCTGTCTCTTTGTGGGTTATGTGGAACGTTCGTTGTCCCACCCCTGATCAGGAACTACCCGTAACTCCGTCTGAGGTTTACGAATGATCTCGGCAGTGCTGCTTCCCCACCTTCTGGAATTGGAAAAGGTTTATCCTTTTCACTTTCAGTTTTGACTCTGCTCTCACCTTCTCCTGGTTGATCTCTAACTCTTGCATTCCCTGTCTCGTCAAGTGAGTTTCCATTTCTGGGGAGACGTTGGCGACCAATATCCACTATAAGCCCACAGACTCCCAGAGTTACCCTGACTATACATCCTCGCCCTGACTATACATCCTCACCCTGACTATACATCCTTACCTGAAAATGTGTTGCTGGAAAAGCACAGCAGGTCAGGCAGCATCCAGGGAACAGGAGAATCGACGTTTCGGGCATAAGCCCTTCTTCAGGAATTCCCCATTTATATTGGAAGACTGTGTGCTCAAGCTCCACTCTGAGCATGATCCATGCTGTCACTGTAATGTGGTAACGACGGAGTGCTGCAGTCCTTCAGATGAGATGTGGAGCCTAGTTACCTGTCTGCTCTCTCGAATGTAAAAGGAGAGGAATTCTTCCTACGCCACGTCCAGAGCCCTGATGGACACAGTAAAAGATGCCAAGCTGCACGACGTCTTCAGCGCCCCTGCAGACGGAGCGCAGCGTAGATACACCTAGTCATGGGCAGACAGGTCTATCCGCTCAAGGATAGATTACCGGTTTGTGTCCCGAACGCTCTCGGTCAGATCCACTGATGTCAAGCCGGTGTTCTTCTCTGACCACTGCCTCCTGCTGGCCGACTGTCACCTACAGGACGAGCAGCGGCTGGTAAGGGAACGTGGAAACTGAATACTAAGCTGTTGACCCCGGGAAACATTGAGGAGCTCAAGAGGGGCTACGCAGGTTGGAGAACCGTGAAGCCCCTCTTTGAGCCCATAGCGGACTGGTGGGAAACAGTAAAAGGGGACATCAAGAGATTCTTCATCCTCCAAAGGTGTTCAGGAGGTGAGAGTGAGGCGGGGAAAACTGAGCCAGCTCCAGGAAAGTATGCAGAACCTGCTCCTGCTGCAGACGATGGCGGTCATTGTCACGGAGGACCTCAAGGAGGTGAAGGGCCTGCAAGCCTCGCTCTTTGCTTCGGAGGCCTCTGAGATAATCTTCCGGTCCAGGGTCCGCTCGGTGGAGCAGGACGAGACGTGCTCACGTTTCTTCTTCCAGAAGGTGCACAAAGAGAGCTCTGTGCTCAGTAGCCTGAAGGAAGAAGATGGCTTAGTAACGTCATCTCAGGCTGACGTCATGAGGATCAGTAAATCCTTCTACGCCAGTCTGTATGACGCGAAGCCGACCGACAGCGCGGCCTCCCAGTCGTTAACGTTGATTCTCCTGTTCCTTGGATGCTGCCTGACCTGTGCTTTTCCAGCAACACATTTTCAGCTCTGATCTCCAGCAACTGCAGTCCTCACTTTCTCCTATACATCCTTACCCTGACTATACATCCTTACAGTAGACAGGTAGGAGGCTGGAAGAGCACAGCAAGCCAGGCAGCATCAGGAGGTGGAAAAGTCAACGTTTCTGATATTAACCTTCCTTCAGCACTAGATGTGGGGGTCAGGGGAGTTGAAGATAAAGTGGGAGAGGGGAAGGTGGGAAGAGTAGCAGAATGATGAGATAGTGACAAGTGGATACAGGTGGTGGGTATAACTAGAGACACACTGTCTCCCAAGGTTGCAATTGAACCCAGGTCCCTGGTTCTGTGAGTACTGAGCCACAGTGCCACCCTAAACTTAGACTTTAAAAGCACATTGAATCTCGAGTGGCTTTTCAGATTCTGTTCTGCATGCGCCTTTTGGACATTGTTGCTTTGGTGTTTCTAATCTTTACGAAGTTTGACAAGTGCAGGGGAGTGGGACTGATTGGACAGATTTTTCAGAGGTAGTACAGCCATGATGGGCAATTAGCCTCCTCTTCAACTATGATTTTTTTTCAAAAGAAAGTTGACTAAAAGATAATGCACCACAGCTCAAAATTGTTTGCTTTCATTAGTCTTTTACCAACAAACGCTTACTACGAATGTGTTTCTTAAGATGATTAATTTATTTTTCAAAGTGTTTTCCTTTCAATGTTACCTCTTTGTGACAAAAGCAAAACATTGTAGGTACTGCAAATCTGAAACAAACCCAGAGCTCAGCAAATCTGACGCATTTGTGGAGAGAGAAAGAGAGAGAAAAACAGAGCTAATGTCTCGAGTCCAGTGTGACTGCTTCAAAGCTGAGTCATACTGGACTCAGTGTTGACTCTTTTCCCTTCCACACAGATGCTGCCGGACCTGCTGGGTTTTTCCAACATTCTGTGTTTTGCTTTTCATGTGTTGTCAGAGTCGTACAAATTACAGGAAATCCCATTCTCTTCCACCAGTCAGTAGGGTGGCTCAAGCAATTCAGATTTCCACTTTGATTCGTTGGCTTAGTCCAGTTCCTGATGGATCTGAATGTAATTGCTGTCAGAGATTGAGATTCTTCAGGTCCTGGTATGATGCACCTGGATTATTGGCCATTATCAGTTCAGATTCTCTTGGGTTGTGGTAGAGACTGCCCGACATGGTGCCAGCTGTGACTCACTGCTTAGCACACTCCCCATTTATATTGGAGGACTGTGTGCTTAAGCTCCACTCTGAGCATGATCCATGCTGTCACTGTAATGTGGTAATGACGGAGTGCTGCAGTCCTTCAGATGAGACGTGGAGCCTAGTTACTTGTCTGCTCTCTCGAATGTAAAAGGAGAGGAATTCTTCCTACGCCACGTCCAGAGCCCTGATGGACACGGTAAAAGATGCCAAGCTGCACGACGTCTTCAGCACCCGTGCAGACGGAGCGCAGCGTAGATACACCTGGTCACGGGCAGACAGGTCTATCCGCTCAAGGATAGATTACCGGTTTGTGTCCCGAACGCCCTCGGTCAGATCCACTGATGTCAAGCCAGTGTTCTTCTCTGACCACTGCCTCCTGCTGGCCAACTGTCACCTACAGGACGAGCAGCGGCTGGTAAGGAACGTGGAAACTGAACACTAAGCTGTTGACCCCGGGAAACATTGAGAAGCTCAAGAGGGGCTACGCAGGTTGGAGAACCGTGAAGCCCCTCTTTGAGCCCATAGCGAACTGGTGGGAAACAGTAAAAGGGAACATCAAGAGATTCTTCATCCTCCAAAGGTGTTCAGGAGGTGAGAGAGAGGTGGGGAAAACTGTCCCAGCTCCAGGAAAGTATGCAGAACCTGCTCCTGCTGCAGACGATGGGGGTCATTGTCACGGAGGACCTCAAGGAGGTGAAGGGCCAGCAAGCCTCGCTCTTTGCCTTGGAGGCCTCTGAGATAATCTTCCGGTCCAGGGTCCGCTCGGTGGAGCAGGACGAGACGTGCTCACGTTTCTTCTTCCAGAAGGTGCACAAAGAGCTCTGTGCTCAGCAGCCTGAAGGAAGAAGATGACTCAGTAACGTCATCTCAGGCTGATGTCATGTGGATCAGTAAATCCTTCTATGCCAGTCTGTATGACGCGAAGCCGACCGATAGCGCGGCCTCCCAGTCATTCCTGTCCTCTATCACGGAGGTATTAGACGACAGAACACGGGAGAGGCTGGACCAACTGCTATCTCTGGACGAGCTGACCAAGGCCCTCGAGTCCTTCGAAAAGAATAAAACTCCCGGAAGTGAAGGTTTATCGATCGAGCTCTATTCCGCTCTGTGGGACTTGATTGGCCAGGACCTGCTGGAGGTGTATGTCAGTATGCTTTGGGCAGGTACCATGAGTGAATCCATGAGGAAAGGTATCATCACCCTCCTCTACAAACGGAACGGGGAGAGAGAGGAACTCAAAAATTGGAGACCAATCACACTGTTGAATGCGGATTACAAAATTCTGTCAAAGGTAATCGCCAACCGGGTCAGGTCTGCTCTAGGGTCGGTGATTCACCCTGACCAAACCTGTGCTGTGCCGGGCAGGAAGATTACTGAGAGTCTCACACTCCTCAGGGATACGATCGCCTATGTGCAGGACAGAGGGTTGGGCACCTGCCTGATCAGCCTGGACCAGGAGAAAGCCTTTGACAGGATATCACACACGTATATGAAATGGGCTTTGGGGAGGGAATCTGCAATTGGATCAGACTGCTCTACACCAACATTGTCAGTGCAGTCTCAATCAATGGGTGGGAATCAGATAGCTTCCTAGTCCGATCTGGAGTCAGGCAGGGCTGCCCTCTCTCTCCTGCCTTGTTTGTATGCTGCATAGAGCCATTTGCCGAGTCCGTTAGGAAGGATGCGAGCCTGAGAGGGGTGACTATTCCTGGCAGCGAGGGCCTGCAGGTTAAGGCCTCCTGTACATGGATGACGTCGCCATTTTCTGCTCTGATCCGCTGTCCATGCACAGACTCATGTGCATCTGTGACCAGTTCGAATGGGCCTCGGGGGCCAAGGTAAACCGAGGCAAGAGCGAGGCCATGCTCTTCGGGAACTGGGCCGACCAATCCTCGATCCCCTTCACCGTCAGGACTGACCACCTGAAGGTGCTGGGTATTTGGTTCGGGGGGGCTGGGCTGTGTGTCAAGTCTTGGGAGGAGCGTATCAGCAAAGTGAGGCAGCAACTATGGTTGCTCTCCATCGTGGGGAAAAAACCTGGTCATCAGGTGTGAGGCACTGTCATTGCTATTATACGTGGCACAGGTCTGACCTATTCCCAGAACCTGTGCCGCTGCAGTCATCCGGGCCATCTCCCAATTTATATGGAGGTCAAAGATGGACTGGGTTCGAAGGGACTCGCTGTACAAAGATCTGGGCAATGGGGGGAAAAAATACCACCCAATGCCACCCTCACCCTGATGGCCACCTTTGTGTGTGGCTGCATCAAGCTGTGCGTGGATCCCCGGTACGCAAACACCAAGTGTCACTACATACTGAGGTTCTACCTGTCCCCGGTGTTGCGAAGGATGGGCCTGGCCTCGCTGCCGCAGAACGCTCCGAGTAGTTAGACCATTCCGTATCACCTGTCCTTCGTGGAGATGTTTATGAAGAAAAACACCTTTGACCACAAGTCCGTCAGGAAGTGGTCAGCACGTAATGTCCTTGAAACCCTTCGGGAAAAGGAGAGGGCGGATCCTGTCGAGCGGTTCCCTGAGCAGACTGTCAAAGCCATTTGGCAAAATGCCTCATCGCCAGAACTTGCCAACAAGCACCAAGACATGGCTTGGCTGGTGGTGAGAAGGGCTCTGCCTGTGAGATCCTTTATGCACGCCCGGACTCTCAGCCGCACCGCACGCTGCCCTCGAAGTGGCTGCGGGGGGGACGAGACTGTCTCACACCTCCTTCTGGAATGTGCCTATGCAGAGGAAGTCTGGAGAGGAATGCAGTGGTGTTTGTCGAGGTTCATCCCGAGCAGCGCCGTGACGCGGGACTCGGTGTTCTACGGTCTGTTCTCCGGGGCGCGCACCAAGACAAACATCAACTGTGCCTGGAGGATCATCAACTCGGTGAAGGACGCTCTCTGGGCAGTTCGAAACCTGTTGATCTTCCAGGTGAAGGAGTTGACCCCGACTGAGTGTTGTAGACTGGCACATTCCAAGGTCCAGGACTACGTGTTGAGGGACGTGCTGAAGCTTGGGGCAGCTGCCGCCAAGGCGCAGTGGGGAAAGACCACCGTGTAACGTCTGCCTGCCTAAAGAAGAACAGGGGGCCCATGCAGTCATTTGGGCTCTGCTGACGCCTCAGCTAAGAATGTAATCATACAGACCTGTAAATAGGAATGATTACTCTGTTTCGGTATGGAAAGAAATGGAATGTTTACATATGTATGGCATGTCCAGTTGTATAGATCATCAAAGTATTTATGAATAAAGTATATTTTTTAAATTTAAAAAAAAAGAGGAATTCTTCCTAGTGACTCGAAATATAAGAAAGGCTAGCAGGGTTACAACTCCTCTAGCCTGCTCAGGCATTCAGTAAGCTCATGGTTAATCATCTACTACCTCAGTGCCAGTTTTCCCAAATCCCCTGAGTCATGGCCAATAAGTTTCCTAAAACTAGCAGTTTATTTTTTTTGAAAAGACGATTATCTGGGTCACTGTCACATTGCTGTTTGTGGGAACTTGCTGTGTATAATTGCATCATTTTCTATGTAACAACAATAACTGCATGGCAAGGAATACCTCTGTCTTTGGAATGCCCTTGAGCTTATTAAAAGTGCTTTACCAATGCTAGTCCTCCTTTTGTTTTCTTAACAGTTCTTATAACTTTTTGAAGTGTCAACCTTTTTATTATTCCTGTTGCAACCTACAATACGTCATTCCTTCCCTCCTTCCATCCTCCTCTTTCCTCCCACACCACCCCTCCCCCAGCCCCACAATCCCTCCAGTGAATCCTTTCTGAAAACTCATAAATATCTTTTGTGCTCATAAGTAACCACAAGAACAGATGTACTGGAGAGATCAAGTTCGGGAAGTTCCCTCGAGTGTATTTGTTTCAAATTAGTGATAACGTTTTGTTTATGCGGGTTTTCTGCCTCCAGTCTTTGTCCTTTTGCAGTGAGAAAGAAAATGCTCCCAATTAGCTGGGGAGCAGATGTACGACAAGTAACTCCCCATGATTTAAAAAAACTGCCGTGTTTGTTATATTAAAAAAAACCCCAGAGGTTTCTGGGTTATACGCTATAGTGCGGAACTCTCCTTGGTTGTGATGTATACCATTCTGTTGGTGCCAGCTCTGACCGATTCACAACTCTGTTCCTATTTGCATGTTGTTTCCTGGCAAGGCAATTCACCATTTTCTCTTGCATCTGTTATCTACCTTGCATCTGGCACACCAACGCGTAATTTAACCCCATTTTGTACACGTGCAAACTAAACTACCTTTGCAAGACTGTGTGCATTTGATATTGTAAATCAGCTTGCATCAGTCCTTTTGCTCATTTTATTTACTGAACACTTTTTTTTTTCTCTACTTTCTGCTTCAGAAGTTCTTCCACTAAGTTCTGAAAGCAGCGTCACTGCAACAAATGTGAGAATGGAACATATGTACAGCATGGTGGCTCAGTGGCTAGCACTGTTGCCTCACAGCACCAGGGACCTCAGGCGACTGTCTATGTGGAGTTTGTACATTGTCCCCGTGTCTGCGTGATTTTTCTCCGGGTGCTCGGTTTCCTCCCACAGTCCCAAAGATGTGCAGGTCAGGTGAACTGGCCATGCTAAATTGCCCATAGTGTTAGGTGCATGAGAGGGAAATGGGTCTGGGTGGGTTACTCTTCGGAGGGTTGGTGTGGACTTGTTGGGCCGAAGGGCCTGTTTCCACACTGTAGGGAATCAAATAAAGAAATTCGAGCTGCTGTGCTGTGGGCCATTTGGGCCTTTTTGAGCTTGCTTTACTCTCGACAAGATTGCAGTTACCTCAACCTCAACCTTCCCGCACGGTGCCCATCGCTTTTTGTTCCCAATTAGTTGGAAATGGTGTTGAAAGTCCAGTGTGTGTTCTGTAAGAGATCCATAATAAGGCCAGAAAACCAAGATTAGATTACTTACAATGTGGAAACAGGCCCTTCGGCCCAACAAGTCCACACCGCCCTGCCGAAGCGCAACCCACCCATACCCCTACATTTACCCCTTTACCTAACACTACGGGCAATTTAGCATGGCCAATTCACCTGACCTGCACATCTTTGGACTGTGGGAGGAAACCGGAGCACCCGGAGGAAACCCACGCAGACACGGGGAGAACGTGCAAACTCCACACAGTCAGTCGCCTGAGGCGGGTATTGAACCCGGGTCTCTGGCGCTGTGAGGCAGCAGTGCTAACCACTGTGCCACCGTGCCGCCCACTAAGTACAGGTAGTTCTAGGATAATGCACATTTCGGCAGTGCGATTTGGCTAGAAGGTCTCTAAAGAATTAGGGAATGATATTTTCAAGAACACTTCCCTCTGTTCACAATAGTGTGATTCCAGTGCGGATTGGTTCACACGTTTTGTTCTGCGCATGTGCCGATGTGCACTCCGGAGTGTCTGCACCGTTCTGCACGTGTGCCGATGTCAGCTGCCGATAGAACAGCTTTCTGTGAGGGTGGGGTAACGTAGAGAGAGCAGGTTTCTGTGAGGGGGTACCGTGGAGAGAGCAGGTTTCTGTGAGGGGATACCGTGGAGAGAGCAGGTTTCTGTGAGGGGGTATCGTGTAGAGAGCAGGTTTCTGCGACGGAGTACCGGGCGGAGAGCGGCTTTCTTAAATTTTTCAAAGTACTGTGTTAAATTTACTTTTTGTTTTGATGATCAATATGATCTAAAGAAAGGCTACCACAAATTTCATATTGGATTTATTTGAGACTACCTTATATTCAAGCTCCCAGTTGTGAATCCTGGTTGAAGGGATGCAAAAGCCTAGTGGTATTATCGTTGGACTGTTAATCCAAGGACCCAGATAATGTTCTGGGAAAGCTGGTTTCAATCATTTAAGGTGTGCTACACTTTGTTAGACTTTTGGGTATTTTTGAGCGATCATGAGTGATATTTCTTTTCTGGTTTGCCCCTAACTACACTTTTTTTTCCATAGGCCTCACTATTTCTATTGTGATTTTTCTGTTAAGCGAGGGTCCACTGGAACACAACTGCAGTGTTATAGGAGAAACTACCTGGAAGTTGTGTGTTCAAACTTTCATTTCTATTACATTTAAAGGAATGTTGCCTATTTAATAACCATAGAATAAAGAGGTTAATAACTTTTTTAGTCTAGATGAGCCAAGTCTGACTGGTTTGGATGCCTCATACAAATCTTTTATCAGCACTTATGTTTATTCATTCATGGGATGAGGAGGTTGCTGGCTAGGCCAGCATTTGTTGCCAATCCCTAATTGTTCAGAGGTTAAGAGTTGACCACTTTGCTATGGGTCGGGAGTGACGTATAGGCCAGACCAGGAAAGGATGACATTTTCCCTCTTGAAAGGACATTAGTGAGCCAGTTGGGGTTTTCCGACCATCGACAATGGTCATCATTAGACTGCTAATTCCAGATTTTGTATTGAATTCAAATTCCACCATTTGCCATGGCAGGATTGAAACCAGCCTTCCAGGAACATTATCTGGATCCCTAGATTAACAGTCCAACGATAATACCACTAGGCCATTGCATCCCTTCAACCAGGATTCACAACCGGGAGCTTGAATATAAGGTAGTCTCAAATAAATCCAATATGAAATTCGGGGGAGCCTTTTTTTATCCTACACCTTTGAATCTGCCTGACCTACTGCGCTTTTCCAGCAACACATTTTTAAGCTCTTGTTCTCACAAGGACTGCTTTGAGGAAAATCACATTGATGCATTTTAAGGGGAAGTGGTAAAAGGACAATAGGGAGGAACACAGAAGTGAAAGATCATTAGCCTGACAGGTTAATTCTGTTTCTCTCTCTGCAGAGGCTGCCAGAGCTGCTGAGTTTCTCCAATGAGCATTTTATTATTTTTTATTTTAGAAAGATGTGGAGATGTGTCTAGATGAAATCAGTTGGAGGAGGTTTGTAGGGAGCATAAGCATGAGCATTAGTTTGTCTCTGCGTAATTTTACATTTTTTTTTAATTGCAAGTGGAACTGATTTTTACCTTTCAATTTGGAGAAAAGTCTGAAGGTTTTGAGTTGTGTGCACGTTGTAATATTCTGGGTATTAAATGTGAATGTGAAATGTGAACAAGCGTTAAGCAGTTAACAAATCAATTGGCCTGTGCTGTCCAAGAAATTTGAATTTTAAAAATCACAAAATAATTCCAAGCCAAATGTTTGCACCCAGATTATAAGACCTTACAAAATAAAATCTCACAGCACGGCACGGTGGGCGGCACGGTGGCAAGCACTGCTGCCTCGCAGTGCCAGAGACCCGGGTTCAATTCCCGACTCAGGCGACTGACTGTGTGGAGTTTGCACATTCTCCCCGTGTCTGCGTGGGTTTCCTCCGGGTGCTCCGGTTTCCTCCCACACTCCAAAGATGTGCAAGTCAGGTGAATTGGCCATGCTAAATTGCCCGTAGTGTTAGGTAAAGGGGTAAATGTAGGGGTATGGGTGGGTTACGCTTCGGCGGGTCGGTGTGGACTTGTTGGGCCGAAGGGCCTGTTTCCACACTGTAAGTAATCTAATCTAAAGCACAAGGGGATCATTGACTCATTATTCCGGTGCCAGTTCTTTCAGCTATCCTTTTAGCCCTATAAATAATTTCATCACCCTATAAAAGGTTTTGTTTCAAATATTTATCCAGTTCCCCAAATGTTACTGTTGAATCTGGTTTCTTCACCTTTGCAGGCAGTACATGAATCATTCACAAGCTTTTAAAACAAAAATTGAGGCAGCTATCCTTCATGGTTGAAGAAACAACCAATGTGAATGGGTTTGTGGAAGGTGAATGGATCAAGGGAAATGAATTAGAATTAGCTTTATTGTCACACGTACTCAAGTAACAAAAGAACAGGAGTATATGTACAATGTCCCAACACATGGCACCATCTTGGGTATAAAGTACCTAGGTACAAAAAAATAGAGAAAATACAGAACAAGGTTACAGCACATTACAGATATACATCGTGTAAGTAGAAGGTAGAAAAATAAGAAATAGAGCTTAAAAAATAGCCTTTACAGTAGATAGTTGACCAAGAATTGGGGCTGTTGAAAAGTAATAGTCTAATGATTTTAACTGTTCCCCCCCAAAATAATGTTTTCTTCATGAGTCAGATGGTTTGCTATTTGTAAAAATATAGGAAATGTTACTGGCATTAACAGTTATGCAGTGAGTAATGTTTTTAATCTTGGCAGTGACAAGCAAACCCTTTAAACACTAAAGTAACCAACAATAATTTAATTCTTTTGAACATGCAATGTTTTGAATTGGGACAGTGGTCTGGATCCTTTGAGCATATTTGTTTAGGTCAGCTGAGAGCCACCTCCTCGCTTTGTCCCGGTCAGGAACGTTTTCTGAAATCATGTGTTTTACCCTTGGGGGGGGGGGAAGCACCCGTACCAAAGTGTATGTTCTGAGGTGGCCTTCATTGATTGGTTGGCCGCTTTTATTCATGCCACAGAGAGAGTTGGTAATCTGTGTAATTAAGTGCAACCTGCGTGGATAATGAAAATCACGATTGCGACATGCACACCTCAGTTGTCACTGTTCAAATTTTTTGAATCCATTTGGAAGCCAACCAGAAATGTTAATTTGTAAACTCCTATCAAAGATTACAAAGCTACCCAGTCAAGTTACTAAATGTTCTTCTTTAACTTCGAAGAGCTGGGGGAAAGGAAACTCCTTTCGGTGCACTGAAACTCCTCTCTCCAATACTCGGCCATGTTCCACTCTACGACATCTTAAATATACCTTTTTTTCCTTTAGAATGGGACTTGGTAGATGGTTCTTAATATTTATTATTTCGGCATATGCATCTTTGAAATGTCTGTACTTTTGAGTTCAGTAATTCTGACTTGATTGGAATGAGGATCATGACAATGTTCATTAAAGGACAAAGCAGCTCATCTATGATCTTCAGTGTACACTCCCTTCTTGGCGCACACTGCTAATTCTGTGTACTATCTACAAGTTGCACTGCAGTAACTCACTAAAAGATTCTTCTGATAGCACCTTACCAACCCACAACCTCTACCACTGAAAATGATAAGGATTGTATTTGTTTGGGAACCCCAAACCGCTGCAGGTTCCCGTTCAAGTCCCACAACATCCTAACTTGGAACTGAATTGGACTGAATTATCTTTATTGTCACATACTCAAAAGGTTCAGTGAAGCGTTTACAAGTTTCAACTGATGGTGCCATTGTAGGTACAGATTCTGAAATACAAATACTTCAGGGGAAAAACAAATTAGGAAAATAAAGAAGTGAAACATACAGCATTACAGATCATAGGAATAAATTAGAAAAATAACGAAATAAATAGTTCAGAATAACAATCCTTCCAACCCAGTCTACGTCGGCACCTAGCCTCTAGTCTGGGCTGGGCCTTGCACTGGCTCTCACCATGAGGCTGGGAGACTGCTCTGGAATCATCTCAAGGCTGGAGGTCCATGCTGAGGCCATGCTGGGCTGCCATTCCTTCCTGCAGTGTCACTGGGTCGAAACCGTGGAACTCCATTCGTAACAGCACTGTGAGTGTCCTCACACCCCATGGACTCAAGAAGGTAGCTCCCCACTGGCTACTGCTAAGCAATTAGGGACAGACAATAAATGCTGTCCAATCCTGCAATGCCCACATCCCATGATTCGGGTTCTAAAACTTGGTTTGTTTTTTTTTGCCATGACATAACCAGTTTTTATTTTTAATCATTCTTCGCTTACTTTGAAGTTCCCATTGTAATCTGTGCCTATCCCAGAGTGACTACATTTGTTTGTTCCCTGCAGTATCTGCATTATTGTATAGTTACTGCAAAACCTCTTAGGTTGAGCTGTGCTCCTCTGGTTGGCTTCGTGAAATATTTCTTTTAAGTATCATTATTAGTGCACAAATGGAACTCCATTGAATTATTTTTGTAATATTTATTGTGTTAATATTTCTTGAAACATAGTCCTTTTAACGTAGAGGTTTTCCAATCAGTTAAAGGATTCCCTCATGTTGGAAGTATTTATTTGAAATTTTAAAGTGCGTATTTCCCCGATGCTTTTGTGTAAAAACTCCAGCAGGATTAGACAGTGCAGCTCCTCAAGCCTGCTCTGCCATTTATTCCAATCTTGGCTGGTTTCATCTCAGCCTCGACATCACCTTCCTGTCCACTCTCTGTAAGCCATCAACCCATTACACGTGAAAAATCCTTCGCCGCCTCCTTAAATTTACTCCATATCTCGAGCATCCACTGCACTTTGGGGTAATGAATTCCACTGATTCACAAGAGAAGTAATTTTTCCTCCTCTCCATTTTAAATCTAATACCTCCCGCCTTAGCCTAAAATTGTGACCTTTTGTGAATACTATGGTATTGAGCTAACTCTGAGTTCTGCAACATAGCTTCCTTTGACATGTCCAACAGCTCCCAGTGGCTGTGTATCCCAGATTTCCGATTTCTCCCCATTCTCAGAAATCCATTTCCAAAGATGTTTTGCAGTGCTCCCTTGCTCACCATTCCGACAGCCGCCTTAAATATGAGCTCTGTCTCTACAGTTCCACCCCCATCCACCTATTTGTTCCTGTGTTTTTATTACCCAGTTTGTTTGCTAATTTTGTTTTAAGATGTTTTAATTCATTCCACACGAGCACTATAAAACAAAATAGCGATGCTCTCAATCCATGACATTTGTCACAACCAAGGTAATACTTTTCATTGGCATTTGAATCTGGTCAAGTTAAACTCATTTTCCAATTGAAAAGAATGCCAGGTAGTTTGCCTTATTCAATCAGTTTAAAGCAAGAGTGGTTTAAGTGGCATGGATTGCGCTGCAGTAAGTTTATTTTATTTTGTTTGTAGAAACAAAAGTGAAAAATGGGAAGAATAAAGAGGAAGCAGAAATGTCTGATGTGTGGTTTAATATTAAAATTTTCAGGATTTTGTTTTAGCTCAGTCAGTGAGCTGGAAAACCAGCTGGTGGTGAGTTCTCCAAACAACGGGCAATATTGGGTTTGCCCAAGGTTCAGTTTGTAACCCTCCCCACCCTCTGAGATGATGGGCTGCAGGTTTAAATCTCCAAAAAGGTGGTATGCAGGTGTAGCAGTTTTTAAGTATCAGAATGGGTTAGCATGCAGGTACAGTAGGAAAGCTGACGGAATGTTGCCTATAATTGTGAGAGGAATTGGATATGAAATTATATTTTTGTTTTCCAGGGCACTAGTGAGACCACATCTGGAGTAATCTGCACAGCATTGATCATGTTGTTTAAAGAAAATGCAAATATGTGGATGCAGTTCCAAGAATGTTGATCAGATTAGGATCTGCGCTGGATGGGTTTGTTTTATGAGCAAAGGTTTGGCGGACAAGGCTTGTATCCACTGGGAGAAAGTGAGGACTGCAGATGCTGGACATTAGAGTCAAAAAGTGTGGCGCTGGAAAAGCACAGCTGGTCAGGCAGCATCCGAGGGGTCGAAGAGTTGATGTTTCAGACATAAACATAAGGGAGGGTTATGCCCGAAATGTCGACTGTCCTGCCCCTCTGATGCTGCCTGACCCCCTGTGCTTTTCCAGCACCATCCTTTCGAGTGTAGAATTTGTAGGTGACTTGATAGAAGTCTGCAAGATCCTGAGGGGCCTTGCTAGGGTAGATGTGGAGAGGATTTTCTCCTTTTAATAGAAATTTGGAATTAGAGGTTGCCAGTTTAAGTAGGGCTGAAGCTAATTTTCTTTTGAGGGTTGTGTTTTTTTCAAACTCTTCCTGCAAAGCTGGTGCAAGTAAGGCAGTAATGGATAGATATTTGAGTGAAGATTGTGGTGGTTGGCAGCAGTGTGAATTTGAGTGTACAATCAGATCAACCATGACTGTATTAAATGGTGGAGCAGTCATCATTGGCAGTCCCCTGTAGACGAGGATGATGCTCCTTCACTCTCTCTGGGTGAGTCCATAGGTGGCCATACAGACCGATGCGGCTACCACAAGCCCTGTTACATTCCAGGCACAAGGTGGTCGAGGGAAGGGGAGAGTGGTACGTTGGTGTGGTAATGTGCGCCTTACTCTGTTTTAGCCTGGCTTCCACTTTTTCTCGATGGCATGTCTCAAGGTGCTCAATCACCTTCCCGGATGCTGCTCCTCCATACTTCACCAAGTGAGGCCTTGAGTGTATCCTCTGTCCCCCTGGGCCTCACCTGCTGTTTTGAAGCTGAGAGTAGAACACCTGCTTGGGGAGTGTCGTGTCGGTCATGCGGACAATGTGCCCAACTCATTGCAGCTGATCAAGGGGCATCAGTGCCTCAATGCTCGGGATGTTGGCCTGGAATGCGTTGCCAGCTGTGGTGATGGAAGCAGAGTCACTAGGGACATTTAAGCGACCACTGGACATGCATATGGATATCAGTGAGTTGAGGGGTGTGTAGGTTGTTATTTTATTTTACATTAGGATTAACCCTTGGAATAACATCGTGGGACAAAGGGCCTGCTCTGTGCTGTACTTTTCTATGTTCTATGGTTAATGATGCTGGTCTTGCTGCGTCTTTTTCTCAGTGGATTCACAGGATCACGTACAGGCAGTGTTGATGGTACTGCTCCATCACCTTGTATCTGCTGTAGACAGTCCATGTCTCAGAGCCATCTAGGAGTGTCTTGAATGCATCCGACAGCATGTTAGATGCCACAAACTCAGCAATACCTTGCACAAAATAGAGGAGGCCATCCATCAGCTGAAGAACAACAAGACTGCAGGAGCAGAAGGTCTCCCCACTGAAGCATTGAAGTGCAGCTGCAGCTCCACGTCCTTGCCTACCTTATCTGGAAGGTGGAGTGGTCTTGAGAGGCTGAATAGCCTACTCTTGCTATTTAATAAAACAAACCACTGCAGAAGGTGGACGTTTAAAATGAACAAAACAGAATTCCGAACAAAACAGAATTCCAAACAAAACAGAAATTCCAGACAATTGCAAGGTGATGCAATTTGGAAGATCAAATTTAAGTGTGAATTATACAATAAATGGCTGAACTCTTAGGAGCATTGATGAACAGAGGGATCTGGGCATGCAGGTCCCTGAAAGTGACAACACTGGTAGATAAGGTGGTCAAGAAGGCGGACAGCACGCTTGCCTTCATTGGCTGGGGCAACAAATACGAAAGTTGGTAAGTTATGTTACAGCTGTACAAAACATTAGGCCATATTTGAAATATTGTGTGCTGTTCTGTTAGCCACACTACCAGAAGGACGTTGGTGCTTTGGAGACGGTGCGGAGAAGGTTTACCAGGATGTCCTGGATGGTTTGGTTATGAGGAGAGGTTGGATAAACTCTGATTTCTTTCACTGGAAAGACAGAAGCTGAGGCGGGCAACTTGACAGAAGTCCATAAAATTATGAGAGCCATTGATGGTGTGGATAGTCAGGGACATTTTCCCCCTGTGGTGGAAGGGTCAGCTCCAAGAGGACACTGGTTCAAGGTGAGAGAGATGAAGTTTCAGGGAGAAGTGTGGAGAAAATGTTTCACACAGAGTGGTAGGTGCCTGAAATGGACTGCCAGCGGAGGTGGTGGAAGCAGACATTAGCAATGTTTAAGCTTTATCCATTGACACAATGAATGGGAGGTGAGCAAAGGATTAGAAACTGCATAAGGGCACTAAGTAGCAGGCCTAAATATGGATACGGAAATGACACGAGCTTGATGGGCCGAAGGGCTGTTCCTGTGCTGTATTGTTCAGCGTTCGTTCTTTGAAACTGCTGGAGAAACTCAGCAGGTCTGGCAGCATCAGTTAACATTTTGAGTCCTGTGACCACGAAGGTATCCCTGAAAGCTCTCAGGACTCAAAGCGTCAATTTGATTTTCACCAATGCTGCCAGATCTACTGCATTTCTCCAGCTGTTCTGGTTTTGTCTGTTGTACTCTTGCAACAAGTTTGTTCATAAATCCCAGTCCAGGGTTTAAGTGCGCATATTCAGATTTGGCAATCCGATGATGTATTGAGGGAGTCATGCACTCTTTTTGTAAGTGACCTTGTTTGGGTGAGACAGTAATCTAATGCCTTGTCCACTCTGGGCATGGAAACACGATTGCATGACACTATATAATTCAAAGATGAGAAGTAGAGTTTTCCCTGATGACTCGGATAACTTTTAACCTTCAACCAGTATCATTAAAACAGTTTATCTGATCATTCTCGCATTACTATTTGTGCGAGTGCGATGTGCTTATTTGTTGGAGTGTTACCTGCACTGCATCAGCATTTCATTGGTTGTGAGGTGGTTTGGTATTTCTGTTGCCCCTTGAAGGGCTAAATTAAAGCATTTAATTTGTTGTTTTTTTAATATGTTAGGAAATGGAAGCTGACTTAGAAAGATACTGCAGCCTGGCCTGACCTGAGTGAGATCCTTAACGTTTCTGTTTATATTTACGAAAGGCAAATGTTAACAATATACAACTCCTACAATCCCTCCAGCATGTAAAAAAAAAATCACTGCCTGATGCTTACTACTCAAAAAAAAAAATTGTTGAATTGGATACAGTAGAATGATTTGTCTGTTACACCCATATTGCATTTTGGAGTTCATCAATAAAGATGTGCATTCTGACAATCTGTGTTATGGTAACAAGTAATGCAGGTAAGATCTTCCAGAACTACTTTAACCTCGTCAATGCTGTTGCAAATGGATGCTCCATCCCACTTCCTAACCACATCACATTCACGATTTATGATGTTTTAATTCTAATTTCCACCTTAAAACACAAGCTTTTGGAGCGTTGCTCCTTCAGTGTCCGAAAGCTTGTGTTGGACTATAACATGGTGTCGTGTGATTTTTGACCTTGTCCAACACTGACACCTCAGCATCATGGCTACCATCTTAAAAGAAAATGCAATTCATTAGCTTGTCCATTTCAATGAATGTGCATCAAAAGGTGAACATTGCTACCAATGTACCCATGGTATGTGGTATTCGGTAGCATTGTGATATTGTAATGGATTAATAATCCACAGGCCCAGAATTAGTGACGCTCTGGGTACATAGGTTCAAATCCAAAAATGGCAGCTGGTGGAGTTTGAATTCAGTTGGTAAAATCTGGATATAAAACTGGTCTAATGGCAACAAAGGGGGAGGCAATGTCCTAATGGTATTAACGCTTTGCTGTTAGTACAGAGACCCTGGTAATGTTCTGGGGACCTAGGTTCAAATCCTACCACGGCAGATGGTGGAATTTGAATTCAATAAAAAAAATTAGGAATTGAGAGCCTAATGATGACCATGAATCCATTGTCGATAGTCAGGAAAAACCCATTTGGTTCACAAATGCTGTTTTAGGGAAGGAAACTGCCACCTTGCCTGTATTCCTGATGAAGGCCTTTAGCCCGAAACGTCGATTTTCCTGCTCCTCGGAAGCTGCCTGAACTGCTGTGCTTTTCCAGCACCACTCTAATCTCAACTCTGGTTTCCAGCATCTGCAGTCATTGTTTTTACCTACATGACTCCAAATCCATAGCAATGTGGTTTACTTTTAACTGCCCTCTGGGCAATTAGGGATGGACAATAAATGTTGCCTGGCCCATGATGCCCTCCTCCCATGAATGAATAAAGAGAAAACTTGTCAATTGCCATATAATTGCATTTAGTTCACTAATGCCGTTTAGGATAGGAAACCTGCTATCTTACCTGGTCTGGCCTACATTTGATTCCAGATGCCACAGTATGTGGTTGACTCTTAACTGATCTGATCTGCAAATCACTTGAGGGCAGTTGGGGGTGGGAACAATATACAGAGGAACCTTGATTATCCGAATGAGATGGGCGGGCACTATTTTGTTCAGAGAATTGATTATTCGGTCAATCGATTCAATGCCTTCAATGCGGGAGTTTTCTATTGAGTCTGCTCCCTGATCAGGAGACTAGTCAGCAGCACAGTGTGCGCGAGCCCCCACCTGCCCACCCCCCAAAACCCGTCCGCCCCATCAGCCGGAATGGATGCCAGCAGTAAAAATATTGCTGCCTTTGTTGGGTAAGTCTCCAAATAACACGTGCACACAGACAGCCACACACACAACTTTTTAACTGCAACTTTTTGACAAGTTCCACCTCTGCCCTGTATGGGAGAATGTTAGAGAGAATATCTGGGGAAGGTGGGTTTGGGATAGAACTCCAGGTAAAGTGTGTGGAGAGGGAGAGAGAGCGAGAGGTCAGTCATTTGGAGACCGATGAGTGCCCAGGCAATATGTCCAGGACTGTTCTTGGTAGAGACTGTTTTTAATCGGTGTAAACAAAAGACTCAATCAGGGTTGAAATAGCTCTTTCATGTAATGTTTCTGTTGGGACCTCGAGATCTCCTTTGGATAATTCGATATTCGGATAATTGATATTCAGATAATCGAGGTTCCTCTGTACATGCTGCCCCTGCCAATGAAAGCTACATTCCATGAAAGAATTTTTATAAGAAAAAGAAATCATTAGCTGGTTTTGTAATGTGGTATTATGATCTGTTTTCTCTAATGCTGAAGTTAAAATTAGCCAGTCTTTGAAAAATGGTTTTAACTTTGGAATGTGTCTACTATTAAGTAAGCAAATGAGGAACCGGTTTTGTTGATAAATGGGCAGAGATTTATGACTATGTTGCTGGCTGTTAATAAAATTATTCAAATGAGAGAACTTGCTCTCTGATACTCACCTGCACCAAATGAGGTGTGAACTAATGACTTTATAGCTTGAAGGTCCTTGTGGCTTGGTGTAGTGTCCCTACCTCTGAGCCAGGAGGCCTGGGTTCAGGTCTTAACTGTTTGAGAGGTGTGTCATTACATCTCTGAACAGATTGATTGGAAAATATCTTGATTTTATAGCCTGACATAAATGTGTCCTACTCTGCTCATGCTGTTCTGCTGTCTCTATAGGTTAGAATTCATAAGACAATGTGGAGCTTTGGAGTGGGGGCACAGTGGTTAGCACTGCTGCCTCACAGCACCAGAGACCACGGCTTCAATTCCTGCCTCAGGTGACTGACTGTGTGGAGTTTGCACGTTCTCCTCGTGTCTGCGTGGGTTTCCTCTGGGTGCTTCGATTTCCTCCCACAGTCCAAAGATGTGCTTGTTAGGTGAATTGTCTGTACTAAATTGCCCGTAGTGTTAGGTGAAGGGGTAAATGTAGTTGGAATGGGTCTGGGTGGGTTGCGTTTCAGAGGGTCGGTGTGGACTTGTTGGGCCTGTTTCCACACTGTAAGTAATCTAATCTTTTGTGGCGCAGTGATAGTGTCCCTGATTCTGGACTTGGAGACCTGGGTTTAAGTCCCACCTGCACCAATAACATCTCTCAATGGACTGATTAATAAAACAAATGAGCAAGGCTGCATACATACCATTTTGGAGACAGAGAATGTCTCACCTTCTGTTTTTATTGACCAATCCCTAGGGAGACAGAGCACCTTGGCTGTTGATGTTAATGGTCAACCATGCTCCTATATTTCATTCATGGATGTCTGTTGTTGCTTTAAATCTTACATCTGGATCAGACATGCTCAAGTTCAGATGATTGTGCTCGATGCATCTTACCTTTTACTTGTACTTGCTATCACTCACCAGTCTCTCTTTCTAAGTGATGTTTCATTTTATCCACATTGTGGCATCTAGAGGCTCAATTGCTATCTGTGCAGGATGGACTGATCTCCATTTGGCTGGTTTGATCCCAGCTGAACAGAGGTTATTGCATCGGCAAGATCTGGCACAAGTTTCCTCATCTGAGGGTCTGGATGTTCGAGTCTCTGTCTTCTCTTGGACGTGCTCCTAGTTTGTGGGTGGTTTCCATGGGAATGTTCCTTTTGAAGTCTGCCCCTGATCAATTCTGTTGCTGCTTCTGTTTTTACAGAATGGACTCAGATTCTGACGAGGTACCTTCGTGAACAGTTGGTGAAAATTGGGGAACATCATCACGGGCCAGCTGGACAGGGTCCCATGTCCACGACAACAGTGCCTCCGGAGGTGGAACAAGCAATAAAACAATGGGAATACAATGAGAAGCTGGCGTTTTACATGTTCCAGGTAACTAGGGTCATGGCCTCGCGAAGTGATCTTGGAAGATCCATCACATGACATTTTCTCTCCACCCGTCCCACTCAGTTTAATGGCATTATCTTCCTTCCCCTGTCTCTGATATTATTTATGATAAATGGAGGTATTCAAAAAAAATTATTTTTAAAAAGTTGCCTTTTTTTTGTTTCATACTTTTTAAAAACATTTTCTCCTGGGTTACTTGCACCTGGACATTAATTGCAACTTTGTGGAAACTCCAGGATAATCCTGAAGGGCGAGGATCCTCTTCAGATGATGAGACCACAATGGTCAGAGAGGACTTTAAACACCGAGGCTCAGTGGTTAGCACTACTGCCTCACAGCTTGAGGGACCCGAGTTCGATTCCACCCTTGGGCGACTGTCTGTGTGGAGCTTGCACATTCTCCCCATGTCTGTCTGGGTTTCCTCCCATAATCCAAAGATGTGCAGGTAGGTGGTTTGGCCATGCTAAATTGTCCATGGAGTTCAGGGATGTGTAGGTTAGGTGCATTAGTCATGGGAAATGCAGGGTTACAGAGATTGGGTAGGGTAAGGGGTCTGGGTGGAATGCTCTCTGAAAGGGTTGGCGTGGGCACGTTGGGCTAAATGGCTTGTTTTCCACACGAGGGATTTTATGGATTTTATTCTCCTCTTCCTGCACATGAAAGACTGGGGTATGATTTCATGGAGTCTGACACAAGGAGGAGTTAGCTCTAGTTCTTGAGGCTAAAGGGATCAAAGACTATGGGGAGAAAATGGGAAGATGACGCTGAGTCGGATGATCAGCCATGATGATACTGAATGGCAGAACAGGCTTGAAGGGCTGAATGGCCTACTCTTATCTTCTATGTTTCACATTTCCATGTGGGATAGAATATGAAATGACCATTTTGTCCATCAAACCACCTCTATCTTGACCCTCATTTTTATACAGAAACATTATCAACTAAGATGAACTGAATTGTACAGTAGTGCGATGGTTAATGATATTGTAACTCTTTACTTTCTGATCCTATTTCTTAAAAATAAAAGGCAACTGATGCTGGCTGTTGGGCAGTGTATTTTTCTGTTTTTTGGTTGATCGATTTATTTAATTTTGTTTATTTTACCACTGTGTATTGTATCGATGACTTCATTCCCACATCAATTATTCACCCACTTGAATTCCTTCCCCATCTCTTCAGGAAGCAATACAACAGTCTTATAAATGCTCCTCTAAGCTTCAGTTCCCTAGACTTCACATATGTTGGCCTAAACACGCTTTCTGGCACACATGGGTGACTGTGTGGAGTTTGCACATTTTCCCTGTGTCTGCACATTTTCCTCCTGGTGCTCTAGTTTCCTCCCACAGTCTAAAGGTGTGCAGGTTAGGTGAATTGGCCATGGGAAATTGCCCATAGTGCCCAGGACTGTGCAGGCTAGGTGGATTAACCATGGGAAATACAGGATTACAAGGATAGGGTACAGGGTGGGTCTAGATGGGATGTTCGTCAGAGGATCAATGTGGACTCGATGGGCTGAATGGCCGCCGTCCTCACTATAGAGATTCTGTGATTATAAAGTGCCTTTATCCATTCTTCAAATACCTTTTTTGGTATGGGAAAGACAGCATGAACATTGACCATCTCTAACTTTGCTTTAGGCTTACAAATTCTGTGTTGTGGATCATTTGAAAACAGACTCTTACCCCGATGCAGGAGATCAAGGTATCAAGTCCCATTCCTGAGACCTGAGCATAGAGATCTAGGCTGCCTCTTGCAGTGCTGAATGAGTGCTTCATTGTTGGAGGTGCTATCTTGCAGATTAGATCTTAACCTGAGATTGAGTCTGGTTTCTCGGGTGGATGCACGTTTGAAGAAAAGCAGAGGAAATAACTTCCCTGGTCTCTTGGCTGTTGCATCTCACTGTGGTTGTGCACTGGAAATCAAGTCTCGTTGTTCCTGTAGTCATTACAAAGATTAAAGAGTTTATAAATATGAGTTAAATCCATCAATTTACCTGATTTTCAAACCGAGGCTGACAAAGCACAGACCAAGTTGCTGTCCTTGAGAAGAAATAAAATTCATTGCAAATAAGTAAATCCTAGCTACTGGTAAACAATTATGAACTATATAAACTCCTGTAGTTAAAACTCTGAACCTGTTATAAAACTCATTCTAAGTGATGTGGAGGAGTTGGTGTTGAACAAATTTAAAAACCTCACAGCACCAGGTTATGGTCCAACAGGTTTTACTTGGTAGCACTATCTTTAATAGTGTCGTTCCTCCTTCAGGTGATTGTGGAGTAGAACTTTAAGACACAGAACTTCTAACAAACATTCTGTGTCTTATGGTCCTATTCCATAACCATTTGAAGAAGGAGCGGCGCTCCCAAAGCTAGTGCTTCCAAATAAACCTGTTGGACTATAAGCTGGTGTTGTGTGATTTTTAACTGCATCCTAAATGCGCAGAGAGGGACAAGATAACAGGTATTGTGTGTGGAGGAAAAAGCTGAGAAGGCAGTTCAATGGTCCCTGTACACTGGATTTGCTAGGGTGATCCTTTTGCTGCTCAGAATGTTGCTCCTTGATTTCCTTTCTCCATTTGCTTCCAAGAGGCAAGGAGTGACTGGTTCACAACTTGCAAAGTTGCTAATGTAGATATACTGGTGGGGGAAATAAACTGGCTATCTTCCAGTTTGATTTTTGTTTTACTGCGGAGAAAAAAGACAGCACTATGGCGTCTCGATGGATTCTGACCAAACATTCAAACTCAGAAGCTGTTCTGCTTGGGAGCTAATCACCTTGTTGGCAAGCAGGAAGTTTTTGTCATTGACAACTGGACACTATATTTCACAGATCAATCAGCTTCCTGTCACTAGCTGAATCTCATTTTGTACATACCCACAGGCTTCTCCTTGTCTGTTACCTCCCCCACTACTTGAACAAATAGCAATATCAACTGCACTTGCCATGAGTGACATGGTAATCTGCTTTTAAAAAAGTGCAATAATCCTTCCACAATCCTTGGTTTTTAAAATAACCCTTTTTCCATTTCAATCTCAATCAAAAGAAAAGAGACAGTCTTTATATGGACAATACTTGCCTTACATTTGGTTATTATCACTGATGTTTGGGGTATTTTTGTATACAAATTGCCAGAGTGTCTTGTGTTTTGAATAGTTACTGTTCATTGTGAGAGATTTACTCCAGTGCATTATCTTGTGCAAGTAGTAGACATTTGTCCATGATAAAGAACTGAAGTGATGGGTGTACACTGCAATATTTACTGGAAAATGATTCTGCTCATCATTCATTCAGAATCAGTTTGACAATATGCATGGTTTTAACCATTGTACTAGGGTGGTTTGTACATGGAATAAACTGCTAGAGGAAGTGGTAGATGCGGGTACAGTTACAACATTTAAAAGGCATTTGGACAGGCACATGAATAGGAAAGATTTAGAGGGATATGGGCCAAACTCAGGCAAGTGGGACTAGTTTAGTTTGGGAAACATGATTGCCGTGGACAAGTTGGACTGAAGGGTCTGTTTCCATGCTGTATGACTCTATTTTGTGAGGGAGGAAGGAGCTAGATGTTGGAGTGATGGTGTGTTTTTGTAAGGGAGCCTGCATTGTGCAAATAACTGAGGTTATTTTAATTGCAAATATGATTTTATTTATCGTCACTGCCTTTTATGTTGGCTAGAGTCACAATCCGTAACCAAACCATGGCAACGCAGCTTGCTGAGCTGGTGTATTTTGCACTGGATTGAGGAGGAGTGGAAAGTAGAGCAGTTACTCAACAAGCTTTGGAAATACAAGTTCAAATCTCTACTTGCAAAGGGCATGTACAGTCTCTCAGCTGTGTAATGTTCAGGAGTCAACTTCAGGAGAGGAAAGAAAAGTTTTCTGACAAGAATTGAACTTAGGCAAAATACAATGAAGCCAGTATAGCAGCAATTTCTGATTTAAAACTTTTGGACCATACTCAGTTCCATTGACTTCAGTCGAACTGAATATCTCACACTTGACACATCATCGGCAGCAAATGCACTTCTGTCTGTTTTACATGCGACCCGGTGGCATGGTGGCTCAATGGTTAGCACTGCTGCCTCACGGACCTGGGTTTGATTCCAACCTTGGGTGACTGTGCAAACTCCACACAGACATTCTCCCCGTGTCCATGTGGGTTTCCTCTGGGTGCTCCAGTTTCCTCCCACAGTCCAAAGACGTACAGGTTAGGGTGGGTTGGCCACGCTAAATTGCCCATAGTGTCCAGGGATGTGCAGGCTGAGTGCATTAGCCATGGGGTTTGCAGGGTTACAGGGATAGGGTAGGGCAGTGGGTCGAGGTGGGATGCTGTGGACTCGATGGGCCAGATGGCCTGCTTCCACACTGTAGGGATTCTATGATCTATGACGCACCCCATTTTCCCAGCTCCCCATTTTCCCAGCTCCCCTCTTGGTCTTTAGCTCTGTTACATAGAAGTTGATCATTGTGGAAGTAAACATGACCAACAAATTCAGGAGGCAGCAGGATAAATATTTGAAAGAGGGAGGGAATTTCTTTGGGTCTTGAGACTGAGATAATAGACAATAGGTGCAGGAGTAGGCTATTCTGCCCTTCGAGCCTGCACCATCATTTAATATGATCATGGCTGATCATCCTTAATCAGTATCCTGTTCCTGCCTTATCTCCATAACCCTTGATTCCACTATCCTTGAGAGATCTATCTAACTCTTTCTTAATGAATCCAGAGACTGGGCCTCCACTGCCCTCTGCGGCAGAGCATTCCACACAGCCACCACTCTCTGGGTGAAGAAGATCTCCATAACCCTTGATTCCACTATCCTGGAGAGCTCTATCCAACTCTTAATGAATTCAGAGACTCGGCCTCCACTGCCCTCTGCGGCAGAGCATTCCACACAGCCACCACTCTCTGGGTGAAGAAGCTTCTCCTCATCTCTGTCCTAAATGATCTACCCCGTATTTTTAAGCTGTGTCCTCTGGTTCGGCACTCACCCATCAGCGGAAACATGTTTCCTGCCTCCAGAGTGTCCAATCCTTTAATAATCTTATGTCTCAATCAGATGCCCTCTCAGTCTTCTAAACTCAAGGGTATACAAGCCCAGTCACTCTCTTCTTTCAGTGTAAGGTAGTCCCGATATTCCAGGAATTGACCTCGTGAACCTATGCTGCACTCCTTCAATAGCCAGAATGTCTTTCCTCAAATTTGGAGACCAGAACTGCACACAATACTCCAGGTGTGGTCTCACCAGGGCCCTGTACACCTGCAAGAACCTCTTTGCTTCTCTACTCAATCCCTCTTGTTATGAAGGCCAGCATGCTATTAGCCTTCTTCACTACCTGCTGTACCTGCATGCTTACCTTCATTGACTGGTGTACAAGAACACCCAGATCTCTCTGTACTGCCCCTTTACCTAAATTGATTCAATTGAGGTAGTAATCTGCCTTCCTGTTCTTGCCACCAAAGTGAATAAGATCCGTGTTCAAATGCAACATGGTCTCGACAATATCCAGGCTTGTGTTGGACAAGGGGCAAGTCACATTCGCGCCACAGTAATGTCAGTGTGTACCATCTCCAAGGTGCCCTGCAGAAACTCACCAAAGACCCTCAGACAGCACCTTCCAAACCCACAGCCACTTCCACCCAGAAGGACAAGGGGCACCGGGTCCTTGAGAACCCCAGCCCTCGCTACCCTGGCCAGGAGCAGCGTTTTCAAACAGACTGAACCCACGAGAAACGCTCTCGAAATGGACAGGTTGGCTGTATTTCCTGGAAGCAGGTGGTGTCATTCTGTCACACTGCAGAGAGAGAGAGAGAGGGAGGGAGCGAGAGAGACCAAGGGGATAGCAACAGGGGGAGAGCGTGCAGGGTAAAGGGGGAAGGATGTCAGTGAGGAGAGAGACCGGGGTGCCTCAGCAGCGTGTTACCTGTCCAGGCTCTCGGAAGCTGTCAGACCAGCAGGTGCAGAGATGCAGCCTGTGCAGAGCTGTCACAGAATACCTGAATACCATCGGGTTGTGAAGTAACTGAGAACTCTGAACTCGCGTCACCGGTTCAACCTGATCCTGGTGAGCTCCTGTCCCACCCAAGGTGAAACCTGCCCTGCCTGCACCGTGCACACAACCTTCCCCAAAATGACAGTACAGCCCATAGGATTCACCTCACTGGCTGGACAGGAAGCTGTGCAGGAACTGGAGGAGCCTGGAATGTTAGTGGGAGCGGGAGATGGATTTCCCGGAATGCTCCCAGGAATATCAAGACTGATGTTCACACAGAGGCTGCAGAGTCCAGGACTGGGTAGCCCCTTTAGAAGGGGTGAGGGGGGCTCTCCTTCACACAATCCCCACAGAATTGTTACAAGGGCTGCAGGCCATTCAGCCCATCACTCCTGCACTGCTTCTATCCCACAGTTCCTAGTCTCCTGCCCTTCCCACCACTCTCCCTGCCCCCCATTTCTATCCTCTGTCCCTCTGGAATGCCTCAGTTGAACCTGCCTCCCCCCCTCCATTCCCAGGCAGTACATTCCACACCCTCACTACCCACTGGGTGAGAAACTCTCTCCCTCACTTCACCCTCCCTGTTACTACTATCCAGATGTGTTGTAATTTCATCCTTTATCATAGACTCCAGCATTTTCCCCACCACTGAGGTCAGACTAACTGGTCTATAATTTCCTACTTTCTCTCTCCAACCTTTCTTAAAAAGTGGTACAACATTAGCCACCCTCCAATCCGTAGGAACTGATCCTGAATCTATCGAACTCTGGAAAATAATCACCAACGCATCCACGATTTCTCGAGCCTCCTCCTTCAGTACCCTGGGATATAGACCATCAGGCCCCGGGGACTTATCAACCTTCAGACCTAACAGTCTCTCCAACACCAATTCCTGGCAAATATAAATTCCTTTTAGTTCAGGTCCTTCAGCCACTGTTACCTCAGGGACATTGCTTGTGTCTTCCCCAGTGAAGACAGATCTGAAGTACCAATTCAATTCTTCTGCCATTTCTTTGTTCCCCGTAATATATTCCCCTGTTTCTGTCTTCAAGGGCCCAATTTTAGTCTTAACCATTTTTTTGCCTTTCACATACCTAAAAAAAGCTTTAACTATCCTCCCTTATTGCCAGTTTACCTTCGTACCTCATTTTTTCTCTGCGTATTTCCTTCTTCGTTTTCCTCTGTTCTTTAAAAGCTTCCCAGTCCTCAGTTTTCCCACTTATCTTTGCTATGGTATACATTTTCCCTTTTAACTTTATGTTTCTTAACTTCCCTCGTCAGCCACGGCCGCCCATGCCTCCTCCTAGGATCTTTTTTCCTTTTTGGAATGAACTGATTCTGCATTTTACACACTATTCCTCCACTGTCATCCTGCTAAGGTATTGCACCATTGAACTTTGGCCAGCTCCTCCCTCATAGCTCCATAGTTCCCTTTATTCAACTGAAATAAAGTCACTTCCGACTGTACCCTCTCCCTCTCAAATTGCAGATTGAAGCTTATTGTATTATGGTCACTTCTTGCCAATGGCTCCTTCACTTTGAGGTCCCTGATCAATTCTGGTTTGTTGCACAATACCAGATCCAGAATTGCCTTCTCCCTGTAATGGAATGTAATATTCCTCTTTTAAAAAAAAACTGTGTACCTCCCAGAGTGGCTTTAATTCTGAGGGTCCAAAAAGTACAAACTAGACACATAATCGGAAAAAGAAACTAAAATGTAGATGGTTTTAAAAAAAACAAATTGCTGGAGAAGCTCAGCAGATCTGGCAGCATCTGTGGAGAGAAAGCAGAGTTGAGGTTTTGAAACCATTGACCCTTCATTTCTGGACAGAACTGCTTTTGCTTCAGAATTTGAACATCATCAGTTATTTGTTTTATTGTAGACGATGGTAGTTTTCTTTGGAAGAAAAAGGAGGAAATTACTTAAAGCTTTCTGACTTGACAGAAATTCTTTCTTTGGGTGAAGTTTTAAAGAGAGCCGGTTTTCCTGAAGAGTTGACTCTTAGTTATTTGTGGGTTTGTTTGCAATTGAGTGGTCTGTTGAAAGTTGCATCTGATGTCAATGTTGTGAAAGGAGCCTGCTTTTCCACAATCAACATTGTGCATAACACATTATCCTTTGAACCAAGATCTAAATTTTAAGGTGACCATCTTAAAATTGAGGCTTTGGTCAAGAAAAAGGAGGAGGCATAAAGTGGGTATAGACAACATGGATTGAGTAAATCCCTCGAAGAATATAGTGGTAGAAGGAGTAAAGTTATGAGGGAAATCAGGAGGGCGTAAAGGGGGCAGAGCTTCGGCCAAGAGGGTTAAGGAGAATCCAAAGGAATTCTTTAAATACATTAAGGGTAAAAGAGTAACTAGGGAGAGAAGAGGCTACCTTGCTGATCTTTAAGGAATCCTATGTGTGGAGCCACAGGAGATGGGGGAGATCCTCAAAGAATATTTAATGACAGTGTTTACTGTGGAAAAGGACATAGAAGCTAGGGAACTTGGGGAAATAAATACTCCTGTTTTGAAAGGAGTTCATATTACAGAAAAGGAACTGCTTGAGGTCTTAAAATGCATAGAGATAATAAATCCCCAGGACCTGAGCAGGTGCATTCCAGAACTTTATGGGAAGGTTGGGAAGAGATTGCTGGGCCCCTTGCTGAGATATTTGTATCATGGACAGCCACTGGTGAGGTGCCAGAAGACTTAGAGGTTGGCTAATGTGGTGTCACTATTTAAGAAAAGCTGTAAGGAAAATCCAGGGAACTATAGACCGATGAGCCTAATGCCAGTGGTGGGTAACTTGTTGGAGGGGATTCTGAAGGACAGGATTTACGTGTAATTAGGGATAGTCAATGTGGCTTTTTGTGTGGGAAATTGTATCTCACTAGCTTGATTGAAGTTTTTGAAGAGGTAACAAAAACGATTGAAGGCAGAGTGGTAGACGTTACTGGTACAGACTTTAGCAAAGCATTCAACAAGGTTCCATCGGGAGCTAGCCAGTTGGATACAAAATTGGCTTTAAGGTAGGAGATATCGGGTGGTGGTGGAGGGTTGATTTTTGGACTGGAGGCCTGTGACCAGTGGTATACCACAAGGATCTATGAGGATCCACTGCTTTTCTTTATTTATATAATGATGTGAATGTAGGTTAGTAAGTTTGCAGATGACACCAAAATAGATTGTGTAGTGGACTGTGACGAAGATTGTCAAAGTACAATGGGACTTTGATCTGATGGGCTGAGGAGTGGCAGGTGGAGTTCAATTTAAGTAAATGTGAGGTGTTGCGTTTTGGTTAGGAGGGCACAGACTTGTAAACTTGTCTTGGGTTTCAGCCGAATACTGTCATAGAGTCAAACAGCTTAGAAACAGGTCCTTCAGTCCATGATGTCTGGGGCAACCAACAAATGCTGGGGTGGCACAGTGGCTCAGTGGTTAGCACTGCTGCTTCAGCACCAGGATCCCAGGTTCGATTCCTGTCTCGAGCGACTGTCTGTGTGGAGTTTGCACATTCTCCCCGATTCTGCGTGACTTTTCTCTGGGTGCTCCGGTTTCCTCCCACAATCCAAAGATGTGCAGGTCAGGTGAATTGGCTATGCTAAATTGCCCATAGTGCTAGTTGCATTAGTCTGAGTGAAATGGGTCTGGGTGGGTTACTCTTTGGAGGGTCGGTGTGGACTTGGGCACTGTAGGGAATCTAATCTAATCAAACACCAAACTACACTAATTCACCTGCACTTGGTCCATAGCCTACAATGCCCTGGTATATTAAGTGCTCATCCAGATGCTTGTTAATGTTGTGAGAGTACCTGCCTCCACCACCCTCTCAGGCAGCATGCTCCATATTCCAAACACCCTCTAGGTGAAAAATTCTTTCTCAGATCTCCTCTAAACCACTTGCTGCTTGCCTCAACCTTGTGCCCTCTAGTCATAGACATACCTGCCATGGGGAAAAAATTCTCATGATTTACTTTGTCTATGCCTTTTATAATTTTGTATACCTCAATCATACCCCTCCACCCCAAAATTGTGAACAGGCCTGAGATGGTGTCCAGGGAGGAAAGTGATGTCAATAGGAATGGCATGGAATATGTTTTATGTAGGAGAAGGGGATCAGGAATGATACTTTAGGAAAACGAACCAAAGTCATTGGTTTTGCTTGTCACTACAGCACATCAATAGAGGCAATGTAACTGTTTTTGTGGAGCTTTTATGAATGGTTAAAAATAAATTTACATGTTGTGGGGGGCATGGAGTGGTGATAAAGCTAGATGAAATAGATACATTCAGCAAGCAGCATGAGGGGGGTGAGTCCTGGGCAGTGCGAGGGGAAGTGAATTCTGGAGCAGCTGAGTGCTGGTGCGGAACAGGATTGTCTGAAGCGGTCAGTAAGACCATGTGCTGAACTGCTACTGTTTCAAATCCTTTTACAGAACTGTAATGCTAATCCTTTAATTATGTTATATGTATCTTATTATTAGCTTATTTTTAACACTAAGTAATGCTACTACTTTTCCTTTTATTCCTGTTTGTGTCTAAGATCTATACCTAAGTACTTGTACCTAAGATGGCACCATTAGAGGCAGCCATTGTAAAACCTTTATACTCCTATACTTCTGTCCTGGAGTACACGTGACAATAAAGGATATTCCATTGTGCAAGAACAATACAAGCTTAAATATGCCGACTCGCACTCAACATTTGAGCAGGGGGCAACATTCAATACACAAGCCTTTATGCTCCCTTTTGCCAAGCTGCAGCATCTTTACGGCGATAGTACTGCAGATGCTGGGGATTAGAGCCAAGAGTGTGGTGCTGGAAAAGCACAGCAGGTCAGGCAGCATCTGAGGAGCAGGAGAATCGAGGTTTTGGGCATAAGCCTGATGAAGGGCTTATGCCTGAAATGTCAATTTTCCTGCTCCTTGGATGCTGCCTGACCTGCTGTGCTTTTCCAGCACCACACTCTTGGCTGCAGCATCTTTAACTTTCACTGCCACTTCCCCTTGCAGCTCATTTCCTTTCTGCCTCAAGATCTCTTGAGACCAATGCCCATTGGCCAGTATGATGATGTCAGGCAAGAGGCTGGAAGAACACAGCAAGCCAGGCAGCATTGGGGGGATGGAGAAGTCAACATTTCTGATGTAACCTTTCTTCAGGACTCTGGGGTGGGTGTAGGGGGAGCTTTAGATAAGAGGGTGGTGAAGTGGGGATAGATGAAGACAGGTAGAGAGTACGCCAGGTTTGTGTGATGTACAGCACAGGTAAAAGCAGAGAAAAGAACTGTTTGTGTCTATCGTGGTCTGTCTGTGACGGGAAACACGTCGTTCTCCAGCCTAATCATCGGATAATGATCCAAGCAGATTGTCATTTAGCTCAACTTGGTTGATCCATTTGGCAAAACATTTTGGAATTTTTAATCCCTCAGATGGTACATGTGGTTTATGCCACTTCACTTCTTTATACTTTGTTGATTGCTGTTTCTGCAAGCATAATTGTCCTAAAGGTGCTCTTTTTACTAGCTTTAATCTGTGTCCCTTTGTCCTATTTCTTGGAATTTAGTTTAATGTAATTAACTTGATTATGATGTATAACTAATATGTGTGAACTGCATCAGATCACCTCTTGGATATCAGAAAGATGTTGTGAAACTTGAAAGGGTTCAGAAAAGATGTACAAGGATGTTGCCAGGGTTGGAGAATTTGAGCGACAGGGAGAGGCTGAACAGGCTGGGGCTGTTTTCCCTGGAGCGTCAGAGGCTGAGAAGTGACCTTATAGAGGTTTACAAAATTATGCAGGGCATGGATAGGGAAATAGGCAAATCTTTTCCCTGGGGTCGGGGAGTCCAGAACTAGAGGGCATAAGTTTAGGGTGAAAGGGGAAAGATATAAAAGAGACCTCAGGGGCAACTTTTTCATGCAGAGGGTGGTACGGGTATGGAATGAGCAGCCAGAGGAAATGGTGGAGGCTAGTACAATTGCAACATTTAAAAGGCATTTGGATGGGTATATGAATAGGAAGGGTTTGGAGGGATATGGGTGGGGTGCTGGCAGGTGGGACTAGATTGGGTTGGGATATCTGGTCAGCATGGGCGGTTGGACCGAAGGATCTGTTTCCATGCTGTTCATCTCTATGACTTTATGACTCTTAGTATTTCTGCTAAGAAAAAAAAATCTCAAAAACTTAAAATTGTTACGGTACAGAAGAAGGCATTCAGTCCAGTGTGCATGCATAGATTCTATTCCTTAGTGTCAATCTCCTGCCATTGAGGAGATTGAATAGTTTAGGCTTATACTCTCTCTGGAATTTAGAAGAATGACGGGAGATCACATTGATCTATTCGAGATGATAAAAGGTGAGGATAAAGTAGATGTAGAGTGGATACTTCCTGTTATGGGGCATTCTGGGACGAGAGATATAGTCCTAAGTTAAGGGGAAGCAAATTTAAAACAGAGTTGAAGAGAAACTACTTCTCCCAAAGGGTTGTGAATCTGTGTAATTTGCTACCTCAAAGTGCAGTGGATGGCTAGGACAGTGAGTAAATTTAAGGAGGAGTTTGACAGATTTTTAATTGGTAATGGGTTGAACAGTTATGGGGAGAAAGCAGGAAAATGGGTCTGAGGAGCATATCAGCCATGATCAAATGGCGGTGCAGACTTGATGGGTCGAATGGCTGAATTCTACTCCTATATCTTAACTTATTTTCCCTTATCCCAGCACAGCATTTCTATCTAAATAAAATCCAATGCTCTCTTGAATGCCTCCATTAAACCTACCATGACCACATTTCCAGACACATTTTTTAGATTCTCTAGTTTTCTTCTTCTGTTACTAAGGTTCACTCATTTCTCTGTATTGTCTCCAACAAATGAGGTTTTAGAGACTGGAGTTTTCAAGCTGCAGTCTGACCAGAGCATTAAAATTTCGATGTGATTTCTAACTCCATATCAGAATCGTGGTATACACTTGTTTCTGAGAAAGGAAAGCTGCTCTTTTTCTGTCTGCTGTCTGTGTTTAATTACATAAGCCTCTGTATACTTCATAACAGTATTGTATTTTAATTCAAACGTTCAGGGGATGCTGATGTAACTGGCAAGACCATTTATTGTGCATTCCTCTTTGCTGTGGGAAAGATGTCGGTGAGCTGCCTTCTCTTGATCTGTTACAGTCCATATTGTAAATTTAAGTAGAGATTATGTTCCAATGACAGTGAAGGGACAGTGGTGTAGTTCCAAGTCAGGGCAGTCCCTCAGGATGGTGAAGAGCTTTCAGATGATGGTGGTGTTCCCATGTACCTGGTCCTGTTGTCCTTTTGCGTGGTTGAGATGGTGGAATTCAGGAGTATTGTTGAAAGAGACTTGAGTTGCTGCAGTGTATCTTGTTTTCAGAAAGTGTGAGAGCAACGTCACTCACACTTATTAATACAGCTTTGCTTCTCTGCACGATACAGGCTTGTGTGTATATGAACAAGTGTAAATCATCAGTCACTGCATCCAAAATACAAAAGAGAAGCAGCAATTGGGATTTCATTACCGGCACCTTTTCAGATGAAAAAATATCAGTGCTCCAGTTTTTTGTCAGACCAACCAAGCATCTTGCTTGGTTAATGAACCAGTTTGTGTAAACTGTGGACTCAAGATGGTCTTGGTACTTGCAGAACAGTAAAGATGATGTTGATTGCTTTTAAAAACTGGATCTTCATTTAGCATGTATGTCCTACTAGGATTAGGTAAAGTAACAAAACCTTGCAATAATCCTCTGGAGTTTGGAGTCACATCTACCCCAATTAAATTTTTCAACATTACAAGCTATTAATTTATTTTCTTCACATTTTATAGCCATCACATTTAGAGTTGAGTTTTAAGAACTTCTGGGCATTGGAAACGATGTAATATTGGATTGAGATGATGTTTACTGTTGAGAGAGGGTTACTTATAATTTTGTGCAACTTGGATAATATATGACCATCCTAACACCTTAATGGGTATTCCCTTACAGAATATGGCACAGAGGGTAAAATGGATTCCGACCTGATAATAACTGGCATGACTATCATGCTGTCGCTGACCCAGATAAACTCTGATGTGTGTGGGAGATGTTTTGTATTTGTACCACGATGGGTTAAAACAACTGTGTGGCAGTTCTGTTTGCCCATTGCATTTGGCAGTATCTCCCAAACTTCATGCTCTCTGCCACCTAGTGCAATAGGCCCATAGAAACACACATCACCTCCACTTTGTATTTCTGTTCCTTCATTGAGTGTAACTCCTGAAAATCCATTCGTGTCATCACTGTCTGAGCATATTCCCCAAATGGACTGCAGCTATTTGGGAAGAAAGTCCAACAGTGTCGCCTCAAGATCACCTTGGTTGGGTTATAAGTGCTGATTTTCCTAGTAATGCTCACATTTCCAGACATTTTATATAACAAACATTTTATATTGCAAACCTGACTTTGACACCGTATAATTTAATATGAGGGGCATTAATGATGTAGATGAGTGTCGATCCAATTAGGGTGGATTACAGGAATTAAGTGTGAGTAATGCTCTCGGCGTCAAGTGGCTGCTGATAATTTTCACCTTTATTCACCTCCACTTGATAACAAAGCATATCTGCAGTCAAAAGCTGAAGGTTATCATTGTGACTTCCTTTGTATAATTGATTCTTCCTTTCTTAACAGTGCTGGAATTTGTCCCAGCTATGTAAATGGATAGATTAAATAACAGTGGGAGTTCTGCCACGTTACAGAGCCACTTCATGTAGAAGCTGTTCTACAGTATAAAAGAAGATGTCAGTGCAAGTCAGTTGGAAACTCTCAGCTGTTGAACAAATGGGACTTGGAGGAGGAGCCTTGGCTTCAGTTCCTCTTTTCGATTCTGAACCATTAGCAAAGAATTATTATTAACACTTTCTGTTGGCCTCTCTCTCTCCTCCACCTCTCTGATGATTTGTTTTACATCATGTTTGTTGAAACAGTGCTTTGTTTTTTTTAGTGCAATGGGGCAAGGTTGATTTGTTGGAGAGTGTTCAACCATTTAAACATAAGCATCTTTGAGCAATATTGCCACTTGATTTGTGTATCCTCTGGTTAGGTTTGCTCAGGATTTGGACCTTTGCTCCACTCCCAGGCCCATACTATTCAGCCTTTTTAAATTAAAGTATTCAGAAACCATGAATGGAAATAACCGGTTTGTTTCTTTTTTCTCTGTCTCCCTATAACTGTGCTTTAGAATATTAGTAGCAAAGTCATTAAAATGTTTGTAAGTTTAGGGGTAATGTCCCTTTTGAGTAATTCAGTGACCTAGCAGAACAGCTTTGGGGAGATGGGTTCAGATCTCACATAGGACTTGGTGGAATTTAAATTCAATTAAGAAAATCGAGATGTAAGCTGGTATCAGCAATGTTGATTACCAAACCATCATTGATTGCCAAAAAAAAACCTAATCTGGTTAATTCAGGCAGTGACTGGCATCACAGGACCCAGTGCTGCTCCTGGCCTGGACCCCCAGGCTTTAGTTTTATAAGAGATTGCAAGGTCAGAGATCCACAGGCCCACAGAAGGAACAATATGGGGAATCAAGTACTGCTGTGCAATATTCATTGCAGATTGGTAAATGCCATGTTCATTCATTGCTTTGAATGAAATGCATGATCATAGTCTATCTGTTAACAATGTATCCAGTGGAGGTTAACCCTACATTAGAAATGGGGTGGATGGGAGCCTGACCAGGGTTCTTAACGAGGGCATGGTGACCCCAACCCACCTTGAGATCTAGGCACTGGTTATTGAGCCCTTTCCTCCCCACACAGGACCCTGGGACCCCAATATCTACTATGTGACTATGTGTGAGATCGGCCCCTTTAACAATGTGATTAACAGTTAACTATTGTATAGCCTAAACGATTCATTTCTAGGACAATTAGGGATAAGCAATAGGTGCTCACTCTTTATCAGTGAAACTCCCATCTAATTTCCAACCAAAGGGTTAACTTCCATTGGATAGATGCGCTAACAGATTAGCTATGATCATGCATTTCATTCAATTCAATGAAAGAACATTGCATCTGCCAATATGCAGTGAATTTTGCATTGCACAGTTTTGGAGCCCCATATGCTTAAAATTGGGCCTGTGGATTTCTGACCTTTCAATCTTTCTTAAAAGTAAAACAGGAAAGATAATTTGTATGCTTCTGATTCTGAGGCAACAGTGGAATAATTTTGTCCCTCTGAAGTCTGTGGCTGTGAATCACACAAGGACATGGACTACATTTTTTAAGCTTGTGATCCTGTCAGTATAAAACATGACCTAATTCAGCATTAGAGGTTGATCTGTGATTTATTGACCCAATGAGGGGAAAGTTAGGGAAGTATCCATGTGCAAGCGAAATCAGATTGGTTTAGCAGAGAGTTTGCCTGTAATAAACTCCAAGGAATTGTATTGACTCTATCCTGGGCTTTTTGAGTGCTTTCTTTTGTTCCATAAAATGAGTTTAAATTCAGTTCTATTCAGCCAGATGGTTGAAAGTTGTGTATTACTGCTGTTTGTGCTAATTTCTACCATAGTAATCCATTGCAGTAACAATCAAGAATCTTTTTGCCCCAACAAGTGATAGCATTGAGAAAGCTCAGAGAATAATTGACACCAGGAAGCTTATGTTATGAAAAATATGAATTAAATATTTAGGAAATCTATATTTAAGAAAAGTCTTCTCCACCTGTAATCGCTCAGGTCAGCCCCAGCATCCTCCTCACTAGCATAGATGTTCACCTTGTTTTCCTGCACCAAGCCTTTGGGCATGTATGGACATGTCTTATTATTGGTGGCTTGCCCCTTTAACAGTAGGGAGGCAGAGAAACGATTTTGCACCTTTGCCCACTGGATCGAGGTCTGAAGTGTGGCAGCCCATTGTTGATGGACTTGAATATCCAATCGGAAATGCGAACATTGATGTTGACATAATAGCATAACTATGGAAAATATCCTTACCTTAGTATTTGTCACCCTTGCTGTGTTGCTTACCCTTTCTCTCCTGCTGTGTTCCCTTGGTCTCAACCATCCTAAGGCAGACAGCAAGGATATTTTATTTTCCTTTTGCCATCTCTTTCTGCACCCCCATCACCATGATTGCAGGAGAAGAAGATGACAGAAAAAGGAATTGATGGAGCCAACTGTCTAGAATCCTGCCCCTTCCTTTCCTTTCGCCCTTCCTTTCCTTTCGCCCTTCCTTTCCTTTCGCCCTTCCTTTCCTTTCGCCCTTCCTTTCCTTTCTCAATGCTCTCTACATTTATGCAATATCTCTTGTTGCAGTATTTGCTGTAGTATTCCCCTGTCAACCTAGTAGTTGGGATTATACTTCATCCTCTGAACCTGCGAGCAGCCTTATATTTAATGGCAATACTTAGAATGTCCTATGTCTTGATGCAACTGTCCCCTCAAAATACATTTAAAGTTTCAATATACAGACTCCTTTGTAAAATGGTTTGCAACTGACTTCTTATATCCTATTTAGGACATTTTTCAGTGAATAAAAGAGCATGCAATGTATTGCCTGGAAGTTTGGTGGAGGCAGGTTCAATTGAAGCATTCCAAAGGACATTGGGTGATTATTTGGTTAGAAATGGTGTGCATGGATATGGGGAAAGTACTAGATAGTAGAACTGGGCTGAATGTCATCTCTGTGCCTTAAAACAATATTCTATTCTATTCTATAAGATCACAGGACCCAGGATCAGAAATTCGGCCATTCAGCCCATCGAGTCTGCTCCGCCATTCAATCATGGCTGATAAGTTTCTCAACTCCATTCTCCCGCTTTCTCCCCATAACCCTTGATCTCTTTGATACTCAAGAACCTATCTATCTCAGTCTTAAATATACTCAAATTCTATTATATTAAAACTTAAGTGATTAAACAGTTCAGTTACTTCTTCCCAAACTATCCCCATTCCCTAACACCATATTTAATCAGGAACCTCCCAATTGTTACCTTAAACGTACTTAATGACTGAGCTTTCACAGCCCTCAGGGACAGGGAGTTCCAAAGATTCACCATCGTCTGAGCGAAGAATAATTGAAAATAGGTTATTGAGTCATATGGCATAGAAATGAGCCCTTCATGTCAATGCCCACTGACAAGCACCAAACTACATGGCAGGAGTGAGAATTTGGAGTTGGTAACAAGTGAGTAAGGTTGTGTAATCCATTCCTGGTTTATTGTCTGTTGTTGATCAGGTTGATTTAGTTGATAAGGTTCACAATGGCAGGCAAACTTGGCCACGTGGAATGCCCCTCCTGCGATATGTGGGAATTCAGGAACACTTCCAGTCTCCATGGCAACTCCATATGCAGGAAGTGTGTTCAGCTAGAACTCCTGATTTACCGCTTGGAGCACCTGGAGCTGTAGCTGGACTCCCTATGGACCATCCTTGAGGCTGCGAATTAGAATTAGAATTCCTATAGTGTGGAACAACATATCTGCACAAACCTTCTAAAGAGTAACCCACCCAGACCCATTGCCTACTAGTAACCTACACTATGGGCAATTCACCTAACCTGCACATCTTTGGATTGTAGGAGGAAACCGGAGCACCCGGAGGAAACCTATGCAGACTCTGGGAGAATGTGCAAACGCCATACAGATAGTCACCCGAAGCTGGAATGGAACCCGGGTCCCCGGTGTTGTGAGGCAGCAGTGCTAACCACTGAGCCACCGCGCTGTCCAGTGTCCTGGATAGCACATTTAGCAAGCTGGTCACACCATCAGTAAGAACTACATAGACAGAGAAGAGTTAGGTAACCACCAGGAAGATGTGTAAGCGTAGGCAGGCTATGCAGGAGAGCTTGTAACCATTCCCCCCTCAAACAGGGTATACAGTTTTGGATATTGTTGGGGGATGGCCTCTTGTGAAAGCAGTTCCACCGCATCTGGCAGCGTTGTACACCCAGGGAGGGTGAAAGTGTAGAACGCTGGGGGAGACGGGGAAGGAAATTGCTGGGGCCTTGTACAAAATCTTTGTATCCTCTTTCATTACAGGTGAGATTCCAGAGGACTGGAAAATAGCCGACGTTGTCCTTTAAGAAGGGTGACAGGGATAATCCGAGAAATTACAGCCTTGTCTCAGTAGCAGGGAAATTATTGGAGAAGATTCTTAGGGATAACATTTACTCACATTTCGAAAAGCACGGACTTATTGGTTATAGGCAGAATGGCTTAGTGCAGGGCATGTCGTGTCTCTCAAACTTGATTTGAAGTTATTGAGAAATTGAGGGAAAAGTGGTGGATGTTGTCTGTATGGGTTTTCGTAAGGCCTTTCACGAGGTACAAATGTTGAAGTCACATGGGGTCTGAGATGAACTACTATGATAGATACAGAACTAAATAGAGTGTGGTGGTGAAAAGGTGTTTTTCTGACTGGAGATCTGTGAGTAGTGGTGTTCTGCAGGGACCAGTTCTGGAACCCCTGTTGTTTGTAATATATACAAGTGGCATGGTGGCTCAGTGGTTAGCACTGCTGCCTCACAGCACCAAGGTCCCTGGTTCAATTCCAGCCTCGGGCGATGTCTGTGTGGAGTTTGCATGTTCTCTCTGTGTCTGTGTGGGTTTCCTCCCACAGTCCAAAGATGTGCAGGTCAGATGAGTTGGCCATGCTAAATTGCCCATAGTGATAGGTAAATTAGTCAGAGGGAAATGGGCCTGGGCGGGTTACTCTTCGGAGCGTCGGTGTGGACTTGTTAGGCTGAAGGGAATCTAATCTAATCTAAATGATTTGGAGGAGAATATAGGTGGTTTGACTTAGTTTGCAGATGACGCACAAAGATTGGGGGAGCTGCGGATAGTGAGGAAGATTGCCACAGCAGGTTATAGATAGGCTGAAGACTTGGGAGGAGAAATGACAGATGGACTTGAATCCAGAAAAATGCAAGGTGATACATTTTGGAAGATCTGATGCAGGAAGAAAGTATACACTAATTAGCAGAACCCTTAGTAGCATCAACATTCAGAGGGATCTCGACAAATGAGTCTACAGTTCCCTGAAAGTGGCAACATAGGTGGGTAAGGTGATCATGAAGACATATGGCATGCTTGCCTTCATTGGTCGGGGAACAGCATATGAAAGTTGAAAAGTGTAGTGCTGGAAAAGCGCAGCAGGTCAGACAGCATCCGAGGAGCAGGAGAGTCGACGTTTCAAGCAGAAGCCTGACATTAGGAATGAGAAGCAAAAGGCTCATGCTTGTAACATTGACTCTCCGGTTCCTCGAATGCTGCCTGACCGGCTGTGCTTTTCCAGCACCACCCTTTTTGACTCTGATCTCCAGCATCTGCAGTCCTCACTTTCTCCTGGAGTATAAAAGTTAGCAAGTTCTTCTGCAGCTGTGAATGACTTCAGTTACACCACATTTGGAATATTGTGGATAGTTCATGCAGAATGATGTGAAGGCTTTAGAGGGGGTACAGGACTGATTTACCAGGTTGTTGGAGGGTATTGGCTGTGAGGAGAGATTGGACAAGCTTGGTTTGTTTTCATTTGGATGTTGAAGAATGGGGGAACAACCTAATGGAATGAATAGTTAGTCTTTGACCTAGGGTAGAAATGTCAACTTTTAGGGAGTGTAGATTTAAGGTAAAAGGAGGTAAGTTTTTTTTGCACAGAGGGTGGTAAGTGCCTGCAATGAGCAGCCAAAGGAGGTGATAGAAGTGGATACAATAGCCATATTTAGGAGGCATTTTGACAGAAATATGAATAGGCAGGGCGACGGACCAAGTAGAGACAAAAGATTTTTAGTTTAGAAAGACACCATGTGTTGGTGCAAGTGAGCTAAATGGCCTGTTCCTCATCCAGTACTGTTTTTTATTCTATGTACACAATCCTATTTATCTGCAGTTAGTTCATAACCTCCAAAAACGTTGCATTCTAAGTGGTCTTCCAGATGCTGCTTCAATGTTCTGAGAGTATCTCCCTCCACCACCCTCTCAAGCAGCATGTTCTACATTTCTGTATCCTCTAGGTGAAATTTTGTTTTGCTCACATCTCCTGCTCTACACAAACCTGTTACCCCTGGTCTTAGATACATCTGCTATGGGGAAAAGATTCTCACAATCTACTCTACCTATGCCTCTCATAATTTTGTATACCTCAGTTAGATCCCTCCTCTGCTTGAAGGACAGCCTACCCAGTCTCTCCTCATAACTGAGACTTCTCATTCCAGGCAACCTCCTGATGAATCTCCTCTGCACCCTCTCCAGTGCAATCATATCCTTCCAATAATGTGGCAAACAGAACTGCACACAGTATTCCATCTTTGGCCTAACCAGTGTTTTACAAGAATTATTTGCTCTCCTATTCTGCATCCCAGCTAATGAAGGCAAGCATCCTATATGCCATTGTCACCACATTGTCTACCTGTATTGACACCTTCAGGGATCAATGGACTTGTACACCAAGGTCCCTTTGTTCTTCAGTACTGCCTAAAGACCTACCATTCATTCCCTTAATCTCAGTCATAAATGACATTCCCCTTTATTTTTTAAAATGTGCCCCTGATTCTAGGTTTCCCAACTGGGGGAAACATCTTGCCCCCAACTACCCTGTGTATCCCTTCAAGTATTTTGTAAAAATCCATGAGATCGCCATTCAGTCTTCGAAATTTCAGAAAACCTAGGTCCAGTTTGCCCAAGTCCTCTTCATAGGACTGTACTGACATCTCGCCAATGAGTCAAGTGAACCTTCATTGCATTTCTTCTGGCAATAATATCTTTCTTGAGTTAAGACCAAAATTGCATACGGTATTCCAGGTGCAGTCCAACCAAACATGAATTGCAAGGTGTTTTCTGATATCTTTTTTGTATTTAAAAGAAAGGTCATGCAACATCTTTGTGTTTGTAGTGACTTGGTTTCAAATCTAAAATACATCATCAAGTGCTACATCATTTAAGTGTATCAACTCTACTTTTCCAAACCTGTTGAAATCACTCAATAAGAAAAAGCAAAGAACTGTTGGATGTGGGAAATCTGAAACAAAAACAGAAATTGTTGGAGAAGCTCAGCAGATCTTGCAGCACCCATAGTGAGGGAAGCAGAGTTGACATCTATGACTTTGCCAGTTCTGCTTAAAGATAACTGGAATTGAGGCATTGTCTCTGCTTCTCTCAGAATACTGAATGGACTCTCAAATTCTTAACATTCATCTGTACCTGTGTTTTTGTTTTTGCCGCTGTTTACCTATTATTTACTATCTATGCTACTTAACTCTGTGATCTGCCTGTATTGCTCGCAAGACAAAGCTTTTCACGATGCCTCTGTACACGTGACAACAAATTCAATCCAATTCGATCTGATCCGATCCATGCTGCCAGACCTGCTGAGGTGATGATGTGGAGATGCCGGTGTTGGACTGGGGTGTACAAAGTTAAAAATCGCACAACACCAGGTTATAGTCCAACAGGTTTCATTGGAAGCACACTAGCTTTCGGAGCACCGCTGCTTCATCAGGTGACTGTGGAGGACACAATTGTAAGGCACAGAATTTATAGCAAAAATTTACAGTGTGATGTAACTGAAATTATACATTGAATAATACCTTGATTGTCTGTTGAGGTTCTCCAGCAATTTCTATTTTTGTTTCAGAATTCCAGTATCTGCAGTTCTTTGCATTTTGCTTTGTTCTATTGACCTCAGCACCAGTGAGTGGATTTACTTCTTTTCGTTCCAAGACTGGTATTCTAACTTTCAAGGTCGCACTTGCTTTACAACTCTTGCAAACGTCTCCTTGCCAATGTCGACAGTTCAAGAAGTACCCATCTCAACAAGAATGTGTAACTGGGTGCTAATTAATCTGTGTTTGCATCAAATGACAGCCTTGGCAGGAGCAACAAGACAACCAGACTATCAGTTAAATTCAACAGCTTAAGATGCACCTATAATTTTTTTTCTTCAAACAACATTGCTAAGGAGGACAGTTATTAAATTTGTCATCAGAAAGGTTTGATCTTAGGTTATTAATATTGCTACATTTTCATTTCCATAATGTTTTTGTATACTTCTCTTCTGAGAAACTGTTATATCACGCTTGGCATTGAGCAATGCTCTGCGATAAATCTTTTGTAGTTTAGTGATTGTTAATACGCTCAACAGTACTGCAGGAAAAATTCTTTCAGGCATTAGAAATGTTGGATCACGGTTGGTTGGCTTTCCAGAAAAGGGTATATGTTGATTTACTGACTGAAGAACAAGGAAAAGAAACTCGCTTTAACTAGTTTGCATGTCATGTTGTAGGATGGGATGTTGGAGAGACACGAATATTTAACCTGGATTCTGGATGTGCTGGAAAAGGTCAGACCGGCAGATGACGAACTCCTTAAGATGCTGTTGCCATTGATGCTTCAGGTCAGTAAAATAAATATTTATCCTTTGTCTCTTTTAATGAAAGATTTCACACATACAATTGTTGTTTGAAGAATAGTACATATGTATTGCAGTTGTCCGAGAGAATAGAATCCAACAGTGTGGAATCTGGACATTCAGCCTATCAGGTCCACACTGATCCTCTGAAGAGCATCCCATCTGGATCAAGCTCCCAACTCTCTCTCTGTAACCCTGCATTTCCCATGGCTAATCCATCTAGCCTGCATATCCCGGAACACTATGGGTAATTTAGCATGGCCAATCCACCCTAAACTGCACATCTCTGGACTGTGGGAGGAAACCACAGCACCTGGAGGAAACCCACACAGACAGTCGCCCCAGGCTGGAATTAAACCTGGGTTCCTGGTGTTGTGAGGCAGCAGTGCTCACTAATGAGCCACTCTCCTACCCTGTTAATGTCTGTCTTCAAATGATGCAAATTCATTGATACTTACACTTCTACTATAGAAGGATAACTTTTTGACAACCTCTTCAGGGGTTTCACCCCCTTCAATCCTGCAATATTTAATCCAACTCCAAGATTACCTCCATGCTGTAGTCTATAGACCTATTCACTCAACAGTGGGTTGCTATTGTGGGTTTGCATAGGCCTTTCACATCTGGGATTGAATCCAGCACAATGCGTAGGATTGAAAACTTCTTCTCCAAAGTCATAGAGATATACAACATGGAAACAGACCCTTCGGTCTAACTCATCCATGCTGACCAGATATTCCAACCTAATCTAGTCCCATTTGCCAGCACTTGGCCCATATCCCTCTAAACCCTTCCTATTTATATACCTATCCAGATGCCTTTTAAAAGTTGTAATTGTACCAGCCTCCACCTCTTCCTCCATACGTGCACCACCCTCTATATGAAAAAGTTGCCCCTCAGGTCCCTTTTAAATCTTTCCCCACTCGCCCTGAACCTATGTCGTCTAGTTCTGGACTCCTCCACGCCAGGGAAAAGACCTTGTCTATTTATCCTACCCATGCCCCTCATGATTTTATAGATCTCTATAAGGTCACCCCTCAGCCTCCGACGCTCCAGGGAAAACAGCCCCAGCCTGTTCAGCCTCTCCCTGTAGCTCAACCCTGGCAACATCGTTGTAAATCATTTCTGAACCCTTTCAAGTTTCACAACATCCTTCTGATAGGAAGAAAACCAGAATTGCACGCAATATTCCAAAAGCGGCCTAACAAATGTCCTGTACAGCCGCAACATGACATCCCAACTCCAATACTCTATGTTCTGACCAATAAAGGAAAGCATACCAAATGCCACGTTCACCATCCTATCTACCTGTGACTCTACTTTCAAGGAGCTATGAGCCTGCACTCCAACGTCTCTTTCTCCAGCAACACTCCATAGGATCTTGCCATTAAGTGTGCAAGTCCTGCTCTGATTTGCTTTTCCAAAATGCAGCACCTCTCATTTATCTAAATTAAACTCCATCTGCCACTCCTTAGCCCATTGGTCCATCTGGTCAAGATCCTGTTATGGTCTGAGGGTACCTTCTTTGCTGTCCACTACACCTCCAATTTTGGTGTCATCTGAAAACTTACTAACTATACCGCCTATGTTCACATTCAAATCATTTATATAAATGTTGAAAAGTAGTGGACCCAGCACACCACTGGTATCAGGCCTCCAGTCTGAAAAACAACCGTCCAACACCATCCTCTGTCTTCTATCTTGGGTCAGTTCTGTATCCAAATGGCTAGTTCTCCTTGCATTCCATGAGATCTAACCTTGCTAACCAGTCTCCCATGGGGAACCTTGTTGAATGCCTTACTGAAGTCCAAATAGATCACATCTACTACTCTGCCCTCATCAATCCTCTTTGTTACTTCTTCAAAAAACTCCACTTGAAGATTTCGGTTCTATATCAGCTGAGTTTGGAAGTTTACTTTGATTGTAGTTTGGAATTAATTACCAATCATCTGTTCCTCATTTATCAATGGCTGAGAGTCTTACGGGGGTCGGGGGGGGGGGGGGGGGGGGGGGGTTGTGTGGGGTGTCACGTAGGTGATTAGTCTTGGAAATTGATGTTCTTTGAAGTACCACATGCTCTTGTTGGGAAAGAGTGGAATACTGTATGCTCAAAAATCCAGTGCTGTTCTGATCTGAGAGTGATGGCTGCAGCAGCTAATGAGTTCCATTTCCCAGTAGTGATAACCTTGACCTTTTGATGAGCTGAAAATAACGAGACAAGTCTTTAATTTTGAGCTATTGCTTTGTGTTCTTTTGGAATCCTTTGTTGGGAACTTGCATAATGATTATTTATAAATTGACACAGGCCCAACTTGGAGGTGTAGAGCCCGTATCACACAGAATCATAACAGTGTGGAAGTAGGCCTTTTGGCCCATTGAATCCATGCTGATCCTCCGAAGAGCATCCCATCCCCAAAAAAGGCATTTCCCATGGCTAATCCACCTAACCTGCACGTCTTTGGACTGTGGGAGGAAACCGAAGCACCCGAAGGAAACCCACGCAGACACGGGGAGAATGCGCACACTCCACCCAAGGGTGGAATTGCAGCTGGGTCCCTGATACTCTGAGGCAGTAGTGCTAACCACTGTTGCCACCATTGTAGACTCCATTATCATTCATTCAATTGCAAAAGGATACACTTAGGCCTATAGAGAACTTACTGATGGGCAAACACCGATAGAAGGTAAACCATGAAAAGTTGCGAGACATCTCCAAGACTTAGGTTGGGAGTGTGATGGAATATGCTCTACTTTCCCAGATAAGTGCAGCTCCAGTAGTTTTTGAAGCTTTCACCATTATCCAGGACAAAGCTGCCCACTTGAGTGACACTCATCCAACATCTTAAATGTTCACTTCTTCCATCACTGATGTGAGATGGGGACAGGGGAGGTGGCATTCAGTTTAAAAGAGTAGATGCAACCTTATATGTCAGGCCGTGTACTGTGCCTATCCTAAGCTCTTTGATGGGGACAGGGTTGAAGAAGTTTTAACTTTCAGTTTACAAGGGCAAAAGCAGGCCCTTTGGTCCATCATGTCTATTCTGACCAATGAACACCAAGCTACACTAATCTCGTTTACCTGCACTTGGTCCGTTCCTGATGAAGGGCTTATGCCTGAAACATCGATTCTCCTGCTTCTCAGATGCTGCCTGATTGGCTGTGCTTTTACAGCATCACTCTTGTCGACTCTGGTCCCCAGCATCTGCAATCCTCACTTTCTCCACAGCCTACTGTGGCCTGGCATTTCAAGTGCTCATCCAGATGCTGCTCAAATGTTGTTAGAGGACTTGCCTCCACTACTCCCCTAGGCGTATGTTCCAATTTATTACCACCCTCTGGGGGAAATATTTTTCCTCAGGTCTTCTCTAATCTGCTTAGTCCTTGCCTTAAACCTGCGCTCTCTGGTCTTAGATAGGTATGCCATGGCAAAAAGATTCTCACAATCTACATTGTCTGTGCCTCTCACAATATTGTATCCCTCAATCAGATTCCCTCCTCAGCCTCAAGTGTTCAATGCAAACAAACCTAACATATCTAGTTTCTTCTCATAACTGAGACTTTTCATCTCAGGCAACATTCTGGTGAACAAAAACAGAAATTGCTGGAAAACCTCAGCAGGTTTGGCAGCATCTTAGGACAGAAATCGGAGTTAACATTTCGGATCCAGTGACCTTCAGAACATCCTGGTGAACCTGCTCTGCACCCTCTCCAGTACAATTATGTCCTTCTGAAAGTGTGGTGACCAGGACTGCACACCGTATCCCATTTGTGGCCCAACCAATGCTTTACAAATTGTAACAAGACTTCCTTGCTCCTATATTCTATGCCCTGGCTAATGAAGGGAAGCATCCCATGTGCTTTCTTCACCACCTTGTCTATCTGTGCTGACATCTTCAGGGATATATGCACTCGTACACTAAGGTTTAGGGATCTACCATTCATTATGTATGTCCTTTCCTTATTAGGCCTCCCACAGTCCATCACCTCATACATATAAGGATTAAGGTCTATCTGACATTCTCTGCCCAATTTATCAGCTGATCAACATCGAACTGTAGCCTGAGCCAATCCTACTCACTATCAACTGCACCCCCAATTTTCATGTCATCTGCACATTTACAAAATGTACTTTCTACTTTCACACCCAAGTTGTTAATGTACATAACAAACATTAAGAGTCCCAGCACCGTTCCCTGTGATGCACTACTGGGTACAGGCTTTCAATCGCAAAAGCAACCCTCCATCATCGCCCTTTGCCTCCCATTTGTGAGTTTGTTTTGGATCCATTTTGCCAGCTTGCCTTCGATCCCATGAGGTCTGTCTTGTTGGATCAACTTTCCATGTGGGACCTTGTCAAAGGCCTTTCTGAAGTCCATGTAAACTACACCAATTGTACTATCCTCGTCAATATATTTAGTCACTTTCTCAAAAACCTCAATTAAATTAGTCAGACAGAAACTGTGCTTCGATTCCAATCAGTCTCTGCCTTTCCAATTATTGATTAATCCTATATTTTGAACTTTTTCCAATAACTTCCCTGCCACTAGCATCAGACTGGTCTATAATTACCTGATTATCCATACTGCCTTTCTTGGGAACATTAGCTATCCTCCAGTATTCCAGCACGTCACCAGTGGCCAGTAAACTACTAAATATATCCACCAGGACCCCAGCAATCTCCTCCCTTGCCTCCCATAGCAGCCTGAAATGCATCACATCAGGCTGTGGAGATTTATGCATCTGTACACCCACCCTTACTTATCAAGAATCAGTCAACTTCTACCTTACAAATATTCAATTACTCTGCTTCTATTAGCTTCTGAGGAAAAGAGTTCCAAAATGTTTTCACAATCCTCTGTGAGAAATAAAAATCTCCTCATCTCTGTCTTAAGTAGATCGCCCCTTATTTTTAAATTGTGAGATGTAGTTCTCCATTTTTCTCTCTTTCCTTCCGCATATACCTGTTTAGATTCCTCAGGACCTTGTGTTTTGAGTTGCCTCTCACTCTCTCTTAAACTCCAATGGATACAAGTCTAGCTTGTCCACATTCACGTGGAATTGCCATGTAAATATGGTGGCTATAAGAGTAAGTCAGAGGCTCGGAGTACTGAGTGAGTCCAGTAGGAAGAACAGACAGGGGTCAGATTAGTGAACATGGAAGGGCTGGTAGTCTGAATGCAGTGAGTATAAAAAATAAAGCAAATGAACTTAGAGCCTGGACAAGTACATGGAACTCCAATGCTGTAGCCATCAAAGAAACTCATTGGGGGTCAATTGCAAGTGGATAGTATTCAGTAAATGGCAGGACCCTTAAGAGCATTGTTATAGACTGGGATCTTGGGATTCTAGATTAGAGTGGTGCTGGGAAAGCACAGCAGTTCAGACAGCATCCGAGGAGCAGGAAAATTGACGTTTCGGGCAAAAGCACCACTCTAATCTAGAATCTGGTTTCCAGCATCTGCAGCCCTTGTTTTTACCTGGGGTACAAGTCAATAGCTCCCTGAAAGAGGTCACTCAAGTTGATAAGGTGGTAAAGAAGGCATAGGGCATGCTTGCCTTCATTGGTCAGGACATTGAGCATAAAAGTTGGCAAGTCATGATGTGACTGTGTAAAACTTTTAGTCAGGCCGCATTTGGAATATTATGTGCAGTTCTGGTTGCCACACAATAGGAAGGCTGTGGAGGCTTTGGAGAGGGTGCAAAAGATGTTGACTGGGATGTTGCCTGAATTTGACTGTGTTAGCTATAAGGAAAGATTGGACAGACTAGACTGTGGAAGCTGAGGGGTGACCTGACAGAAATACATAAAGTTATGAGAGTTGTGGATAGGGTGGATAATCTGAGTCTTCTCCCAAATATTAGGGGATATGGTTTAAGGTGAGAGAGGGCAAGTTTAAAGGAGATGTGTGAGGTAAGTTTTTTTTTTTTTGCAGAAGGTAGGAGGTACCTGGAATACGCTGCCAAGGGAGATGGTAGAAGTAGATACAATAGACAGACACATGAACAGGCAAGGAATAGAGGGATGCAGACCATGTGCAAGGAGATGGGATGCATTTAGAATAGTAATTGGTCAGTGCAGAAATCTTGGCTGAAGGGCCTGTTTCTGTGCTATAATGTTATATTTTAATGAGTAACTTACCTCCTGACTCCCCAAAACTTGGCATCGCCTACAAGGCACAAGTCAGGAGTGTGGTGGAGTACTCCTCGCTTGCCTGGTTGGCTGCAGCTCCAACAACGCTCAAGCTTGATACCACCCAGGAGAAAGCAGCCCGCTTGATTGGCACCACATTCACATCTGCTCCCTTCTCCACTGCCACCTTGCATTACTTGAACTTCGCTATTGTACTTTTGTGATTGTACTCCAGATTTCAATCGGAACAAAGACACAGGAGACCTTTTCTTTTCGTGCATTATCATCTGCTCGTTTGCTAAACTTGACATAGCTTAATTATAGCAGATAGACTCATTACAGCTTCTTAGGTGGTATGACCTTTTGGTTTTTTTTTGAAATAGGTTAAAGTTATTCCAGAGCTTGGAATCACGATCAAGTGGTGTTTTTCTAGCAAGCTGCCACGCTCCACTGTTTTAATCATTAAGCAGCTTGATCCATTTCTTGTGCAAAAGGCAGTTTGGAAACTGGCAACTTTTATAATTGCCCAATGCTGTAATTCTTGATCTGTTTCTCCTTTTCAGATATAATAAAAATATGAAAATGATAACAATTGCCATCATTATTGTGAAACTGAGATCATCTAAGAATATATTGTACACCCAAAGTGGTTGAAGACATGGCTCTGCAATCTGCAGTTCATTTTGTCGAGCTGCAATAGATACGGTACTAGAATCTGTCCTTCAACACTGACAGATTATAATCTCAAAGCACTTCTTTAAGATATGTGCATCACACAAGCCCAGCATTGTCTGGAGAAACTGGTGTGGGCTGACTTTGTGAACTCCTGAACCTGTAACTGAGTATCTTGCTGGGCTGGCAGAGTGTTGAGAATGGCTCGTGTGAAGCTGGTATCAGTACATTTTTAAAAAGTTATTCTTCCACTTGCTAGCATTCGTTCCCCATCCCTAATTGTTTTTGGAAAGTTGCTGCATTGAAATGCTTGGTCCATTTAGTCTAGAAATGTTTAGTCTCGATCCCTAATGCCACTGGGGAATGCATTCCTGGATTTTAATATATGGGTGAATGTGAGTAAGTGTGGCATGTTTCGTTCCTGAACAAATCTAAGTGATCTATTTGGATTGTTACGTCTTTACAGCTTTATAGTCCTATTTACTAAATGTTTATTTCCAGTTTTGATTTTTAAAATGTTTCATTTCACAAATGGCCGTGGCTAGATTTGAACTAGTACTCTCTGGATATTAGTCTTTTATGTATTCAGTCCTGTAGCCGTACCCTACATCCATAGAGTGATATACAAGGCGGGAATTGGCCTAATCTTTTCTGAGTCTTCTCCATTATAGCTATCTTGCTTGATTCATGGCTACACACTGTTTTGTTTGGACCAGACTAGAACTGAAATACCCTGAACAGTTCTGGTCCTCCTATCTAAGCGAAGATGTAGTGGCATCAGAGAAGCCCAGCAAAGGTTCACCAAGTTGAAGCTGGGTTTGAAGGGACTTTCTAATGTGAGGAGGATGAATATATTGGGCTTGTTGTACTCACTGGAGTTTAGAAGAATGAGAGGCAACCCACGGAAACCTGTAAGATATTAGAGGACTTGACAGTACATTAAGAACAACTGGGGAAAGAATAGGGCACCTTAAAGATCAAGGAAGTCGTCTATGCATTGAGCCACAAGAGATGGGAGAGATACTAAATGAATACTTCACGTCAGTTTTTACTGTAGAGAGAGAAATGGAGACTATGGAACTCTGGTAAATAATGATGTCTTGTAAACAGTCCACATTACAGCAGAGAAAGTGCTGGAGGTCTTTTAAGCATAAAGGTGGATAAATTTCCGGGACCTTATCAAGTGTATCCCAGGACATTGTGGGAAGTTAGGGAAGCAATTGTGGGACTCCTACTGGAGATGTTTGCATCATCTATCGACATAGATGAGGTACCAGAGGACTGGAGGGTGGCTTTTGTCGTGTCTTTATTTGAGAAGTTGTAAGGAGAAGCCTGGGAATTATAGACCGAGGAGTTTGATCTGTGGTGGATAAATTGTTGGAGAGGATTGAGAGAGAGGATTTACATGCTTTTGGAGAGGCAGGGACTGATTAGGGATAGTCAGCATGGCCTTGTGCATGGAAAATTGTGTCTCACTGACTTGATTGAGTTTTTTGATTACATAACCGAAAAGGGCAGAGCGGTAGATGCTGTCTATATAGACTTTATTAAAGCCTTTGACAAGGTTCCGTGTGAAAGACTAATTAGTAAAGTTAGCACATGGGATTCTGAGAGAACTTGCCAGTTGGGTACAAAATTGGCTTGATGTTGGAGACAGAGAGTGGTGGTTGAGAGTTGTATTTTAGAATAGGGGCCTGTGACCAGTGTTGAGTCCACTTTTGTTTGTAATTTGTGTGAACTATTTGGAGAATTTAGGAGGCATGGTTAGTAAGTTTGCGGGTGACGCCAAAATTGGTGGTATATTTGACAGTGAAGAAGGATACCTAAGATTACAAAGGGTTCTAGATCAGTTGGGCCAATGGGCTGAGGAGTGGCAGATAGAGTTTAATTTAGTTAAATGCAAGTATTGCAGTTTGGTAAAACAAACAGGGGCATAACCTATACAATTAATGGTAGGAGTCTGGGTAGTGTTTTAGAACAGACCCCCCTAGGTGTTCAGGTCCATAGTTCCTTGAAAGTTGCAACACAGGGTGGTTAAGAAGGCATTTAGCATGCTTACCTTCATTGTTCAGACCATTGAGTATAGGAGACGGGACGTCATGTTGAGGTTGTACAGCACGTTGGTGAGGCCCCTGCTGGAATCCTGTGTAAAGTTCTGGTTGCCCTACAATATAAAGGATGTTATTAAACTGGAGAGAATTCAGAAAGGATCTACCAGGATGTTGCCAGGAATGGAGGGTTTAAGTTATAAGGATAGGCTGGGACTTATTTCACCTGGAGTGCAGGAGTTTGAGGGGTGACCTTATAGAGGTTTATAAAATCGTGAGGGGCACAGACAAGATGATAAGCAAAGACCTTTTCCATCAGGTGAGTGAGTTGAGAATGTGGAAGGATATTTTTAGGGGGACAGAAGGAAGATTTTAAAAAGTACCTGAGGGGTAACTTTTCTCCACACATGGTGGTCTGTATGTGGAATAAGCCACCAGAGGAAGTGGTAGCTGCAGGTACAGTCCCAATATTTAAAAGACATTTGGATGGGTACATGAATTGGGAAGGTTTAGAGGGATATGGGCCAAACATAGTTAAGTGGGACACATTTAATTTGGTAAACTTAGTTGGCATGGACGAGTTGGACCGAAGGGTGTGTTTCTGTGCCGTATAACGCTGTGACAGTATGGACGCTTCCCCTTGTGGGAGAATTTAGGACCAGCGGATATAATCTCAGAATAAGGTCTCGCCCATTTAAAACTGAGATGAGTAGGAATTTCTTTTCTCAGAGGGTAGGGAATCTGTGGAATTCTTTACTGCAGAGCGTTGTCAAGGCTGGGTTTGTTTTTAGCATGCACAAAACTGAGACAGATTTTTAAACAGTAAATGAATCATGGGTTGTAGGGATGAGGCAGGAATGTGGAGTTGAGGATTATCATGGTCTCATTAATTGATGGGGCAGACTTTGTGTGGGCTGAATGACCTACTTGTACTCCTATATCTAACGGGTCTGATGGATTGGACTGGAACCCAACTTGAGGCTGCTGCTTTTCATAGGAGTAGGATAGGATGCACAAAATAGGTCTTGATAACTGCAAAAGGCCTTGTACTGCAAGATCTCCCCAATAATCCTTTTCTTTCTTTCAGTATTCTGAAGAGTTTGTTCAATCGGCTTATTTATCCCGTCGCCTTGCCTATTTCTGTGCCAGGAGGCTTTCTGTTCTTCTGAGTGAAAACTCGACAAACCTTGTTCCTGCACACTCCCCTCACATGATCATTGGACCAAATAACGCTTCACTGGCTGCTCCCAGTCCCGCTGCTCCCGCTGTAGTGATGAGCCCAGTGCAATCGGCCTTCTCGGATTTCCATTCGTGTCCGCAGCATCGCCCTTTAGTTTATGGCCTCAGCTGCATGTTGCAGGTGAGTGATTCTTCCATTTTCAGTAAACTGTGTCTCTGTCCGATTTTTTTTTCCCTCCAGATCACTGTTCAAACAATAAATGTATCTCCTGAGGGCAACTAGTAGGGGAAGCTGCCATTAAGCTGTGGTTATTGCTTTAAGGTACCATTGCGAGATCTTTGTGTGGGATGTGGACATTGATGGTAAGGCATGTTTGTTTTTAACCTTCTATTTGAGGAGGTGATGAAGAGCTGGTTTAAACTATGTTACCCTGACAGAGCTGTTGGAGGGAGCACAATAGATATCGCCATGTATAGTTGTGTTACAGTGCACTCTGGAGGAGGTGGGACTTGAACTCCTGGTACAGAGGTAATGACACTATCCCAGTAAGACAAGAGCCTTAATTGGGTAGCGACAGAATTAGTTGGCATTTGGATGTACCTTAACGAGATGGGGATTGGTTTGAGACCCAGGACTGAATTCTCAGCAAATCCTACTGAGTAAATTTGTTTTGGTTGCAGGTGGAAGTAGTCCCAAAGTAAAAGATTAATTTTTTTTATAACCTGGTGCCTGTGTCTGGACAACACTAGCAAGGCTATGTTTTGTGCCTTAACCAGGCACGAACCTTCCCTTTGGCTCTTTGCTGGCCTTGTGTATCACACTTGTTTTTCCAACTGACTGCTAGACTGCTTCACGGAGCATTGAGCTTGCGACGTGTTGAGAGACTGCAGTCATGTATAGATCTGACAACGTGTCCTGTCTCTGATGGCTGCTAATTAATCACTTGATTTATACAACAGTTTTGATCATTTTCCTTTCGCTAGCCTATTAATTAGTCAGATTTATTGAATTCTGTTTTATTGCCTGCCATTTTGAAAATTGAATTCCTGGATTCTGGTTGCTTGTCTGGTATGTAATATTAAGTAGCTTGCATGTTTGCTTTTGGAAGGTGAGTGCAGTGAACCCTCCGACTCCCTTACTCAAATCCACAGTGACTGGCGACTAGGATTACATTTCAGGGCCCTGAAATTCTGGAGGGATGGGAATGCTAGGTTCTCTGGGAGGTTTGGCTGGAGTCTCTCTGACAGTACATTGGGAAAACTGAAGAATGCTCTCCCTGAGCAGAATTTCAGGGCCTGTGTTAAACTGAAGAAGTGTGCAATCATCTCCACAACGGCCTGCTTTCTCCCCTTTTCCCCCCCCCTTCTGCCCCCTTCTGCC
>NC_057722.1:74578808-74590795 GCF_004010195.1 Chiloscyllium plagiosum | reverse complement strand
CCTTTTCCCTCCCCCCCCTCATCTTTATTTGAAGATGGAAACTTTGAGCTCAGCTCTTCAAGGAGCCCAATCCACACTTGCCAATAATTGACCAGTTAAAATAGCATTTTAACTTCAAAGAGCATATGAACCAACCGAATGTGTGAAACGGGACAGTAGCATGGATCAAAGTTGGCAAGCTGATGATGTGCAGACTAAGTATTAGAATATATATTTTGGTCATTTAAGAATAGTGCAGTTGTATTGAGGCACTTCAGAGTGAATGCACTGTATGTAGAAAAGTTTAATTTTATTTTTTCTGTAATTTCTGATCGGAAATGTTTGTAATGTATTTTTTGAAAATTTTACAAATTAAGTATTTTTGAAAAACAACCATAGAATGCTTGTTGCATGCATCCAATTTATAAATATGTTTTAAATATCATTTATAGCATTTTTTCAGAGAAGTTAATCTGTTCTAACATTTCATACTCCATTTCCATGAAAGAAAATTTTGAATCAATTCACAATATCTCATCTCATGCTGTGTTTTAGAGCTTGTGATGATTTATATTGCAACAGGGGTTATAGTCATTATTTATGAGTTACGCTACCCAGAATTTGCAGTGCGATCCACAATATTGCTGCATTTGCTTTTGATTGATGTGTTAGCATATTGATTTTGTCGCTGTGTTTTGTTGTCAAAGGCTATGACAGAGTTTACTTGGGAGTGTGTTGATTGGAATTCTAACCTGAAGGTTGGAAGTCTCTATTTGGAATCTAGTTGGGTTGGAGTTAGAATGTGAATCTAACAAAGATAAGGAAACAAATTGTACAAAAACAACCCAGGAAATGGACTCAACTGTTTGAGCCAGTGGTACAAAATCAAGATGGCTGACAAAGATGGCTTCCTGCACTTATGTAGATGACACTGGTGATTCTGGGCATTTGCAGCTATTGCCCAGGATGTGAACCAGAATAAGGTTGTGAAGGATTGCAGCAACCACAAGGTGGCATCCCTAGCTGCAATAAAGGCAGCTCTGGGGGGCGAAGCTGAGGTGCCACTTAACTTTCAGTGTGACGTAACGTTCAGTGTCAAAAGGAAGGTGGAGAACGCGTTTCCTTGCTTCATGCAAAAGGACGGGCACCTCTGATTCCTTCACACCAGCGGGAAACCCATGGGAAAGGAGTAAAGAAGGTGGCCAGAAATAATTGAAGAAACCCAGGGCCAAGTAATAAAAAGTTGCAAGTGTAAAAATTTGAAGCCAAAGGCTCTTTTGACCACGATGCATCTCTGAACAGAGCTGAACCCACAAGAAATGATCCCTGTCCTGTGGCTGAATTTATTCTGAATAAAAATCATTTCAGATCAATGCAACATATAAATACTGCAGATGCTGAATTTCATTTGAATTTGACTTTTGTTAAATCCCTGCTCTCTCTAATAATGAAGGTGCCTGTGTGACATTAGTGTGGTTTTAAGAGGTGTGTTTTGTCCTGATTTCTCTCGGAGAGATTATGGGATAGGTGTCAAGTGGTCTGCAAGAAGATAAACAACATGTAAAGCTTTGGGTGTTTTATTTTAAAGTTGGAACAATGGAAGTGGCCTGAATGGGTGTGCTGAAACTCCCACCTAACTCGGATATTTATTTTTGGCATTTAGCAGTTGTTGCTGCGATCGCAGCAGTGTTGGACGGCTGTAAATCTCTCCTGGCTGCTTCTGTCGTTTTCTCGCTCACTCTCACTCTTTTACGTGATGCTATCTTGCTGTTACGCTCTCTCTGAATTGTCTTCTGGTTTTCTTTCCTCCTGGATCAGAGAGCTGCAGGTCAGGCAATCTTTTCTTTCGAATTTACAATTTGCCAAGAGTGTGTTTATGGGATGTTTCTACACTGTAACAGCTGATTAGCAATAATGACTATATTATTTTGATAAGCATAAGGGGCGGCACGGTGGCTCAGTGGTTAGCACTGCTGCCTCACAGCACCAGAGACCCGGGTTCAATTCCCGCCTCAGGCGACTGACTGTGTGGAGTTTGCACATTGCACATTCTCCCCGTGTCTGCGTGGGTTTCCTCCGGGTGCTCCGGTTTCCTCCCACAGTCCAAAAATGTGCAGGTCAGGTGAATTGGCCATGCTAAATTGCCTGTAGTGTTAGGTGAAGGGATAAATGTAGGGGAATGGGTCTGGGTCGGTTACGCTTCGGCGGGTCGGTGTGGACTTGTTGGGCCGAAGGGCCTGTTTCCACACTGTAAGTAATCTAATCACTGCTGCCTCACAGCAACAGGGACCCAGGTTCGATTCCAATCTCAGGGAACTGTCTGTGTGGAGTTCGCACATTCTCCCCCTGTCTGCGTGGGTTTCCTCTGGGTGCTCCAGTTTCCTCCCACAATCCAAAGATGTGCAGGTCAGGTGAATAGGCCGTGCTAAGTTGCCCATAGTGTTAGGTGCATTAGTTAGGGGTGAATGTTGGGGGGGGGGGGGTGGTTTGGGTGGGTTTCTCGTTGGAGGGTCTCTGTGAACGTGTTGGGCCGGAGGGCCTGTCCCCACACTTTAGGGAATCTAATCTAATCTAATTCTAATAGAGTTACAGTCTTTTGTTGTACTTTAACTGTAGTCTATGAGTAAATTGTGTTTAGCTTAACGTCGATTAGTTTAAGCAATCGAGTTGTATCTGGAACACAACCCCTTACATTGCCCTTTAAAATAAAAAAAAGTTAGGGTCTTGGCTAGCTTAATATATTCTGAAGGCATCTGGTCCATAACATCTGGCAATGGTGGATATTTCATTTGACCTTTCTGCATGGTGGAGAAAGTGAGGACTGCAGATGCTGGCGATCAGAGTCGAGAGTGCGGTGCTGGAAAAGCAGAGCAGGTCAGGCAGCATCCGAGGAGCAGGAGAATCGATGTTTCGGGCATAAGCCCTTCCTCAGGCAAGGTGCCATTTATAGGATTCCCAGCCATGAAACACCTAGAAATACTGGTATTCCTGAAAAAATATATTGTACGTGTCAAGTGTATTGCATGTGACTGGGAAGTGAAGTTTGAAATGTAAGTTAGGAAGTGCTGGAAGGAATACACTAGGAAGATGAGAACGGCGGGTTAATGCTTTTGACTATGAGGCAAGTTGTGCCTCAAGCATTTACCACACCCTGTTTTGTTGGGCGTAGGCCATAGCTCAGTGGGTAGGGATCTCACCTTGGAATCAAAACTATCTGGTTGTGAGCACTGCTTCAGAGACCGAGGCCAATATTGCGACTGACCCTCCGGTGTCGTACTGATGTAAGAAAAGGCATCTTTGAGATGAGACATTCGATCAAGACCCCAACTGCCCCCTGTCAGGTGGGGTTAGAGACCCCACAGCACTATGAATGAAGAGCTGGGATATTCTCTTCAAGCAACAATTGCTGGAGGAACTCATCAGATCAGGCAGCGTCTGTGGAGACAAAACAGATACCGTTTCGAGGCAGGTGACCTAGTTCTGAAGAAGGGTTATTGGACTCAAACGCTGTTCATTCTATTCTCTCTTCATAGATGCTGCCAGACCTACGTAAGAAATAGGAACCATCTGGTCCCTTGAGTCTACACCGCCAAGTTCATGGCTGATCTTTGCGTAGACTCAGCATCATTTACCTGCCGTCTCACCATAACCCCTAATTCCTTTACTGTTCAAAACTCTATCTATCTTTGCCGTCAAAACATTCAATGAGATAGCCTCAACTGCTTCAGTAGGCAGGGAATTCACAGATTCACAACCCTTTGGGTGAAGAAATACCTCCTCAGCTCAATCGAAAATCTACTCCCCCTTATTTTGAGGCTATGCCCCCTCATTCTAGTTTAACCTGCTAGTGGAAACAACCTCCCTGCTTCTATCTTATTTATTCCTGCTGAGTTTCTCCAGCAATTTCGATTCTGTTTGTTTCAAATGTCCAGCATCTTCAGTTTCTTTGTTTAATTGAAGTCCTCTCTGGTGTCCTGGTCTACGTTTATTCCTCCTCTTTTCCCCCACCCCCAACTTTGGTGTGAAGAAAAAAAAAAGACATTTTATCTGGCCATTAAAATGATGCTGGTGTTTTTGGGATCTTGCTGTGCACAGATCGTATTCCCTACATTATGACTGTGACTGCAGAAATTAATTAGCTGTGGTGGGCCTGTTTGAAAATTGTGGTGCAAGTGTGAACACACTCTCTTTCGTTTTTGCACGTTGACCTGCTGTGAATTTCCAGTGCTCTCACTTTCTTGTGTGAACATTTTGTGATTTGGGGCATGAAAAGAAATCCTCCAAATTAAATAGTTAAAAATCACACAACACCAGGTTATAGTCCAACAGGTTTATTTGGAAGCACTAGCTTTCGGAGTGCAGCTCCTTCATCAGGAGACCTGTTGGACTAGTGTTGTGATTTTTTCTTTAACTTAGTCCACCCCAGTCCAACACCGGCATTTCCAAATCAAATTAAATATTCACTGCAACTTTGTGCTTTGTTTTATCCTTGTGCCTGTTTTTAGAATGTTTTGCATCTGTCATCCACATCAAATGTGAGTTTTTAAGCAAATATTTAGTTGCTTTGACCATTATGAATTGATGCAGCCATGGGATAGGTTTAGTATCACTTGGGTTAACACACAAATGTTTTAACAGGTCATTGCCCTTGGCTGACCAATGTGGCTTTAAAACTATTGTCTGTGAAGACTGTGGCAAACGTTCTATTTTCATTGTGTGGCTCTGACTGTAAAATAGTGACTGAAGTAGACGTAACTTAACATCTCCTAAAGCTGTCAGGGTGAAGTGCCAATTTCAACAGTTTGCGGTTGGTGCAGCACTACTTTGAGACCAGACACATCTGCCATGTCAAAGTGCTTTGAGCAAAGTCAGAGGGTCAGTCTGCTTGGCCACATTTCCCAGCTTCCTGCTCAGATTAAAAATTAACTTGCGGAGTCCATGCTTTGGCAAACTGAAAACACAAACAACCACCTCCTGTTAGAAACGAAATCAAATTACATCCCTGTTGTTATAGGGTGGTAACCTTCTGCAAACACCCAGGCAACAAATTGACCATAAAGGTAATGTCTTTAAGATCAGATCATAAGAACAGAAGTCGGCCATTCAGCCCATTGGGTCAAGAGTGTAGTGCTGGAAGAGCACAGCCGACCCGGCAGCATCTGAGGAGCAGGCAAATCGACGTTTTGGGGAAAAGCCCTTCATCAGCCCTTTGAGTCTTTTTCTGCCAATTAATGAGATCATAGCTGATTTGAGAACTCTAAAGTCCACCTTCCTGCCTTTTTCCCCTAACTTTAAATCCGTTCTATTACTGATTTTAAAATCTGCCTGTCTCAGCCTTGACAGTAAAGAATTCCACAGGCAATCAGTCTCCACAAGAGGAAATTCCTCCACATCTCTGTCTTAAACCTCTGTTCTGAGATGACGTCCTCTGGCTCTAGACTCTCCCAGAAAGGGGAAACAACCTTCCTGCATCTACCCTGCTAAATTTCCTAAGGATCTTTTTATCGTTTTGATGATTCTAGAATCTTCTAAATTCCAATGAGTACAGACCCAACGTACTGAACCTCTCCTTATAAGACAGTCTCTCCACACTAGGCATCAGTTTAGTGAACGTTCTCTGGACTGTCTCCGGTGCCAGTAGATCTTTCCTTAGGTAAGGGTCCCAAAACTGTTCATTGTATTCCAGCTATGATCTGTGCCTAATGCCTTGGAAAACTTTAGTAATGGAACATCCAAGGCGCTCATGGGAGCGTTGTCAACCAAACCTTTACCCAGAACCCCCTGAGATATTATGACTGGCTTGATGAAAGAGAGAGGTTTTAAGGAGTTCTTGAGGAATGATGATGAGGGGGAAAAGAGACGGAAAGGTGAAGAGAGGAAATTTGAGACCCTGAGGCCTTTGCATCTGAAGGTGTAGTTTGCCATTGCCGGAGCGATAAGGAGGGATGCTGATGAGCTTCGAAATGGAGGATGCGCTGGTCTGGCAGGAGTGAGGGTGAGAGGGGGGCAATAGGATGGGGAGAGGCACAGCAGAGGAGGAAGTTAAAAAGAAAGGGGAGTATTTTAAAGTCGAGATGTTGCCAGACTGGGAGTGGTTGGGTGAAAGTCAAGTCAGATACAGCCAGCAGTGTGTCCTCCTGTGCTCCGGTTTATGGTGGATAGTAATGGAAGGTGAACCAATGCATTCAAATAGTCAAAACAGAAATGTGAAGGATGTGAGCCCAGGCTGTTGTGTATAAACATATTGGATACAAGAGAGGCTGTGTCTTAATGGTATTGTCACTGGACTGTTAATCCAGAGAGGTGAAAGTGAGGACTGCAGATGGTGGAGATCAGAGTCTAGATTAGAGTCGTCCTGGAAAAGCACAGCAGGTCAGGCAGCTTCCGAGGAGCAGGAAAATCGATGTTTCGGGCAAAAGCCCTTCATCAGAAAGAAATCTATCTCATTGTTTCTTTCAATCGTTGGTTTGCTCTTTTGTTTTTTTTTAAAAACATATTCAGCGACTCGGCCTCCGTAGCCTTCTGTGGTAGAGCATTCTAGAGGTTCGCTGCCGTCTGAAGATCGTCTCAGTCTGCAATGGCCTATCCCGTATTCTGAGAGTGTGACATCCTTGTTCTGGAATCCCCATCCCCCAATTCTGCACCCCCTCCCCCCCCTCCCCCACAACCCGGCCACCGGAGTCAGGAGAAACATAATCTCCATTAGTCTAGCCAACTCAGTAATTTATACATTTCACTGAGGTCCTCCCTCATTCTTAACTCCAGTGAGTAGGGGTCCAGTCTTTGTATCTGTCAGAATAAAACTAAGTTGGACACAATATTGCCGACCAACTATTCTGTTGGGAATCCAGAGCAGGGTTGAAGTTCATAATCCAGGCTATTGTTGGAAACAGCACAATCGATGAAGAGGGATTAATTTGGAGATATAAAATTTCAGTCCTCAAAACCTGAGGTTTTGGGAAGAAGGATGATGGAGAGAAGTGAGTTATCGTGTCGTAGAGGTTTATAACAATGGATACAGGTCCTTCAGCCCAACTTGTTCATGCTGCTGTTTTTGCAATTAATGTAGTTCCTTTTGCTTGTGTTTGGTCCATATCCCTCCATACCTACCCCATCCATGTACCTGTCCAAATGTTCCTTAAATGACAAAATTGAATTCCCCTCCGCCACCACCTCTGGCAGCCTGTTCCAGTCATTCACTAGATTAGATTAGGTTACATTACAGTGTGGAAACAGGCCCTTCGGCCCAACAAGTCCACACCGACCCGCCGAAGTGCAACCCACCCATACCCCTACATTTACCCCTTACCTAACACTACGGGCAATTTTGCATGGCCAATTCACCTGACCTGCACATCTTTGGACTGTGGGAGGAAACCGGAGCACCCGGAGGAAACCCACGCAGACACTGGGAGAACGGGCAAACTCCACACAGTCAGTCGCCTGAGTCGGGAATTGAACCCGGGTCTCAGGCGCTGTGAGGCAGCAGTGCTAACCACTGTGCCACCGTGCCGCCCACAACCTCGGTGTGAAATGAAATTGTGTCTCTGAGCCCTTTGTATCTCTCCCCTCTCCCCTTTAAACCTATGCCTTCTAGTTTTAGACTTCCCTATTGTGGAGAAAAGCTGTTGGTTATCTACCTTCTATAAGCCTCTCCTATTTTTATAGACCTTTATATGGTCGTTCACAATTTTGAGGGAAAGAATGAGTTAAGAAAGAAAGCCTTGCATTTATATCTTACCTTTTGTAATTTCAAGGATGCTGCAGAGCACATCAATGGTTTATGCAGCATTCGGTGTTTTGGAAGATTAACCACTCTTTTAATCTCTGGCAGTGTTCGCCAGTGTTTATGGAGAAAGATTCAACAGGTGACTTGAGAAGTCTCCTTTCAAAATGTATATAGACTGATGGATAACACATGGCCAGGATACTGAGGACATTGCTGATAGCTGTAACTTGTGCAAAGGACATTTTACATTCACGCTGAACATTGCAGCAATCCCCTGAAACCCTTGAGCTGACCTGTAAATGCTTAAATCTCTTGAGTGAATCTCAAACCATGACGCCTCTCTCAGAAGTATGATTTCTGCCATTGAATCAAGATTGACATATTGGGAACTAAAGCTGAAGATCCTGAACTGTGTACAAATCGCCATGGAGCTTAGATGCCAGGGAAGGAAGATTACGTTGTGTCGGTGACCGTTACTGTTCAAACATCAGATCATTGCTTGCTTTAACCAGGGGAAATAAATCGCCCTCGCCCTCGCCCTCTTTCCCCTGCCCCACACTGTGTAACTGACCCTCTCTCCCCCCCCCCCCCCCCCCCCCCTTACAGACAGACTGTACGGGTCACTGTGTTACTGACCCTCTCTCTCCCCCTCCCGGTGTATTTACAGACAGACTGTACGGGTCACTGTGTTACTGACCCTCTCTCTCCCCCTCCCGGTGTATTTACCTCACTCTCTCACTCTCTCACTCTCTCACTCTCTCACTCTCTCACTCTCTCACTCTCTCACTCTCTCACTCTCTCACTCTCTCACTCGCCACCTCCCGGTAAAATGAAAAGGGGCCAATTAGAATATATGGGGTGCATCAGCATTGGAAAGGATTAGAGGAGAGATAATCAAAGGTGGTGACTTTTTTTGGTACGGGGAAGGCATCCAGAGTTTGCAATTATCTCTGTCCCTCTCCAAATTCATTGTACTTCTGAATTGAGGGGAAAAACAAAATCAATTTTCAGGATGATTTGAATATTCCCACTGGCAATTTTTCTCTATCCTTTTACTGCTAATTTTCTTTTATTTTCCGCTGTGAAGCATTACATATGTTGGTGCAATTTGTTGATACTTCTCAGTGTCCAGTTCCACAGCTGGCGGCTAGTTCCTTACCCATGACTGAATTTGAACAGTTAACACCAGCAGAATAGTGAGGCTTCGTATGACCAGCATTTCCAAATTTTGTTTTCTCTGCGATAAGATTCTGGAAGTGATACCGCTAACACAGTGCAAATCATCTTTTTCTCTGTATTCTGCTGGTTACTGCCTGACCACCAGAGGGTGTGTGTGAGAGGGATCATCTGTCGATTTGTCCCTTCAAGGGTGAACTGCCATATGCATCTCCTTTAATTCTCAAAAGGAATGGAGCCAAATGGTTGAGTTGTGCTGTATATTGATGGCGTGGAGGATGCGGATCATTTGAACATGGAAGACTGGAGCGTTGGAGGCTGAGGGGTGACCTTGTAGAATTTGAAAATGTCATAAAAAGCATGGATAGGGTAAATAGATAAGGGTTTTTCCCCAGGGTAGGAGAGTCCAAAATTAGAGGGCATAGGTTTAAGGTGAGAGGGGAAAGATTTAAAAGGGACCTAAGCAGCACCGTTTGCACACACACAGGGTGGTGCCTGTATTGAGGTGGTGGAGGTATAGTTAAAACACTTAAAAGGTGACTAGATGTGTATATGAATAGAAGGGTTCAGAGTGATCTGTGCCAAATGCTGGCAAATGGGGTTAGATTAATTTATGATATCTGGTTAGTATAGACTAATTGGACCGAAGGGTCTGTTTCTATGCTGTACATCTCTGACTGTATGACCTCACTGTAGATAAAATCTCTTTGGCGTTGCCATGTTTGTTTTGCAGCATACATCGACTGAGGAATGTATCTTTATGTGAAAATTTATTTAATGTAGAGTTTATTTATCTGTGTCCAAAACAATTTATTTTTTAAGAATGCTTCTGAGCGCACTGACTTATGACGTCTTCATGTCCAAAGCAGCACTAAAACCTTCAGCTCTGAAGAAGAGTCATAATCAGACTTCAAACGTTTAACTCTGTTTCTCACTCCACAGACCTGCTGAGTTTCTCCAGCATTCTCGGTATTTGCTACTGCAATATTCACATTATCGCCTTCATGTCAAACAGGTCTCACCAAAACATTTCAGCCATCTCTGTAATTTCTTCCACCTCTACAGCCCTCTTGATTCAGTGCATCTTCAGCTCTGGCCTCTTCTGTGTCCATCACTCCCTTCAAGCTGACACTGGCTAAATTAGTCATCGGCTGTTTAGGACAGAGTCTCTGGGATTCCTAGCTAAACTTTGCTGTTCCTCTGTCTTGTCTTTATAAGGTGCTTTGAACTACTGCTTTGATGAAGCTTTTGACCACAAATGTTTCTATTTGCCTTCTGGTCCTTTTCTTTGGTCTGACTGTCGTCATGTGTAATGTCCTTGGTCATTATACAATGTAAAAGTGCCTTTTTAAATGGAAGTGGTTGATATCGTTGACAATACTCTCTCTCGCATATACTCCTAGAACTGCTCAGTGGGTCAGATGGAAGCCTATGGAGTGGTAAACTGAGGTAATGTTTTGGGGTGGTTAGCACTGTCTAATATTGGATTGGCTGTGGCTATAACCGCTGACTGATCAGTTAGCGGTGTTTGCATTCCACTGGCTTTCTGCAGATTCCAGCTCATGGCCTCTGCGTACGTTGTAACTGTGCATGAAACAGTTTGGCCTCCTAGAAACCCTACTGCTGAGGAGGTTAATGGTTGGAGTGGAGCCCTGAATAAATATGCATTAGGAGTCTGTGTGTGGTCTGTGGTCTGCTTTTTATGAAGCTGTTCCCCTAAGCTTTCTCACTCGCTCTCTCGCAATGAAGTAAATTTCTCCCCTCCAACCCTATTGGCACTTTCCCAGTGCTGTATATTGCTTGCGTATTGACACAATGAGATCATTTAATTTCCAGATTCAAGAGAAATTGCGCTCCCGACCCCAACCCCTTTCACAGAAAATTGCATTTCTACTTGTGGTTTCCCATTGTTTTCTTTTTACAGTCCGTCTGTGTATGGTTCCCAAGATGAGGCCAGTGCCAGTGGTGGGCAGAAAAGATTTCCCGTCGGCAGGTTGTGGAGTCGTCGGTATCTTGTTTACCACATCCAAACCTGATCGGTGATTTAGCCTGCCTTCGCTGTGCTCCATTTTCATGCAGCACACCCCACATTGAGGTCAACCTGCTGCCCCCAGTTCTTCTGATGAATACAGGTAGTTCCAGTACAACTAATGCCACTCTCAGAGCAAACCCTTGTCACAGCAGGAGAACAGGAACCTGAACTTCATGTTAGAGACTGGCACAGCCTGCTGCAGATCATTGGCTGTGAAGCTGAGACATCCATTCAGGATGCGTGATGTGCTGCGAGTGTATACGCACAGTTTTTAATTTCCCCAGTGGCGCTCCGGGAGGTTGGGAGTAAGGGGCTGTTGAGGTGAAGATGAAACCATCTCACTGTCCTGCAGCATAAAGCTGGTAGATATAGAAACTACCGAGGCACAGATAACCAGCCTTGCTCTGCCTTAACCTGGCAGGAGGGACGAGAGGGATCAGGCTGTTTCCACATGCCTGAAGGAGTGGTTCGGATTGAGGATATGCCAAGGGGTAGCTGTTTGTGTTCACGGGAGGGGGAGGGGTGCCAGTTTGGCATTCCTGCCCTTGGACTTGAAGAAATGAATATGTGAACTACTTTATGTCACCTCTGGCTTTTCTTCCCTGCTGGCCTGGAGAGGAATAGCGTTTCATTGCTGATCCTGGGTTAGAATTGCAGTGAACCTTAACAAAGTATTCACAAGCCAAAAGAGAAAATGCTGGAAAATCTTAGCAGGTCTTGCAGCATCTGTAAGGAGAGAAAAGAGCTGACGTTTCGAGTCTATTCAAGGATACACGTGTTATCGTAAGGACAGACTGACGGGCAGAGGGGGTGGGGTGGCCTTGTTAGTAAGGGATGATATTCAGTCCCTTGCGCGGGGGGACCTAGAGTCAGGAGATGTAGAGTCAGTGTGGATAGAGCTTTGAAATACCAAGGGTAAAAAGACCCTCTTGGGAGTCATCTACAGGCCCCCAAACAGTAGGCTGGATGTCGGATGTAAGTTGGAGCTGAAATTGGCCTGTCGCAAAGATGTCACTACAGTTGTTATGGGGGATTTTAACATGCAGATAGACTGGGAGAATCAGGATGGTA
>NC_057722.1:74572593-74576672 GCF_004010195.1 Chiloscyllium plagiosum | reverse complement strand
GGAGTGCAGCGTAGATTCATGAGGTCAATTCCTGGAATGGCAGGATTACCTTACATTGAAAGACTGAAGCGACTGGGCTTGTATACCCTTGAGTTTCGAAGATTGAGAGAGGATCTGATTGAGACATATTAGATTATTAAAGGATTGGACACTCTGGAGGCAGGAAACATGTTTCCGCTGATGGGTGAGTGCTGAACCAGAGGACACAGCTTAAAAATATGGGGTAGACCATTTAGGACAGAGCTCAGGAGAAACTTCTTCACCCAGAGAGTGGTGGCTGTGTGGAATGCTCTGCCCCAGAGGGCAGTGGAGGCCCACTCTCTGGATTCATTTAAGAAGGAGTTGAATAGAGCTCTCAAAGATAGTGGAATGAAGGGTTATGGAGATAAGACAGGAACAGGATACTGATTAGGAAAGATCAGCCATGATTATATTGAATGGCGGTGCAGGCTCGAAGGGCTGAATGGCCTACTCCTGCACCTATTGTCTATTGTCTATTGTCTAACTGACCTGCTGAGATTTTTCAGCATTTTCTCTTTTGGTTTCAGATTCCAGCATCCGCAGTAATTTGCTTTTATGAAGTATTCACAAGCCCCTCTTGCACCTCAACATGGACAGGATGGAATTGCAACCAGTGACACTTGAACTCAGTGTACATTGTTGCAACTGATTTAATTGTCAACCCATCTGGTTTCTACCTTCTAGTTTAAAAATTCATCCTTCTTTTTGTTTTGAATGAGAGGGGAAAGATATAAAGAGACCTAAGGGGCAACCTTTTCACGCAGAGGGTGGTACATGTATGGAATGAGCTGCTAGAGGAAGTGGTGGAGGCTGGTACAGTTGCAACATTTAAGAGGCATTTGGATAGGTATGTGAATAGGAAGGGTTTAGAGGGATATGGGCCAAGTGCTGGCAGGTGGGACTGGATTGGTTTAGCCACATGTAGGCTAGACCAGGTAGACTGGATTAGCCACATGTAGGCTAGACCAGGTAAGGATGACCAATTTCCTTCACTAAAGGGTATGAGTGAACCAGATGGGTTTTTCCCGACAGTAGTTTCATGGTCATCAGTAGATCCTTAATTCCAAATTCTTCATTGAATTCAAATTCCACAATCTGAAAGGTGAGTTTTGAACCCAGGTCCCCAAAACATTAGCTGAATTTCTGCCCTAGATGTCTAGTGATACCACTAGGCCATTGCCTCTCCATGCTTCTGTGCAGAGAGAAACAGAATCAAGGTTTTGTGCCTGGTATGACTTTTTGTCAGAATGTTTGAAGAGTCACACTCGACTTGACTTGAAACCTTCACAATGTTTCTCTCTCCACAGATATACTGCCTGACTTGTTGAGTTTCTCCAGCATTTCCTGTGTGCTTCAGGCTCGTTGACTGTAAAAGCCTTGAGCTGCCCTGAAGATTGTGAAACATGTGTCTTCTTGTGCTTGCGTGTCAGTGTTTGAAGTTGAAACTAGACTAGACCAAACCAAACAGACAGCGTTTCGACACTGTTTGGGTCAGTAGCTGGATTCTGCTCTCATTGTTGTGCAGGAAGTAGTTGGTCTGTACCAGTGATTTGAAACACCTGCTGAGAGGCAACTTTCCAAACAACACCAAATTAGCTGCTTTTTTTTTTGCTTTATCATTTCCTGTTTCCCCCCCTCTAACCACTTGTTGCATTGTCAGTACTAACTTTTTCTTAATTTTTATAATTGTCGTTTTACTGTTGAACTTCTGTCTGCACAGGCATGGGTAACGAGTCGTTGTTATGATTAAGCGGTTGGAAACAGATGGCAACTTTATCTTCTTGCTGAACATATGAGTGGCAGACAGATGCTAAAAGTGGCCGCTTTGATACTGTATGGTTGCAAATGAGGTTCTGTTACTTTTAGAAACTGCTGTAGCAAATGCCACTGAATTTAATTTTATTGATAACCTCTGTGGACACCATTTAAAAATGTGAATTTCAAGGCGTGTGTTCAGAAAGAATCTTCAATGTTTTTTTCAAAATTAAATATATTATCAAAGCTTTCAACTTCTGCTCCCTTTTCTGTCTTCAGCTAGAGTATCATTACTTAACCTTTATTTAAATAAGTAGAAAAAGTGCGAGCAATGCTCAACAGGTGAGCTAAGGTTTTTAGGTTAATGACCTTTCCTACAAAGCTAACTGTTTCTCACTACAGTTGGTACCTGTCCCTACTGAGCACTTTTAGCAATTTTTGACCGAGATTTTCAGCATCCACAGTGTGTTTTGCTTTTGCATTCTTGTTTGACTTGTCATGCTTTATCCAGGTAGTTGCTTTTAAGAAAAGGAAGAGCTTTCCTTTTATATAATACCTTTATTCTGCAAACCATGATATGTGCCAAAACACTCTGCAGCCAAGTACTTTTTGAAGTTATAGTCACTGTTGTGGTGGGGTGGAATTTGGCTGCTGAAACTCAGAAGAAAGATGGTCTGCCCCTTTTGAAGAGGACGTTTTTATCCCGTTTATCTCCTCTTCTGTAATATTACTGGCTTAGGCACTTTTGAAAGGACTTAGCATCAGAAGACACACTGAAGGGTTCGTTAAATTGGTTTGTGAGATCTGTTATGAACCAGGCCAGACCCCCTCAAAACATTTTAAGAAGTTGGCCCAGACCCGAACACTTCCACTTTGTTTTAGACAGGTGTAAGGTGGATATCCCAGAGTGATGCAGCTGGTCAAACCACTTGGCTTCGAGAGAGAGAGAGAGAGAGAGAGAGAGAGAAAATAGCCAGGGACCATTTGCTGAAGCGTAGAACCTCCTTTTGCCCTGCAACTGTTTCTCTCTGTCACCAATTAAAACTAAACCAAACTAACAAATTCCCTGAACTGGGAGAACTGGCCACTCCCCTTTCATTGTACAACTGTTTCTTAAAATAAAACCTAAAGGTGTTTCCCTTGATTATTGTCTTAAGCAGTATTTGTCAGTCATTAGCAAAGACCCCAACCCAGACAAATTGGAACCTCCGCCTTTTATAAGCCCTCTTGGAGAAAAAAAACCAAGAACAACGCAACCTTGTTAAAGGAGCAGCATCGTCACAGAGGACGGTCTTGTGAGTAAATTCGGCCCAGAGTCTCTGGAGGTAAATGAATATGAATTGATCTCCGTGAAACTGAGAAAGTGGAGAGAAGGCTAGACTGGCCAAAACGTCAAGAATTTGTTTCTCTAGAACATGGAGACCCAGGACCAGTTCAATCATTTAGGTCCGAGATGAGGAGAGACATCTTCCTTTGGAATATTGTGACCCTTTGGAATTCTCTACCATGGTTATATACAGATGCTGCACTGCTGAATGTATTTCAGGCCAAGATTATTCTTTTTGTTTTGCGTGATTTTTGACCTTTCGCGGAAGTTGGAGATTACAGAGAGTGTAATTGAGGCAGAAAATGAGCCATGGACTCATTGAAAGGAGCAAATTTGGAACATTTTGATAATGGAATTACAGACTTCATAAATTATAATCAAATATAGAACATGAATTATAATGTATAACAGAAAATTATTGAAATACTCAGCAGGTCAGGGAGCATTTGTGGGGAGAGAAACAACATTAAGGTTAATTACATCTCAACACAACATACCAAGGACTGTGAGAGGTCACTCTCCAGAAGTGTCATTTCCCTCCCTCTCTTCCTCTCTCTCTCTTTCTTCCTCTCTTTCTTTCTCACTTTCTTTCTCTCTCTTCCTTTCTCTCTCTCTTCCTTTCTCTCTCTCTTCCTTTCTCTCTCTCTTCCTTTCTCTCTCTCTTCCTTTCTCTCTCTCTTCCTTTCTCTCTCTCTTCCTTTCTCTCTCTCTTCCTTTCTCTCTCTCTTCCTTTCTCTCTCTCTTCCTTTCTCTCTCTCTTCCTTTCTCTCTCTCTTCCTTTCTCTCTCTCTTCCTTTCTCTCTCTCTTCCTTTCTCTCTCTCTTCCTTTCTCTCTCTCTTCCTTTCTCTCTCTCTTCCTTTCTCTCTCTCTTCCTTTCTCTCTCTCTTCCTTTCTCTCTCTCTTCCTTTCTCTCTCTCTTCCTTTCTCTCTCTCTTCCTTTCTCTCTCTCTTCCTTTCTCTCTCTCTTCCTCTCTC
>NC_057722.1:74558869-74570243 GCF_004010195.1 Chiloscyllium plagiosum | reverse complement strand
TTTTTCTCTCTCTCTCTCTCTCTCTTTCTCTCTCTTTCTCTCTCTTTCTCTCTCTTTCTCTCTCTTTCTCTCTCTTTCTCTCTCTTTCTCTCTCTTTCTCTCTCTTTCTCTCTCTTTCTCTCTCTTTCTCTCTCTTTCTCTCTCTTTCTCTCTCTTTCTCTCTCTTTCTCTCTCTTTCTCTCTCTTTCTCTCTCTTTCTCTCTCTTTCTCTCTCTTTCTCTCTCTTTCTCTCTCTTTCTCTCTCTTTCTCTCTCTTTCTCTCTCTTTCTCTCTCTTTCTCTCTCTTTCTCTCTCTTTCTCTCTCTTTCTCTCTCTTTCTCTCTCTTTCTCTCTCTTTCTCTCTCTTTCTCTCTCTTTCTCTCTCTTTCTCTCTCTTTCTCTCTCTTTCTCTCTCTTTCTCTCTCTTTCTCTCTCTTTCTCTCTCTTTCTCTCTCTTTCTCTCTCTTTCTCTCTCTTTCTCTCTCTTTCTCTCTCTTTCTCTCTCTTTCTCTCTCTTTCTCTCTCTTTCTCTCTCTTTCTCTCTCTTTCTCTCTCTCTTCGCAAGCACTGTATGATCTGCTGAGGATTTCTAGCATTTTCTGCTTTTGTGTCACATTATCAGCATCAGTATATTTGGCATTTGCTGCAGAACATTATAAAGATGCCGTAGGTTGAATAATCCCATCAGGGCTCTAAATTCCCACGCACTCCAGAGTGTTTTCCCATAAACCAAGTTTGATCTAAAAAACACATGAAGCAAAATGGCCTGTTAGAAATAGAAATCATAAAGCTATACGCAGATGGCTGATAATAAAATGAAGGCTATGTTATTTGAGTAGGATAAAAGGTTGGCACAATCTTGAGGGCTGAAGGGTTTGTACTGTACTGTTCTGTATGTTCTATAGAAAATGCCAGAAACTCTCTCTCATGTAAGGGCCTCTTGAATTTAGAATCTAAAAAACTAATTTGGTCAAAGTTTCCAAAATATTAAGGTGGATAGAAAGAGAGAGAGAGACTATTTCTGGTAGTTGAGGTATTAAGTCAAGACCTCTAAAGGTAAATTGCACCTTTTTTAAAGACCGCATCTTTTTATTTTTCTGTATTTTTGATTGCAAACTGAAATAAAACATTCATTACCTGATACACACTGTAAGTGCTGTTTACACTGCTATTTGTGGGGGAGGTGGAGCCAAGGAGTGTGTGCAAATGGAGATTTGGCTGGAAACAAGTTGCTGATTGGTCTGGGGAATGGCAATTCGTCACCAATGCCAAAATCCTTCTGCCTGCCAACAACAATATGATTGACTCTTGGTAGCTGAACAGCTTGTGGGTGTGTGAATGCTTGGAGAGAAGCCATTGGACATCTGGAAAGAAAAAAGCTATCCTTCCTCTCTGCAGTATGAAATGTTTTCAGCTTGGAGAAAGCCAGATTAGTTCCCCCTCATCAGTTGCTGTAAGCTGTGGCTTTTAGCCAGTTAGTCAAAAACTTTATACATGCGATTCAGTCACTCTGTGCCTCCTGCAGGCAAATAAAAGTATCTGGGGAAGGAAGATTGAGGAGCAGCAAGTCCTCACATACTAAAACAATCAAATCAGCAAATCCTGTGAATAGGGATCATTGAAGTGTCTTCTCAGTCTTTCCCTCTGCCCATAACGCCGACGTAATCTTGTGTCTGCCTGTCTGTATGTACGCATAGAGTGAGTTTTATAAGGGGTTTTGAGTTTTGAATAGCAGAGTTACATGTTGACAGTTCATAATTGTTTATCGACAGCTGGAATGTATTTACAATCAGATCTGCTGTAGCACTTGTTTCTTGAGTGTGAATTGGCTTTAACGCGATTGAAGAATCCAGACCGTTATTTGTAGAATGCAAACTTTCCTGACCTGTATTGACTATAACATGAATCTGGCTCCATTAGTTCAAATGATGCAGCTATTGCGCGATTTTCTTATCATGCAAGATTTCACGATCACGGAACTATCACGTTATATCAGAACCGACTATATTTATAGAAATTCTTGTTAAATTTCAAAACCGGGTCTATGCTTTATGTCAACCTAGGTCTAAGCGACAGATAATTTGTGGAGTTTTTGTACTTTGATACAATCCTTTGTGATGAATCTGGAAATGTGGGGCTTGATTTCCTGTGTGCTGTTCCAGTGAGGTGTGATGCAAATGGTCACTGAATGATGCAGCTCTCTTGCAGAAACTGCAAATGATGGTAAATCGATTGTCCCTTTTTTCCATTATGACAGGGTGATGAAGCAGAGCTGAAATGTTACAGATTGTCAAACTCTTAAATGTTTGCAGCACAAAGGAGGCCATTCAGCCCATCAGGTTCACTCTGGTCATCAACTATCTCTCTCTATATTGATCCTACTTCCCAGAGGCTTTGGCAATGGCAATATCGAAATATTGCTTAAATGTTATTAGAGTTGTTAAGTGAATTAGCAGTATGTACCAAGCATTTGGACGTCCCAATTCTTCATGTGCTCTTTTCAGGAAATTGGATATTAACTGTTCAGTAGTTCGCATGTTAACTTTCGAGCTTTGCTTGCATATTTATACAAGAATTGACTTCACAACTGTTTGTGTTCTTCCTGCAGACAATAACTTTATGTTGTCCTAGTGCCTTGGTGTGGAATTATTCCATGAATGATAGCAAAAGCAGCAATCCTGGCTCGCCTCTTGATCTGCTCCAAGTGGCCCCATCCTGTTTACCTATGCCAGGGGGTAATTCTGCCTTCAATCAGCAGGTATACGTGGTTATGTACTATACTGTGAATTGCCATTTTAATTTGGTACAGTCCTGAACATACTTCTCAGCAGCAAAATAACAATAAAATGAATGCCTTTTGCAGAAGATTTGTGTTTGCCGCTTTGTCACCATGCCTGACTACAAAAAGGCGTCCTTTTCCCCTGTGTAATGCTGTGGGAAATGACCCACGTTAGAGCTCTGAAGTATTTTCAGGCTTGAAATCTATGATTTGGAACTTGTATCAATCTTAAGAATTAAGTATTTCCTGGTAGTACAGAATGTGAGTGTTGCTTAAAAGAGGATCATGTGGTTAATGCTTTATGTCTTGCACTCATCAGGATGAATGCAAGAATGCCAAATTTCAAGCAGTCACAACAATTTATGCTACAGGATAAAAGAGTGCTGATTGACTGGCAAGTTGGCTCTGGTTGGTTGTGGTTGCTATAGAAGCAATTGGGGAATTTTAAGCACCTCAGACTCCTGAGTAACTTACAAAGAAAAGCATTTTTCTGTTGTTCAAAGAAAAAAGTCACTGAATCTGAATACACAGGCAGTCCCCAAGTTGTGAACAGGTTCTATTCTGGAGTGAGTTCACAAGTTGGAGCACGGTTCAGGACAATGGGAAAAGGCCGTTTGAAAGCTCAGCAGGTTTTTGTATGTCGGGTCTGTAAATTTTAAAGCCACGCATAAGTTGGACGTTCTTAAACTGGGGATGCTCTGTATGTTGTTTCTTGTGACAATAAATGAGCCATGTTATGAATGCTAATGAATATTTTCAAATTAGTTGGTTGGTGTAACATCCCAGAAATGAAATGCTGAAGAAGCATTAGTGGAGAGAAAACAGAGTTGATGTTTCGGGTCCAGTGACCCTTCTCCAGAACAGTTCTGGAGAAGCGTCACTGGACCTGAAATGTTTACAGTGCTTTCTCTCCACAGTGCTGCCAGACATGCTGAATTTCTTCAGCAATTTCATTTCTGGGCTGTTGGCATCACTGGTAGAAGAAACGTTCGTAGTCCATGGCTAATTGCATGGTGGCTCAGTGGTTAGCACTGCTGCCTCACAGCACCAGGGTCTCAGGTTCGATTCCAGCCTCTAGTGACTGTGCAAACTCCACACAGACATTCTCCTCGTGTCTGTGTGGGTTTCCTCCGGGTGCTCCGGTTTCCTCCCACAGTCCAAAGATGTGCAGGTCAGGTGAATTGGCCATGCTGAATTGCCCATAGTGTTAGGTGCATTAGTCAGAGGGTAATGGGTCTGGGTGGGTTACTCTTCGGAGGGTCGGTGTGGACTGGTTGGGCTGAAGGGCCTGTTTCCACAGTGTAGGGAATCTAATCTAATCTAATTTCTGTCAGCTCATGGGGAGATTTGAACGCATGTCACAAGATTTATTAACCTGACCCGCTGGATTACTAGTCCAGTGCCATTACCACCATCGCCCTTAAATGGCTATATTTAAGTGACAGAACTGGGTGTAACAAAGATGTGGTACATGTCACACTGCAAAAGTTCTGTTTGTGCAAGGTCTTTAACGTATTGCAGAAAGACGTAAAGGACTGATTTTCAGCAAATTTCACGGCCTTGATCAACCACTTTGTTTTGACGCTTTAGGTCCGAGCCAAAATTTATGAAGTGGAGCAGCAGATCAAGCAGCGAGGACATGCTGTGGAAGTACGATGGTCTTTTGACAAGTGTCAGGAATCTACTGCAGGTAATCTGCTCTACTCAGAACCAACATGGAGAACTGAAGAGATGGTGCCTAGTTTTTCTCCCCTGCATTCCAGTCCCCTCACAGGTGTTTGAAGTAGATGGTTTTATTTCCCCCTCTCTGGGTGGCAATTCGGATTAAAATAATTTAGAAGGGTATGGGAAGGGGGCAGAGAATTGGCAGTCGGTAGTAATGCTCGTTTGAAAAGCATGATGAGGCTGAATAGCCTCCTGTACCACATGACGTATGCAATTCTGTGGAACGCGCTGTCTTTCGCCTCCTCCTTGAACTCCACAAAAGGAAAGAAAATGGACATATCTTTATGATTTGGAGATGCCGGTGTTGGACTGGTGTGGACAAAGTTAAAAATCACACAACACCAGGTTATAGTCCAACAGGTTTAATTGGAAGCACACTAGCTTTCGTCACCTGATGAAGGAGCAGCGCTCCGAACGCTAGTGTCCTTCCAATTAAACCTGTTGGACCTGGTGTTGTGATTTTTAACTTTGGACATATCTTTGGTTGTGTTTCTCAGTGTGAGAGGGGCTATGGTTGAGTTTTCAGTCACTTGGGGGTGCTGTTTACACTGCTTGGTGAAGTGTTGAATCTCTTTTTTTTCCCTCATCAGTGCAAAGAACTCTTCGAGAAGCAGTTGCTGTTAAGCTCTTCAGCAGATGTAGGATTAATGTCTGCATTCTTCAAAACATTTAAGTTCAGATTTGTGGGGGCACGGTGGCGCAGTGATTAGCACTGCTGCCTCACAGCGCCAGAGACCCGGGTTCAATTCCCGCCTCAGGCGACTGACTGTGTGGAGTTTGCATATTCTACCCGTGTCTGCGTGGGTTTCCTCCGGGTGCTCCGGTTTCCTCCCATATTCCAAAAATGTGCAGGTTGGTCGGTGTGGACTTGTTGGGCCGAAGGGCCTGTTTCCACATTGTAAGTAATCTAATCTGTTGTAAAGCTCAAATTTAATCCAGGAATCCAAAAGAATCCATTGGATGTGGCTTGAATCAGTAACTGGATTTACAAATCACAGATTCTCTTCAGGACTCTGATTTTTACCTCAATTTTACTCTGAAATATGGTTGTACCCTAACCTCTGATTTTCACTTCCAACATTTTGGTGTGAAATGGTTTGCTTTTCACTTTGAGCTTTTGTTTTTAAAAAAAATACAGAAATTTGCTGGAAAAGCTCAGCTGGTCTGGCAGCAATTGTGGAGAGAAATCAGAGTTAACAGGTCAAGTGCTGCCAGACAAAGGCTAACAATCTGGCTGGGAGGGTGAATTGCTGTTAATGGCAACTGGTAGTGGCTAACAATGGATGTTATGTAATAGAAGATGGTGTAATAATAAGGCTTGCTATGTGGGGGCCTTTGGATTCCTATTTAATAAAAACATTTGATTGCTGTGCAATCAATTCATTGGGCATCACAAATTGATTCTCTTCAGTGATTATTTATTCTTCCTAAATAAAAACTGAAAGAACTGAGGATGCTGTAAATCAGAAACACAAACAGAAACTGCTGGAAAAGCTCAGCAGGTCTGGCAGCATCTGTGGAGAGAAATCTGAGTTAACGTTTCGGGTCTGAGGAAGGGTTACCGGATCTGAAACGCTGACTTCGATTTGTATCCACTGATCTGCAGGTGCAACAGGTAATGAGGAAGGCAAATGGAATTTTGTCCTTCATTACTAAAGGGATTGAGTTTAAAAGCAGGGAGGTTATATAGCAGCAGTATAGGGCGCTGGTGAGGCCATACCTGGAGTACTGTGTGCAGTTTTGATCATCTTACTTGAGAAAGGATGGACTGGCTTACAGGGGTTGCAGAGGAGGTTCACTAGATTGATTCCGGAGTTGAGGGGGTTGGTTTATGAGGAGAGATGGAGTAGACTAGGATTATATTCATTGGAATTTAGAAGAATTGGGTGGGGCGGGGGGGGGATTTTATATAAAATTATGAAGGGAATCAATAAGTAGAGAGGATGTTTCCACTGAGGACAAGAGGGCCTCCAGATTAGAGGGAGCAGATTTAGGATCGAATTGAGAAGGAACTTCTTCACTCAGAGGATTGTGAATCTCTGAAATTCCCTGCCCAGTGAAGTAGTTGCCATTTGAATGGCTGTGCTGTGTTAACTGCTGTGGGATTTTAGCAGATTATCTGCCTCCGGGAGACATTGTGAAGCGCATAGTTTTATAACAGCCACTAGGGGGCACTTCACAGTCACAGTGAGCCTCAGAATTAAACTATTTGAACAAACGGATGGCTCGTGAGTGTTTCTTATTGAAACAGTGAGTGCAGCTTTTATCGGGGGGGGTTTATTGCTGAACAGTTACTGAACCTAATAGTGTCAGGAGCCACAATGCCTGACTGCTAAATAGATTAATAAGGTACTTTGTTAATCAAAAATGTAATTTGTTGTGGTTCTGTTCGCCGAGCTGGGAATTTGTGTTGCAGATGTTTCGTCCCCTGTCTAGGTGACATCCTCAGTGTTTGGGAGCCTCCTGTGAAGCGCTTATGTGGTGTTTCCTCCGGCACAAATCACTATAAATGCCGGAGGAAAGATCACAGAAGCGCTTCACAGGAGGCTCCCAAGCACTGAGGATGTCACCTAGACCGGGGATGAAACGTCTGCAACACAAGTTCCCAGCTCGGCGAACAGAACCACAACAACGAGCACCCGAGCTACAAATCTTCACCCATACTTTGAAAAATGTAATTTTTTCGTTTCAAGAAAGTGCTGATAAATGTTCAAGTGGCGAGGATAGAATAGCAAAGTTGAAGTGTAGGTCCCTCAAGCCTAACCAGGGTAGGTTAACGTGTTTGACTGAGACCCTGTACCAGATCAGAAGGGTCTTGTTTGACTAACTTGTACCACACTTAGTTGCTGCTGGGGCAACACTGCATCTTAGGATGTTATAGTCATGCAGAGTTCTGAGCTGTTGTAGTCATTATTACCTGAGACCAGCTTTATGTTCCATATTTATCAATTAAAATTTAAATTCTGTCAGTAGCCATGGTGGGATCTGAATCTTTATCTGGGCCTCAGGATTAAAACAGAAGTGTAATGTGTTGCATGTTGGAAAGCCTAATCAAGGTAGGAGTTTCATGGTGAATGATAGAGCCTTAAGGAGTGTAGTGGAACAGAGGGACCTTGGAGTTCAGGTGCACTGTGCTCTGAAAGTGAAGTCGCAGGTAGACAGGGCAGTGAGGAAGCCTTTTGGCACACTGGCCTTCATCAGTCAGGGCATTGAGTATAGAAGTTGGGAAGTTTTGTTGCAGTTGTGCAGGATGTTGGTGAGGCCACACCTTGGAGTATTGTGTTCAGTTTTGGTTACCTTGCTATAGGAAGGATGTTGTCAAACTGGAAAGATTGCAGAAGAAATTTACAAGGATGTTGCCTGGACTTGAGTTATAGGGAGAGGTTGGACAAGCTAGGACTTTTTTTCTACAAAGCATAGGAGACTGAGAGGGGACCTTTATAGAGGTGTGTAAGATCATGAGAGACATGGATAGAGTGAATGCACTTAGTCTTTTTCCCAGGATTGGGGAATTGAGGATGAGAGGGCATCAGTTTAAGGTTAGAGGGGGGGAAAAAATAAAAGGGAACCCGTGGGGCAACATTTTTTTACACAGAGGGTGGTACGCATATGGAATGAGCTGCCAGCAGAAGTGGTTGAGGCGGGTACATTAGCAACATTTAAAAGCATTTGGCAAATAGATAGGAAAGGATTAGAAGGATATGGGCCAAGTGCAGGGAAATGGGGGTAGTGTGGATGGACATTTTGGTCGGTGTGGACCAGATTGGGCCAAAGGACCTGTCTCCGTGCTGTAGGATTCTATGACTCTCGTCCAGTGGTTTTGCCACCATGCTGTTGTCTTCCCGTCACATGCCATTGTGACTGAAATTTAACTCTGAAGTTTCAGAGATATTTGGTTCACTTTGTTGTACAGGCTGCTGTGTTTCCTGAAGAAGGTCTTCTCCGGAAACTAGGGGTGAGCTGCAAATGCCAGTCTCACCAGTTATGCCTACATTCTGCCAAGTGAAGCAAACAAGCGTTGAGTCATAATCCCGTTTACCCTTTTGGAAATGTCACTGAGTAGTGATTAAAAGTGCAAGCCCGAGTTAACCTGTTCTTTCATCCTCCTTGCATCTTAACACCAAACTGGTTGAAACTAGCTTAGACAAGCGAATATATTTGCAATCTCTCTTTTGGTGTGGCATTGGTAAGTGCAGTTCTCAGAATGGAACAATGAATCAGTGCTGAGGGAGCAAATTATTTTAGTTTAAAAAGTTACAAGACGCATTTTGTGGGGTGGCATGGTGGCTCACTGGTTAGCACTGCTGCCACACAGCGCCAGGGACCCGGGTTTGATTCCCACCTCTGGCGACCGTCTGTGTGGAGTTTGCGTGGATGCCCTCCTGATGAAGGGCTTTTGCCCAAAACATCGATTTTCCTGCTCCTCGGATGCTGCCTGACCTGCTGTGCTTTTCCAGCGCCACTCTTATCTAACCTTTGTGTGGAGTTTGCACAGTGTCTGCGTGGATTTGCTCTGGTTTCCTCCCACAATCCAAAGATGTGCAGGTTAGCTGGATTGGCCATGCTAAATTGCCCATAGTGTTAGGTGCATTAGTCAGGGTAAATATATGGTCAGGGAATGAGTCTGATTTGTTACTCTTCGGAGGGTCGGTGTGGACCTGTTGGGCTGAAGGGCCTGTTTCCATACTGTAGGGGATCTAATCTAATCTAATCTAATCTAATCACTGTTGTCTTATTTCTCAAACCAGTTTTGCTTCTTTAGTAGCACCTAGTTTGACCTGTAGTTTCAACCTTGCCGTTGACTGATGTGGTGCGATCAAACAACTTCTGGATCGGACAGTGGCAGAGGGAGATTGAAGCCAAGAACGTTTGTGGCCACTCCTACCCCACCTAGCCTTCCTCACACTGTTCCGTGGATTCACTCCCTCCCAGTGCTGTAGAATTTGAAATTCTCGCTCTAATTGCACTGGATCCTCGAATTACAGCACTGCTCCTCAATTCTAGAGACCCCTTTTACTGGTGTAAGCCTTCAGTACAAAGAGCAATGCTTCTTGCTTTGTCTGATCCTCCCTTACTGCTGGTTCTGATTCAGTATGTGGATATATCAACTACAGAAGGTGCAAAACTTGACCTACTCTTGGGAAATAAGAAAGGGCAGGTGACTGAGGTGTCAGTGGGGGCGCACTTTGGGGCCAGCGACCATAATTCTATTAGATTTAAAATAGTGATGGAAAAGGTTAGACCAGATCTAAAAGTTGAAGTTCTAAATTGGAGAAAGGCTAATTTTGACAGTGTTAGGCAAGAACTTTCGAAAGCTGATTGAGGGCAAATGTTCAGAGGTAAAGGGATGGCTGGAAAATGCGAAGCCTTCAGAAATGAGATAACGAGAATCCAGAGAAAGTATATTCCTGTTAGGGTGAAAGGAAAGGTTGGTAGGTACAGGGAATGCTGGATGACAAAAGAAATTGAGGGTTTGATTAAGAAAAAGAAGGAAGCATATGTAAGGTATAGACAAGATAGATCAAGAGTATAAAGGAAGTAGGAGTGTAATCAGTGGGAAAGAGGGAAATCAGGAGGGGAAAAAAGGGGACATGAGATAGCTTTGGCAAATAGAATTAAGGAGAATCCAAAGGGTTTTTACAAATACATTAAGGACAAAAGGGTAACTAGGGAGAGAATGGGACTCCTCAAAGATCACCAAAGTGGCCTTTGTGTGGAGCCGCAGACCATGGGGAGGTACTAAATGAGTATTTTGCTTCAGTATTTAATGTGGAAAAGGACATGAAAGATATACAATGTAGGGAAATACATGGTGACACCTTGCAAAATGTCCATGTTATAGAGGAGGAAGTGCTAGATATCTTGAAACGCATAAAGGTGGATAAATCCCCAGGACCTGATCAGGTGTACCCTAGAACTCTGTGGGAAGCTAGGGGAGTGATTGCTGGGCCTCTTGCTGAGATATTTGTGTCATCAATAGTCAGAGGTGAGCTGCTGGAAGATTGGAGGTTGGAGGTAGTGCTACTGTTTAAGAAGGGTGGTAAGGATAAGCAAGGGAACTATAGACCGGTGAGCCTGACCTCGGCGGTGGGCAAGTTGTGGAGGGAATCCTGAGGGACAGCATGTACATGTATTTGGAAAGGCAAGGACTGATTAGGGATCATCAACATGGCTTTGTGCATGGGAAATCATATCTCTCAAACTTGATTGAGTTTTTTGAAGAAGTAACAAAGAGGATTGATGAGGGCAGAGCAATAGATGTGATCTATATGGACTTCAGTAAGACGTTCGACAAGATTTCCCATGGGAGACTGATTAGCAAGGTTAGATCTCACGGAATACAGGGAGAACTAGCCATTTGGATACAGAACTGGCTCAAAGGTAGAAGACAGAGGGTGGTGGTGGAGGGTTGTTTTTCAGGCTGGAGGCCTGTGACCATTGGAGAGCCACAAAGATCGGTGCTGGGTCCTCTACTTTGTCATTTACATAAATGATTTGGATGTGAGCATAAGAGGTACAGTTAATAAGTTTGCAGATGACACCAAAATTGAGATGTAGTGAAGAAGGTTACCTCCGATTACAAAAGGATCTCAACCACATGGGCCAACTAGCTGAGAAGTGGCAGATGGAGTTTAATTCAGATAAATGCGAGGTGCTGAATTTTGGGAAAGCAAATCTTAGTAGGACGTAGACACTTAATGGTAAGGTCTTAGGGAGTGTTGCTGAACAAAGAGACCTTGGAGTGCAGGTTCATAGTTCCTTGAAAGTGGAGTCGCAGGTAGATAGGATAGTGAAGAAGGCATTTGGTATGCTTTCCTTTATCGGTCAGAGTATTGGGTACAGGAGTTGGGAGGTCATGTTGTGGCTATACAGGACATTGGTTAGGCCACT
>NC_057722.1:74547405-74558817 GCF_004010195.1 Chiloscyllium plagiosum | reverse complement strand
ATAAATAGACAAAGTCTTTTCCCTGGGGTTGGGGAGTCCAGAACAAGAGGGCATAGGTTTAGGGTGAGAGGGGAAAGATTTGAAAGAGACCTAAGGGGCAACTTTTTTCACACCGAGGGTGGTATGTGTATGGAGTGAGCTGCCAGAGGAAGTAGTGGAGGCTGGTACAGTTGCAACATTTAAGAGGCATTTGGATGGGTACATGAATAGGAAGGGTTTGGAGGGTTATGGCTTAGGTGCTGGCAGGTGGGACTAGATTGGGTTGGCATGTTTTTCCAAACTCCAGGGACTGTAGACCCAATTTGCTAAGCCTCTTGTCACAGGGCAATATGTTGTACCTTGGGGGCAGTTTGGTAAATGTTCACTGTTTGCCTCCATCTTTTTGCAGTATATCTTTTGAAAACTGAGGAGACCAGAACTATGAATAATATTGTGGATGTGGACTCACCAAAACTCTGTATAATTGTTGGATGAATGTCCATAATCCTCCCTTTTTGCTCCTAAACCCCAGGACCTCCATCAAACTGCTGTCAAACGTTCTGACTGCACTTTTAGTATTTTGCTAGGTGAATGGGAAATTCAGGGTTAGAGTCGTGCTGGAAAAGCACAGCAGGTCAGGCAGCATCCAAGGAGCAGAAAAAATCGATGTTTCAGGCAAAAGCTCTTCATCCCAAGAATGAGTTAATTCCTGATGAAGGGCGTTTGCCTGAAACATTAATTTTCCTGTTTCTCGGATGCTGCCTGACCTGCTGTGCTTTTCCAGCACCACTCTAATCTTGACTCTAATCTCCAGCATCTGCAGTACCCACTTCTGCCTATTGGGAAATTCACCACTGCTCACTCTTAAATAGAAGTTGTTTAGTATATCTTGCTTGATTCTCTACTTCAAGAAAAATAGAAAATAATAATAATTTGGGGTGGCAGGGTGGCTCAGTGGTTAGCTCTGCTGCCTTCTGGTGCCAGGGACCCGGGTTTGATTCCACCCTCTGGCGACTGACTGTGTGGAGTTTGCACATTCTCCCTGTGTCTGTGTGGGTTTCCTCCCACAGTCCAAAGATGTGCAGATCAAGTGGATTGGCCATGCTAAACTACCCATAGTGTCCAGGGATATGGTGGAATAGCCATGGAAAATGCAGGGTTACAGGAACAAGGTAGGGGGTGATCTGGGTGGGATACTATTTGGAGGGGCAGTGTAGATTTGATGGGCTGAATGGCCTGCTTTCACACTGCAGGGATTCTGTGATTCTATGAGTGAATCTACAAAGGAACAGAAGAAGACACATTGAATTTTGCTCCCACACATGTATAAAGATAATACAACAGGAATGTAGTTTGGGCATTTATAATCTACAGGGCTTTCTGTGGCCAGTTCTTTTGAAGAGCCAACCATACTCTCACTCATCTGTTCTTTTTCCCCCTAGCCCTGCAAACCTTTCACTTTCAGGTATTTATTTAACTCCCTTTTGAAAGTTATTGTTGTATCTGTTTCCACCATCCTGTCAGATGGCAACTCACTCGCTTTTAAAGCAAGACCATTCCCATCTCCACAGTGACTTTCTTCCCAAACTGTCTGAAACCTGTGTCCACTTCCACCAAACTTCCTGCTCGTGGGAACAGTTTTTCCTTGTTTACCCTGTCAGACCCTTACACACACTTGAACTCCTCTGTCCCTTTTGACCTGACCCAGTTCATGTTTTTAAAACAAGTGTCTCCTTGACTCTTTTATTTGTTCACATTTGAAACAAGAAGCATTTTAACCATCAAGGGTCTGACAGCATATGGGAAGCAGCTTGGATGGTGGTTGATCCTGGTTATGTGGGCAAGAATGACAGTGACACCTGGAAGACCGCAAAGTTATACAAGAGCTCAGGAGAAGAGTCGAATCCGGACACAGACTGGAAACACTAACCCGGTCCCTCTCTCCACAGGTGCTGCTGGACCTGCTGAGTTTTTCCATCTTTTTTCTGCGATTGTTAATGAGCATCTGTAAAAGACCTGTTAGTTCAATCCATGTGATCCCAAAAAGGCTCATTAATACTTTCCAATCACCCTTTGGGTTATTAGGATTTGCCTTTAAAGTGTCTTTTTTTTCTCCCTGTTTGTGATGAAATGTACCAATAGTAAAACAGAGGAAAACGTCTATTGAATAGATGCATGTCATCTTTGTAGGTGTTGGACATGCTTACAGAGGGTTAACAGAATACATTAGATTATATGGATAAAAACCCCACCATGTGACAGCAAGTGCATCAGTCATGAACTGTAAAGTGTGAGAAAGCCATGTGACCTCAAATCTGTCAAGACAATGTGTAATTTTATTCCTGATTTGGAGATGCCGGTGTTGGGCTGAGGTGTACAAAGTTAAAAAAACACAAAACACCAAGTTATAGTCCAACAGGTTTAATTGGAAGCTCCGAAAGCTAGTGTGCTTCCAATTAAACCTGTTGGACTATAACCTGGTGTTGTGTGATTTTTAATTTTATTCATTCACTCACGGGATGTGGGTGTCACTGTCTGGGCCAGTATTTATTGCCCATCCCTAGTTGCCCAGAAGACAGTTGAGAGTCAACTACATTGTTGTGGGTCTGGAGTCACATGTAGGCCAGGCCAGGTAAGGATGGCAGTTTCCTTCCTGAAAGGATATTAAGGAACCAGATGGGTTTTTCTCCGACAATCGACAATGGTTTCAGGGTCATCATTTGACACTTAATCCCAGGTTTTCATTGAATTCAAATTTCACCATCTGCCGTGTGGGAATTGAACTCTGGTTACCAGAAAATTGCCCAGCCATAACCAAGTCAACGTGGTCTCACCTGACCAGAGGGCTGCTCTTTCATTATCTTGAGGGTGCTTTATCCTGAGGGCCACCATACTCTGGTGAGGGGAGAGGTTGAGAAGGAGATTTTTGAGTCCTTCATGGTAACCTCAGCTGGTGATGGGGATTGAACCCACGCTGTTGGCATCATGCTGCTTCCCAAGCGATAATACCGCTATGCTGTCACTTCCCCATTGCCTTGAAATGCACTCAGTCGCTGAACTGCATAGTGTTTCTACAGCACAAATATAATGTCCTGCAGATGCTGGAAATCTGAACTCCTAACAGAAAATGCTCAGCAGAGTAGGCTGCATCTGTGGAACAGTTAGCATTTTACTGCTACAATGCTACTTTCTCCCCACCCCCACCCTCTAGCTTATCTCTCCACGCTCCAGGCTCACTGCCTTTATCCCTGATGAAGGGCTTTTGCCCGAAACGTCGATTTCGAAGCTCCTTGAATGCTGCCTGAACTGCTGTGCTCTTCCAGCACCACTAATCCAGATACAGGCTTACCCACTCAACCCAACCCGAGAGAGAGAGAGAGAAGCCATGGGAGTGTGTCAATGTTGTGGGATGACCGCTCCCTTTTAGTGTTTAGTGACTCCATTGATCAGATTAAGGTCTTGGGTTGATTGATGTGTGTTTACAGGTTTGATCTTTGTAGGATTTAACGTCATTGTTCTTGTAACAAATGACTAATTGGTTGGATAAAATAACATTTGTTCCCAGTAACCACCGCGTGACATGTATGTGGATTTGCCTGTGCACGCGTTGGAAGAATTGTTCTTGTTCACCTTGCTCAGACATTGTCTAATGGAATGTCTTCCCATCTTTCTTGTTCAATTGAAAGGTTTCACAATCAGTAAGGTCTTGCACACGTTGGAAGTACTGGATCGTCATTGTTTTGACAGGTCTGATTCCAGCAACTCTCTGGATAGCCTGTACCATAAGATCTTTGGGACAAGTCAGAGCAAGGACAGCCAAGAGGTGAGTCATTGTCATGTGATGCTCATTGTTTCCACTGCAAAGCAGTTTTGCCAAGCTCATGTAAAAGTATGTACATGTTTAAGGGCATGGTTTGGAGGTGCTGGTGTTGGACTGGGGTGTACAAAGTTAAACATCACACAACACCATGTTATCGTCCAACAGGTTTATTTGGAGGCACTAGCTTTCGGAGCGACGCTCCTCCACAACTACCTGATTAAGGAGCAGTGCTCAGAAAGCTAGTGCCTCCAAATAAACCTGTTGGACTTTAACGTGGTGTTGTGAGATTTTTAACTTTAAGGACATTGCATTAATTACATTAAAATCAGTTGTTTAATGTGGCAATAATCAACTTAGGGAAGAAATGGGAATATGCAGTTATTGGAACATTGCCAAATTGTGTGGATAAACAGAAAGCCTTTGAGTTAAATTCCTTATCCCCCTGAAAGCATGAGTACTGATTAATAAAACCGTAAGAAGGTTAATCATCTTTTGATTACTTTCGGCCTCATTGATAAAGAAGTGTGACAATTTGAACAAGGGAGTGGAAACAGTTGCTTAGTCACTCCGAAGTTGTGTATTGCTGAAAAGAGTCAAGAGTGTGGTGCTGGAAAAGCACGCAGGTCAGGATAATCGACGTTTTGGGCATAATCCTGAATTTTCCTGCTCAGATGCTGCCTGACCTGCTGTGCTTTCCCAGGACCACTCTCTTGACTCTGATCTTCAGCAACTGCAGTCCTCACTTTCTGTTATTGTTGAAAAGAGAGGCTTGTTGAACATTTTGAGCTTGTACCCATCAAGCCAAGCACAAGAATATCCAAATTTCAAATGAGTGCTACAGTTAACACTACTCGATGAAAAGAACATTGATTGCTTGACAAATCGGCTCCGATTGGCCAGGACATTGCTGAGGGGATTGATTTCCCCCGATTCTCCATAATTCAAAGAAAGCAGAAGGCTTGAACAGTTTCCTTTTGTTTTCAGAGCATGTCTCCTGGTGGATGAACGTCTCTTCCAGCAAGTGTAGATAAGTCACGTTATGAGTGGGCGGCACGGTGGCACAGTGGTTAGCACTGCTGCCTCACAGCGCCAGAGACCTGGTTTCAGTTCCTGCCTCAAGCGACTCTCTGTGTGGAGTTTGCACATTCTCCTCGTGTCTGCGTGGGTTTCCTCCGTGTGCTCCGGTTTCCTCCCACAATCCAAAAATGTGCAGGTTAGGTGAATTGGCCATGCTAAATTGCCCGTAGTGTTAGGTGAAGGGGTAAATGTAGGAGTATGGGTCTGGGTGGTATACGCTTCGGCGGGTCGGTGTGGACTTGTTGGGCGGAAGGGCCTGTTTCCACACTGTAAGTAATCTAATCTAATCTAATCTAATCATGAGCTTGACTGCGCATTTTAAACTCTTGTTAATCTAGCTATCGGTGTATTTGAGATTGGACAGCACTTGCTGAACAATTATATTTAGCAGCAGACATTTTGCGAGCTGGATTGATTGAGTATAGCCTGAGGTACCCTATTATGAGCAGTCAAAGGAACATGCTGTTTCATTTCTTGGGAAGAATGGTTTCTATCCCTTGCATTGTACCTGACTCATGCATGCTGTTCCCAATTGGGAATCTGGACTGATGCAAGCACTCTGTTAATAAATATGCAGAATGTATGAAAGGGATGGGATGAATGATGGAATTCAGAGACGGAGAAAAAAAAAACCTCTTAGAAACGTAAAAGATTCATTTTAACTTTTTAAAAGATACTTCAACGCAAGTTAAGTTCTGAAATTATTGATTTTCCACATTTGTAAAAGAATCAGAACTAGAGATGCAGGAAATCAGAAACCTACCAGAAATTACTGGGAAAACTCAGCAGGTCTGGCAGCATCTGTGGAGAGAAAGCAGGGTTAACATTTCAGGTCCAGTGACCCTCCTTCAGAAATGATTGTAGCTAGGAAAAGATTGGTATTTATACTGAAAGCGGGGAGGAGTAAACTATAGATAGAAATGGAGCCCAGCAGTTGGGCAGAGAAAGGAGTGATGTAAAGGTCAGCACTCAGGGAGTCGAGCTGCTAATGGGGACAATTAGTAGCTGATAATGAATTGTTTGTGGTAGCAGCCCATGTGATGTCAAGGTCTGGTGTGTGGGGATTGAGTAAAGTACATTTAAAGGATTTTACACCCTTATGTATTAAATTTCAAATTCAATTTTTCTGTCCATGCTGGTGTTTTGTCTAAGTCAATAAAGTGTGGCACTGGAAAAAACAGTCCTGCTGAAATGTCAACTCTCCTGCTCCTAGGATGCTGCCTGACCTGCTGTGCTTTTCCAGCACCACACTTTATCAACTCTGACTCATCAGCACCTGCAATCCTCACTATCTTCTAGACATTTTGTCTAACTCGTTCTATAATTTCTGATGTAGTTTTCAGTTCCAAAATTTGTTCACTTTACTTTTTGTGTCATCTGCGAACAGGTGTATGATTTGAGACCTTTTCAAATCACCATATTCAGAGATGTTAATACACGTCTGGAGGAGGTGGGAGTTGAACCTGGATCTCATGGCCCACAGATAGTGACACTACCACTGCACAGCAAGAGCCTTGAGTTTCTGGTTTAATTTCTGTTGTCCAGAAGTGCTCTTTTCTTGGCTGCTTTCTTCAGTACATCCATGATCTTCATTCCCTGATGTCTCCTAATCTTGCCCTTTCTTAATACTGCATATATCCATAGAATCCCTACAGTGTGGAAACAGGCCCTTTGGCCCAACACGGCCACACCGACCCTCCAAAGAGTAGCCCATCCAGACCCATTTCCTACCCTATTATCCTACATTTATCCCTGACTATTGCACCTAACCTACACATCCCTGAACACTATGGGCAATTTAACACAGCCAATTCGCCTAACCTGCACAGCATTGGATTGTGGGAGGAAACCGGAGCACCCAGAGGAAACTCACAGATACGGGCAGAATGTGCAAACTCCACACAGACAGTCGCCCAAGGCTGAAATCGAACTTGGCTCCCTGGTGCTGTGAGGCAGCAGTGCTAACCACTGAACCATCGTGCTGCCCCGTCTCTGCTTCCGGATCTAATTTCAGTACCCGGTCATTGTTCGTGTTTTTCTGGTGTTTTCTAATAGCGTGGCTGCTCACGCTGCTCATGTCATGCACGCTATTCTGTTTAAATACAGCCAAATGCTCCATGGATTTTTTTTTTTCAGATTATTCCAACCAGAATTAATCAGTACATTTCCTTCCCTGTTCTGAAATAAATCCTTTAATATGCATCAATTGTTTACTGTCCGTCAGCCTTGTGATCCCTTCATTGATATCAATCTGCTGGTTGAAGAATGAATCTTTTCTATATCATGGTAATGTTCCAATGAGGGATTTACATGGATAACTGAGATACATGTGCACTAATCTCTTGATTTGCTTGAGTCCATGGGGCTGTCTTGTCTGTGATCAGGCCCAAGAAGAGATTTGCTAATAATATGACTTGAAGAAAATGATCTCAGCAATTGTTTTCAGATGCCATACTTACACTGTAGGAATGCTTGCTGTTTGATTTAGACCAGTAGCTTGTAATCATTTGTGGAGAGCAGTTGTTCACTCTGTAAGATCTTGAGTTTTATTTTTGGCTACCCTGGAGCCTTAAGTTGAATTGATATTCCTTTTCAGCTCTCCCTGACTGCCATCTCCCATCCAATACAGATTTTATACCATCTCCCAACACAAAATCCCCTTGTTCTCCCACCAGCAGCTTTCTGATTTAAAATGTGTCACCGATGTTGTCAGAAAATGCAATGTCTCATTGTTTTCTTTCCCCTCTCCCGCCCACAGCAAATTGCACCAAATGATGAGGCAGTTGTGACTTTACTGTGTGAGTGGGCAGTGAGTTGCAAGCGGTGTGGGAAACACCGAGCGATGGCAGTAGCAAAACTCCTGGAGAAGAGGCAGGCAGAAATCGAGGCCGAGGTGAGTAGCTGCTCTCAAACCTGGGAACCAGCATACACTGTCAAGGTGTTGCGTCTAGTCGATCCTCTTTGTTCTTGATTTTATTTTGAATGATGGAATCCCTACAGTGCGGAAACAAGCCATTCTGCCCAGCAAGTCCACACCGACCCTCCAAAGAGTATCCCACCCAAACCCATTCCCCTACCCTATTACTGTACATTTACCCCTGACTAATGCATCTAACCTACACATCCCTGAACACTATGGGCTACTTCCCATAGCCAATTCACCTAAGCTGCTCATCTTTGGATTGTGGGAGGAAATCGGAACACCCGGAGGAAACTCATGCAGACACAGGGAGAAAGTGGAATCTCCAAACAGGCAGTGACCTGAGACTGGAATCGAACCCAAGTCCCTGGCATTGTGAGGCAGCAGTGCTAACCACTGAGCCACCATGGCTACGTTGTATCGTAGCAAGCCTGTTTAACCTCCAGGGAATGTATGTTTGTTCAGAACCAGTCATAGAGTAGATCTTTATTTGAATGTGTGGAATATCACTCTAACACCAGGGCAATATTATGTTGGTCAATGGAACAGTTAATCATTTTGAGTGTTCACTGTTAACATCAAACACTCCCAAATAAGTACAGACCAGCCTTATCCCACAGCTTTGGTTCTGAGCTCAAAACTTACTGCATCAGCCCAAGTCTGTTTTACTGTTCACACCAGCTATCCATACTGAATTTCTGTACCTTTCATCAAACTTGAAAAGCTTTCTTTGAAAGTGCAGAAAGGAATACAATATTGGGTGTCAGTGAGCATGTTTTGGATAAACTTTGATAGTTGCAAAGTGAAAGAAAATTGAGGCTTATTGAGCATGAGTTAGTTACAACATAAAAAAACTGCATTACACATTGCTTGCTAATGTGCTTATTTTGTAGAGATGTGGAGAGTCCGAAGTCCTGGATGAAAAGGAGTCTATTTCCTCTGTGTCCCTATCTGGCTCGAGCCTACCTGTGTTTCAGAACATCCTGCTCCGGTTTCTGGATACTCAAGCTCCTGTGTTAAGTATGTTTTGGCTACTTTCTCTGCCTTTCCTGTTTGTCTCTGTGTAACTTGGAGATGGGAGATCATGCACACTTTCTTATTTTCAAAAATATACATTATTCATAAAAGTATATTTTTTATATTTACCTGCGCACACACAGTCTCTCACACACAACTGCATATTGATTCTGCATATTAGCATATCAAGGAAACAAAGAAACATAGGAGTTTGAATCTATCCGAACAAAACAAAGGCTTCTCTTTCTTGAACCAGACTGTGTTTACATGCTTTTGAGGCAGCAGGAGGGTCTGATAACTTGCAGACAGTGGTGGAAAAGGTTAAACAGCTTGGTTTGATTCTTCCACCTTGTGGAGACCAATAAGCGGAACTTCTATCGGTTGGGAAGTGACAGAAGCCCTGGAGAAATAGTGTTCTTAAAAGTATCATTTATTCGAATTATCCTAAAGTTGTAGTGGGAGATTGAGAAATGCCTGAAGGAAATTCCGGCCTTCAGTCTTCTCTGGAACAAGTCCTTCCTAACAGCCGTATCATTGGAAATCAGGAATTTAATAAGGGGAAAGGTCATGACTGTGATTTTTGCCACAATCTGTTACATGGTGTGTTAATGTGTGAACACTTTGCACAAGTGACTTGTGAAGGCATCACTTCACATAGATGCTTCTTGTGAATTAGTTTATGGAACAACTTCACATCTGAGTGAAGAGTGAACCAGGTTTCTCCTTGATCAGATGCTTTTGGTTCTCATTTCCTCATTAGAGAATGATGAATAGATCTACACTAGGTTGCAGGTCTAACTGACTTAAGTAGCATTGTGTTTTTAGTTTGAATATTTCAGAAAGAGGAGGAGAAAACACGCGTTATTTAAGAAGCTCATGATAGCAAAATAGAATGGATCTGAAAATGCTGTGAAAGTTCATTAACCTGAAATGTCAGCTTGGATTCCTGTCTATAGTTGCTACCTGATCTGCTTGGCTTTACAAACATGTTCTGCACTGTTCCACCTAATGCAGTTTCATTTAGCTCAGGAGCCTCGAGTTGCCACCAATGAAGCTGTGTCCCCACCATTAATTGTTACTTTCATAACAGACAAGGTACAGCAGAAGTTTAGAAATATTCCTGACCCATCCTATTCTGCCTTTGGTAGCTTTCATTTGGATAAAGTTTGTTTCAGTTGTGATTCATTCTATTTTCCTTGCTGAACCTGAGAACTGGAGTCGCATTAATTGAACTTCAACGGTAGCTTTATTATTTGTTTGTTTTTTTTCCCCCAAAGTGTGTTTCTGTTTCTGCTCCTGCTCCTGCTCCTGCTCCTGCATGGGAAACATTACCCTTGACCTCTCCTTTCCATCTGGACCGTGACCTCTATCTCCTAGATGTTTTTGTTGACGCGCAAATCAAGCTTAAGGGCCTTGACTTTGATGAAGTATGTTCCAGCCTTCACCTTTCACTTCAATAATGTCCAATTGTGGCTGCTGTTTCCATTTGTTTTCTGACCATGTGGCTGGTTAGGATTCTGTGTGAAGCGTTTACATCTCCTCCTGATTGCTTTTTGTCTTTGCACTGTAATACCATTCCATTTAATCATTCTTGTCTTCCAGCCTATCTCAGTCCTTCCCTTTATTCATTCCTTCCTCACCTCACTCTTCCTCTGATTATGTACCTGTTTAAAACCTGTCAGTTCTCAGAAGCTTCCTCCAAGCTTTGATGAAATGTTATGGACCTGAAACATTTACTCTACATCCCTCCTGTACAGATGCTGCCTGATTTACTGAGTAGATTCCAGCACTTCCAGTTTTCATGTCAGTTTTCCAGCATCTGCGCTATTTTAACTATATTGAACTGTTCCAATAGAGCGTTAACAGAGTTCCAAATGTGCAGGAGTTGAAAGTGTGGGTCAAACCTGAAATCTCTGCTTGATGTACACAGGTTAAAATTTTTGCGAAGTTTGAGTTGCGAATTATATGAAGAGTTTGGCTCCTCATTTTTTCCTGTTTTTCTGTATATATATCAGCTGACCTCAACAACGAAAATGAGAAAGCAGAATTTGTGAACCTAGTGCTGTTGTTTTGTGAGTTCATTCGCCACGATGTCTTCTCACACGACGCGTACATGTGTACTCTTATATCCCGTGGGGACCTCACCTCGGTAACCACTTCAGCAAGACCTCGATCACCAACTACAGACAACTCAGAGGAACAGTACATGAAGGAGCACGATGACACCCTTCATGGTGTGAAGTTGGAGGTAAAACGGTATTCCTTGAAGGTGGCAGGGTGGTTGGAACCGTAGAGTCATAGAGCCATAGAGATGTACAGCATGGAAACAGACCGTTCGGTCCAACCTGTCCATGCCAATCAGAAATCTAGTCCTACCTGCCAACACCCGGCCCATATCCCTCCAAACCGTTCCTGTTCATTATACCCATCCAAATGCCTTTTAAATTTTGCAATTGTACCAGTCTCCACCACGTCCTCTGGCAGCTCATTCCATACACGTACCACCCTCTGCATGAAAATGTTGCCCCTTAGGTCTCTCTTATATCTTTCCCCTCTCACCCTAAACCTATGCCCTCTAGTTCTGGACTCCCCAACCCCA
>NC_057722.1:74499784-74547301 GCF_004010195.1 Chiloscyllium plagiosum | reverse complement strand
CTTCACTATCCTATCTACCTGCGACTCCACTTTCAAGGAGCTATGAACCTGCACTCCAAGGTCTCTTTGTTCAGCAACACTCCCTAGGACCTTACCATTAAGTGTATAAGTCCTGCTAAGATTTGCTTTCCCAAAATGCAGCACCTCACATTTATCTGAATTAAACTCTATCTGCCACTTCTCAGCCCATTGGCCCATGTGGTCGAGATCCTGTTGTAATCTGAGGTAACCCTCTTCGCTGTCCACTACACTCCAATTTTGGTGTCATCTGCAAACTTCCTAACTGTACCTCTTATGCTCGCATCCAAATCATTTATGTAAATGACAAAAAGTAGAGGGCCCAGCACCGATCCTTGTGGCACTCCACTAGTCACAGGCCTCCAGTCTGCAGAGAGATGTACAGCATGGAACCAAACCCTTCAATCCAACTCATCCATGCCAACCAAACATCCGAAATAAATCTAGTTCCATTTGCCAGTATTTGGTCCATGTCCCTCAACCCTTCCTATTCAGACACCCATCTCCACCACCTCCTCTGGCAGCTCAATGCATACACGCACACCCTGTGTGTGAAAAAGTTGCCCCTGAGATCCCTTTTACATCTTTTCCCACTCACCTTAAACCTATGCTCTCAAGTTCTGGACTTCCCCATCTCCCCATCCCAGGGAAAAATAGACCCCTTGTCTATTTATCTTATCCATACCCCTCACTGATTTTATAAACCTCTATAAGGTCACCCCTCAGTCTCCGATGCTCCAGGGAAAACAGCCCCAGCCTTTTCAAACTCTCCCTGTAACTCAAATCCACTAGCCACATCCTTGTAAATCTTCTCTGAACTCAGGTCATTGTACCCATTTTTAACCTGTTTGGTACATGGTTATCCTCTTGATGCTTGTTCATATATTTACTACCTTTCTATGATCCAGTTTAACATCTCCCTTGTTTAAGTAGAAACAAGAGTTGGCCACTCGGCCCTTCAAGCCTGCTATCCCATTCAATAAGGTCATGTCTGATCTGATTTTGACCTCAACTCCATACTCCTGCATTCCCCGACAATATTTCAATCCCTTGATAATCAAGAATCCACCTACCTCTGCCTTAAAAAATATTTAGAAGCATAGAATCCCTGCAGTATAGAAACAGGCCATTTGACCCAACAAGTCCACACCGACACTCTGAAGACTAACACACCTAGATCCATTCCCCTCGGGCAACCAATGGCAGCCCACACAAACACTGGGAAAATGTGCAAATTCCACACATAGTCGCCAGAGGCTAGAATCGAACCCGGGTCCCTGACACCGTGTGGCAGCAGTGCTAACCACCGTACTGCCCCCTTTAAAGATTCTACGTCCGCTGTCTTTTGAGGAAGTGAATTACAAAGACTCTTGACCCTCTGAGAGCCAAGATATTTCCTTATCTCTGCTTTCAATGGCTTGCACTTATTTTTAAACGGTGCCTCTTGTTCTGGACTCAGCAAAAGCAGGATCCCCCTCAGGATCTTACATATTTCAATTAAATTTGAAATTCCAGAAGATACAGGCCTAACCCTAACCTTAACCCTATCCTTCCTAAATTAGGTCTTTATATTTTCGCTGGATCCTATCAAGTGTAGGGCTACTGGTGAGTCACCAATTCAGTTGAGGGGCTAAGCTCAATTTGCCAATGGTGGGATGCAGCAGTCAGTTTAATAAGAAGGTATAACTTCCCTGATATTTCTTGGGTAGGCGAGGGCCTAGTGGCATTACCATTGAAGAGTTAAACCTGAGGCCCAGGTTATGTACTGCAGGTCCTGTTTAAAATCCCTGGATTTGAATTAAATTTTAAAATAAATGTCTGGAATTAAGAGTCTAATGATGGCCATGAATCCATTGTCTGAAAAACCCACCTGATTCGCTAATGCGCTTTAGGGAAGAAAACTGCCTTCCTTACCTAGTCTGGTCTACATGTGACTCCAGACCCATATCAATGTGGTTGACTCTCCCCTCTGGGGAGATGGGCAATAAATTCTGGCCTAGCCAGCGACACTCTCATCCTGTGAGTGAATAACAATGAAATCCACTCTGGCCTTTTGGATGTTTTGTTTGGCGTGTGTTTGCAGAACCACTCTGTAATGTGTAATGTTGAGAGTAGTATATCTTTCCATGACTTTTGGTTAAGTTGGGCAAAAGCAGGCTGACATGTCCCTTTACTTCAGGTATTTCATCAGAACTTGTCCAGTCTCTACCTAGCTCACTTGACCGAGGAGCTGTTCCCTCTTCAGTATTCCCTCACTACCACCATCACTGTCCTGCAAAATAAGGGAATTTTACACCACGGTGGTTGACTCCTATGGATTCGAAGTTTAAGGTCAGCCTTTCTCTATTTGGCTGTGTTGTCCTGCAGCAAGTTTGCAACCATCGGGGTTTTTGATTGGCTCAGGGTGAGCCTTCATCCACCATCTGGAAGGAAGCCCTGCCTGCAGGAATAGCTGTCCAATCAAATGTATTGGATCGAGTCCCAGCATGGCAACAAAGTAAAGGGGCATCATGTTGGCAGGCCCCTAGTTAAGACCATAAGAAATAGGAACAGGAGTAGGCCATTCAGCATCTCAAGCTTACCCTGTCATTCAATGGCTGGACCGACATTCCTCAGTTCCACTTTGCTGCGTTTTCTCCATATCCCTTGATTCCCTTCCTGATCAAGAATCTAACTATCTCATCCTCAAAGAGAGATGAGGAATTGGGTCTGTGGTTTCAGCATGGCTGGGATGGCTGTTTCCAATGAGGGGTTTTGCTGGTGGAGTGGGGAGAGGTGGATGAGGTGTGCTTGCAGCTGAGGGCTGGGAGCATGGAGTGTATGACAACACGAGGTGGGGAATTGGGTGAGTAACGTGGGGGTGGGTATCTGAAGCTTAGGTACAGGAGAAACAGGGCAGATGGGTGCACAATTCCATTTATTGTTTGGCAACACTAAGGGCAACGTTTTGTTCCCGGTGAGTATTTATGGGCTGCTTTTTGGATTTTTTAATAAAGAATCTAGATCTTGTTTATGAAAAGAGAATGAAGCAGAAACATATGTAATATGTTAATCCCCCTTGGTGTAACACAAAAACTTTCCCAGGACAGTAAGGATTAAAAGCACCACTATTGGTATGTGTATTTTTATAAGAGGAAGTTTGGACTCTGTTAGTTTGAAACTAAACTAATCTTCTAATTGTAGGAACATGGACTTGGAGAGCACATGGACATGGATTCGGGTCCGACCAACTTATTTGATGAAGTGGACAAGAATGACTTCAAAACTGACTTTGGACCTGAATTTGCAGTAGGTTGAAAGCTCTTGTTCAGAAACTCTGAACTGTGATTATTTTTCCCCCTCCCCAAGTTGTTTTGAAGTGTGGGATTGAGAGACAGAGGGTGAGCACGCACCTGGAACCTGTTTCTGAGGATCAGTATTCCAGGGAGAATTCAGTAGATTGTGAGAAGGAAACTAAAAAAAACGTATAACTAGCCTGGAAAGGAACTGAACATACCTAACTCCTGGTGAATTAACTGATTTATAGGTACTGAAGATGCGGAGGAATGATCTAAATTGGGGTCATGATGCGGTATGATTGAGTAATTCAACTCTCTGGTTTTAAAAAATGCTAAAACATTAATCTGTGCCAGGCGTTACTTTCAGTCTCAAAGAATATGATAGTTTTCCAACTGCTACTCAGAGTTTGTATGAAAATTATTGACAAACTTTCTCTTGATGTTACTTTAAAACGTGTTTCCATGTTGTAACCATGAGAATTTTCATCAAGTAAATTATCTTTAAATTTGAAAATAAATCCTTTCTGTAGAACTTTTGACAGCAAATTTATTTAACATGTGGCCAAACCAATCGAATGAGGAAGGGTCATTGGACGCAAAATGTTAACTGATTTCTCCTCACAGATCTGCCGAGCATTACTAGCTGCTTATGGTTTTGTTTCCAATCGAATGAGTTATCGGAATCAGGAGAGTGGTGCTGGAAAAGCACAGCAGGTCTGGCAGCATCCGAAGAGCAGGAGAATCGACGTTTTGGGGAAAAAGCCCTTCTCTTGAGTGACTGTTAACTGTACACTGCAGAATTCTGGTTTACAATAGTGTTTGACTGTGAAAAAAGGTGTCTTGAATTGGGGCTTAATCCCCACAGTGTGGAACCAGGCCATTCAGCCCAACAAGTGCACACTGACCCTTGGAAGAGTTACCCACCCAGACACATTCATCCTACCAATGTCCTTGTATATTTGCCCCTGACTAGTGCACCTAACCTACACATTCCTGAACACAATGGGACATTTAGCATGGCCAATTCACCTAACCTGCACATCTTCGGATGGAGCATGTGCAAACTCCACACAGATAGTTGCCCAAGGCTAGAATCTAACCCGGGTCCCTCATGCTCTGACGCTGCTGTTAAGCATAACATATACCACTCAATAACGATTGATTTGCTCTTGTTGTCTGTGCTAAGTAAATAATACCACCACCCATTCACTACTCTTGTTCAAAGATATTCTGTGAGATTGAAAATGCTGTGGTTTGAATCCATTTCAGTACAGTGCTCTTGATAGGGAATCAGGAGCCTGTGTGAACAGGGCAAGTGACTAACTCTATCTTAAGGAATCAGATTTTTAAAAGTTGTTCATGGGATATGGGCATCGCTGCCTAGGTCAACATTTATTGATCATTTCTAAAAGTTATTGAGCAGCTATGAGTCAAACTCATTGCTGTAGATCTGGAATCAGGTGTGGGTTAGATCAGGTAAACTTGGCAGATTTCTTTCCCTGAAGGGCAATAGTGAATCTAGTGGATTTTTACAACAGTCATGAATTTGTCGCTTTATGGTTAAAGAATCATTAATGAGGAGAACACTGTAAGAAGCAAGACGTGTAAGTTAGTTTAATTTATCACTGTCAAATCAGGTACAGGAACTATAATAGAGGGGAAGAAAAAGCAGTCTGATCAAAATAATCTCCAAAAATAAATTAGTTTTTCACAAAAAGTTAATTTTCAGTGCCAGAGTTGCTGTTTATCAATAATTAACATTCGTCTTGCTGTTCAAAATGTACTGACAGTGGACAAACCCTAACGTTCGCAAATAAATTTAGTGCGCATATATCTCGTCAGTACTGTTACTCTCTCATTCTCCTTTGAAGCTGAGTCACTCAATGACAGCCTGAGCAGAAAGCAAGATATAAAACGGCTTCTCCTGCAGATATTTTAATCAACGCAACGACATATCTCTGAGGCCTTCTGACTTCGAAGCAGAGATATGACCACTGCATCACAAAGGCCCCTTTTTGTGTGTATGGCCATCAGGAGTTGGTGTTCTATTTTCGTTTCCATAACTGCAGTTGCCAATAAACCAATTAGGGCCTTAAGCTTCTTGCTGGAGGAAAGATGATCTGTTGATCGAAGGGAGCTGTAGTACCATGAAACCACCTCTTTGCTCAAGTTTTGCAGTCCTTATTGAGTGTTAGTGAAGCCTGATTTATTTTTGGCTGTGGCTGGAACTCTTTGCAATTACAGGTTTTATTGAACTTTTATTACCCACTAATTATTTTGAAGAGCAGCATTTTATTGGACATGTTCCAATTGTTTCTCAATGCAATCCCCATGGAGGAAATTTAACTCAGTGAAATTGATTTTCAGGAAATGCCAAGCTTGCTGACATTAATGACAATTGCAGTTCATTTTAAGCTGATTTTAAAACATCCATTAAATCTACTTTTTATTTTGGGGCAACTTGCATGTATTTTCTATTTCAGTAGTTTTCATTAGCATCTTTTAAGTTGTCTCCAATAATTCAAACTGAGGTGTGATGGCACAGATTCAGAAGATAAAAATCTGCCTCCAGTAAAACCAAAATACCGTGGATGCTGGAAATTGGAAATCAGCATGGAAAATGGTGGTGAAATCAGCAGGCCTGGTAGGACAGATGGGACAGAGACACTGTTTCAGGTCTGATATGATTCTTCTAGAAGAGTTCTGCTCTTCTCCCCTACCGCAGCTTGCCAGACCTGTTATATTAGACAGGAAGCATTAACTCTTTGTCTTTCTCTACAGACGCTGCCAGATTTATTGAGCTTCTCCAGTTTTAATTAAAAAAAAAAGCTACCTGACTGAGGTTTTTGATGTGCAGTCTATTCCCCTATGCCTGCAGCATCAAATGTTTCTTGCATCTCACTTTTATTCTGGTGGTAGAACCATAGACACACATGAACACAAGAAAATCTACCGTCCTGATACTGAAGCGCTAAAAGTGATGAGCCATTTCCTGGGTGGCAGCCTCTTGCAATTTTAATGCAACAATTATTAAGGAGAATAGTGTATATGTTCAAAAGAGATGAAAGAACTGTGGATGCTGGAAATCAAAAGCTAAAGCAGAAATTGCTGGAAAAAACTCTGGTCCAGCAACATGGGCGGCACGGTGGCACAGTGGTTAGCACTGCTGCCTCACAGCGCCTGAGACCCGGGTTCAATTCCCGCCTCAGGCGACTGTGTGGAGTTTGCACGTTCTCCCCGTGTCTGTGTGGGTTTCCTCCGGATGCTCCGGTTTCCTCCCACAGTCCAAAGATGTGCAGGTCAGGTGAATTGGCCATGCCAAAATTGCCCGTAGTGTTAGGTAAGGGGTAAATGTAGGGGTATGGGTGGGTTGTGCTTCGGCGGGTCGGTGTGGACTTGTTGGGCCGAAGGGCCTGTTTCCACACTCTAATGTAATCTAATCTAATCTGTGGAGAGAAAGCAGAGTTAACGTTTCAGGCCCAGAGACTGTTCTTCAAAAAACCATATATATGTTTCATAATATCCTACTCCAGTTCCTGTGACTTGGGATCTTTAAGATAGTCCTTAATTGTTTAAAAAGTATTTTGTTACCTTCCCCTTGCATGGGTCACCTTCAAAGAATATTATGTGTATCCATCCTAATCTTGAAAGAAAGGCTGTGAAATTGGCAACTATTTATTTATTCATGGGATGAGGGCATCACTGGCTAGGCCAGCATTTATTGCCCATCCTTCATTGCTCAGAGGGCAGTTAAGAGTCAACCACATTGCTGTGGATCTGGAGTCCCATGTGGACCTGACTGGGTAAGGATGGCAGTTTCCTTTCCTAAAGGACGTTAGCGAACCAGATGGGTTTTTCCAACAATCGACAATTGATTTGTGGTCACCATTAGATTTTTAATTCTAGATTATTATTGAATTCAGATTCCACCATCTGCTGTGTGGGATTTGAATCCAGGCCCCTATCACATTATCTGGATTGACAGTCCAGTGACAGTGCCACTAGAGTATCACCTCCCAACTCGGTTAGGTTATCAATAAAACACAAAACCCAACTTGTTCACTGATGCCTGTTGGTAATGAAACTTCCTGTCATTATCAGGTAAACTTACACCAGTATGGTCATGCTCTGAATTGAATGTAATGATTACTGCTCCCTAAAGACCACTACCTCCAGGGTGACGGGAGGTGGCTGATAAACTCCACTCACACAAAAACATACTTTTTAGAAATTGTCAGAAATGTGATCAAGAACTTTTAACCTGTGGACATTCAAGAAACAAATTAATCCATCCCCATAGTAGTATTTTGGGTTGATTACATGCTACTTTTACAGGAGTTTACAGTTAAAACATTTAAAAGGCAAGTAGATGGGAACAGTTGAGTGGGAGATGGGCCAAATGCTGGCAAATGGGGCTAGATTAATTTAGGATATCTGGTCTGCATGGATGGGTTGGCTTGAAGGGTCTGTATCCATGCAAGCGGAGTTGGATGCTGGAGATTAGAGTCAAGATTAGAGTGGTGCTGGAAAAGCACAGCAGGTCAGGCAGCATCCGAGGAGCAGGAAAATCGAATTTTTGGGCAAAAGCCGAGCATTCCTGATGAAGGGCTTTTGCCCAAAACATCAATTGTCTTGCTCCTCAGATGCTGCCTGACCTACTGTGCTTTTCCAGCACCACTCTAATCTTGACCTGTTTCCATGCAGTATGTTTCTATGACTCTATGACACATGCTTAGTGCTTGGCATAAAGTGAGATTATAACAGTTAAGTTCTTTGGTGTAAAAGGGATCAAAGGGTATGGGAGAGACTGGGACAGGGGACTGAGTTGGATGATCAGCCATGATGTTAAATGGTGGAGAAATCTGGAAGGGCTGAGTGGCCTCTCCTATTTTCTAAAGTGTAAAACTGTATCCTTATTATTAGTTTTAGATTTAGTTACAAGTGCTAATTTCCTTATTGGCCATTCTATTTACAGATTTTCTCTCCAATGCCTGGAGATTCTTTGACTTGTGAGCACAGTACCAACCCTTCCTTGGAACAAGGTGCCCCAAGAGATGAGAAGCCAATCAGAAAAGAGAAGCAGAAGGAGTTGATCTTCCCATGCACTTATGAGCACCCTCGCCACCTTCAATATGCCACTCACTTCCCCATTCCCCAGGTAAGGAACTACTGTACCAGGACCCATCAGAAGAATGTTTCCAAAGGCAGATGAGGAACACACAACAAAAAGTTTTATCAGATTGTATGTCAGTGTTTGACTGTATTATCTTGAGAAGTCAAATGCTTAGTTTGGATGACTGAATGAGAGTTTAGTGTTGCTACGTTATCTTTGTTGAGAAGACCATTTGACCATAATCCTTTCTGTGCATCTTAATGTGATAATCTTTTCAGTGGAGTCTGTAAATGTTTAGGCATAATATCTGAAATGTTCAGACCAAATGCAAGTGGGGCGACGGGGGTTGGAGGGGATTGGGTTTTAAGTGTACTTTTAAAAAGAATGCATGGCTCCATGCAGCCATTGCAAGTCTGTGCTTAAGTTATCACAAATACTGCGACCTGGTTTCCTTGTATCCACCAGAGTATCTCAAAACAGAGGTTTCGTCAAGATGCCTGAGAAATTGGGTTGCTGCGAATGCTGCTTGACAATACTGTAGACCAATGTGTGCAAGACTCATCGGTAGCGATTGTAGGTTAAATGGAAATGGCCCAAAAAACAGGGTATACAAAAGGCTGCTTCTGCTCATATTACTGAGACATTGCTGCTGAATTTATGGTAGGGTGTTGTAAAGAATTGTGCACTTGTTGAGTTTGGAAGCTTAATTGCAATCTGGACAAAATGATAAAGCCTTTTAAGATGTACAGGTTGCACAGAGGTAAGGTTTGTTGTTGGCCACCAACCTTTTTATTAAACCAATTCTGTACCAACCTGTATATTTGCTTATTTGGGAGGCAAAGTACATTCGTAGTACTTGACTTAACGATGATTCTGCTAGATTGAGCCATTTACCCAAACATTGCGCACAGAATTCTTTCAATTCAGGTGCTGCATGTTCAGTCTTCTGTAACTGCTTAAAATTGGTCAGCAGAGTACCATTTCCTGATTGACTGACTAATACAAATGTTTGATGGTACGTGTGTGCATAACAGCTGAGTTTCTCTGTGTGGGACTTTAACTTGGGTAATGACAATTTGATGACATAAAGTAGTTAGATAGCCAGCTAATAATACATCATTTAATAGTCATTGGTGTCTTTCTCAGCAGTAGTCTGAGCTCATTTTTGCGGAACAGTCAATTGTGCTCATAAGCCTTCTGACTATTCTATTTTATATGTCATTTGTGGACCTCCTGGTGTGTTTTTAGGCCTTGCTCATTTTATTATCCATAGGCTGCTAAGAGGGACAAGATAAGAGAATTTTATCCCTCCAACCTTTTCCTTCATTCAATAAGATCAGGGCTGATCTGTGACCTTAATACCTTTACCTCATACTTTCATCTTTACCTCCTATCTTTGAGCAACAATAGTTAACAGAAATCTCCCAGTTGCTGAATTAAAATGAATAGTTAATCTAACATCTGTATGTAAGCTGTAACGTCTTACAATAAACATGTATTAATACCCAAGATGGCCAAAAAACCTATTGGTCTTCCAAAAAGCAGGTCCTGACAAGTTAAGAGGATCACCACCTGGGGGACAGCAGCCATTAAACTAACTTCCTTTCCTTTCCATCCGTCCATTATAGCCATGTTATTATTGTGTGTCTGTCTATGTAAAAGGGGTTTTATAAGTAAGTTAGACTTTCAACTAATAGTTATACACTGATGTTTCATAATTATCGCTGAATTTTTGTCAAGTACAGAAAACTGTCCTGTGCTTTTTGTCAACCTTAATCTAAAAGACTGATAAATTTGGGAAATTTTGTGTACTTATAAAATCTTTTAACTTTTGTGAAAGCTCTGGGGCTTGACTTCCAGTGCATTACCCCAGAGAGTCATGACAGGATGGGCAGCCAATAGTTCAAAAGTATCTCTGACAACGGCCTTCTCAAGATTAATTAGGGATGAAGAAGACCTGTGGCAACTTGCCAGTCATGCCACTTTTCTTTAAACTCCAGACTGCACAACCTTTTCATTTCTGTATCTGGTTGGTGGCTGATAGAATCTGTGGCTGCCTTTGTTGCTACCAGTTGAAGTCTGAATCATGCTACTTGCCCCACTTCAGGGAAAGAAAAAGCATTGCGTCACGACAAATGCCAGTGTTCATTGTAACTTCGGTATTAGATTAGATTAGATTACTTGGTGTGGAAACAGGCCCTTCGGCCCAACAAGTCCACACCGACCCACCGAAGCGCAACCCACCCAGACCCATTCTCCTACATTTACCCCTATACCTAACACTACGGGCAATTTAGCATGGCCAATTCACCTAACCTGCACATTTTTGGACTGTGGGAGGAAACTGGAGCACCCGGAGGAAACCCACGCAGACACGGGGAGAACATGCAAACTCCACACAGAGTCGCCTGAGGCGGGAAATGAACCCGGGTCTCGGGCGCTGTGAGGCAGCAGTGCTAACCACTGTGCCACCGTGCCGCCCACATAGGTATCTTGCCAACATAATTTCACGGACCCTCGGGAGCTGCCGTAGAAACAGAAAATGCCAACAACGGCAGGTCAAGGGGAATCTAAGGTAAGAGGCAGGTGTAAATGTTCAGAGTCTCTGATTAGCTGCCCCATAGCCTGATGGGAGGGTGAAATAGGATTCCTGCTGTGAGTTACCATACCAACAGTAAGTGTGGGATGGCTCAGTTGGAGTTAAAACCCCTGTTACTCTTCAAACCATTGCTCTCCACGATATAGGTAAGGCTAATGCTTGTTCAGAACAATTCTCGTCTAGTTTTTAAAAGGGTTTCAGGCAAAAAGCATGGGTGGAAGGGAGTGGGATATAAGTGACCAGAAAGGAAGACACTGCAACTAATGTTGAAGAAGTGTCTTTCTTTACCATTTCAGTAAATATGATTAGCTGAAGAGTTAAATAGGGATTGATTATAGAGAGCTACCGTGGATAGTGTTAACAAGTATCAATCTTGAGAGAAAACTGCTCATCGGTTCAACATCTAGTATAGAGAGAGGATGGATGGTTCTCATGGCACAGTGGTAGTGTCCCTACATCTGGACCAGGAGACCTGGTTTCAAGTTCCACCTGCTCCAGAGGTGTGGTAATACCTTTGAACAGGTTGGTTAGAAAGTAGATGCAAGGGGAGGAGAAGAAGGAATTAAAACAATAAATTTGAGTTGGAAAGGTAGAAATAATTTTGATTAATCTGTTCAGATATGACACATTTGGGGCATGCTGGACTTCAACCTTGACCTCCTGCTCTAGAGGGAGGGGGCACTACCACTGTACTAGAGTGAGCCAGATTTGGCAAGTGATTGCCTTTGCATTCACTGCAATTGTTAAATCTGCAGTTAGTACAAACTGAGAGGAAAATAACACTGAGTTAAATCAGAAGGTCTTTGCTCGAACAAAGTACAGGACCTCCAACAATGTACAAACAAAGCCTGAAGCTATTTTCTGCACTAATTGTTGCGCACTTTAAAAGCTAGGCAGGAAATGTAGTTTTCATTTTCTTCAAAGAAATGGCTCTGCTGTTGATTTAATTTTTTTGTCCTTTTGCGTCCTCAGCTTTTGTTTTAAAAAACATATCCTTTGTCACAATGTCTACCCTTGCTTTGTAGTGATTGATGGTTAGAAAACTGCAATAGAGCTTTAAAATGTACGCTGAGGAATGGGTTGCATTTACACTGAGTTAGATTCTGAGTGTGAGCCTTAGTCGTTTTATAAACCAATTGATTAGCTTTAGAGGTACAGTCTCTGTTGTGCAGGGTATTTAACAGCCACATTGGGCACAATGAGATCCCAAGAGCACTGGAAAGATTAAATGAGATTAGTCTATTTGCAGGTGTTGAAGATGGAAGTTGTATTGATCAGGTCAATGAGATAAGCAACTCTCCATTTCACTTGAGTGGTGGAACCATTGGCATTGATTTTAGTTGGTGCGGGGCAGCCCTGGGTTTTAATCGTTGGTCAGAAAAAGCTTTCAGTTTAGACTGTGCTATTGAAGCCCATCAACTTCTGCTTCTAAGATCAACATGCAAACACTGAGCAAAACCAGCTCCTGTTTCTTTTAAGCGGGTGACTCATTTTGCTTGTTTCTTTTCCTTCCAAACCACACCTATCACTTGTACCAACTTCTGCCTAATAAAGAATCCAGTCTCCACAGCCCATGCAAAGTATCACCACAGAACTGAGTTCTTGCAAATTTTAAATGATGTTCAAATATGTTAGGAAATTGGAGACCACATGGAGGAGGCACTTGCTCCTCAAGTGGATATCCTGACCATCATGACAATTGTTTATTCAATCACATCTTTAATTCAGCTTGAGTTTCATTAAATACAATATATAACACTTAAACTTGAATAACATTAGTCCACAGTGTTGTACACATTGCGCAGAATCGTTTTCAAAAGTCATAAGCATCATATAATCTATCGGTAGTCACAAGTGCACTTTCCACACTGAGCATTTTTCTTTTGTCAAGTAAGTTTTCTTGAAATAGTTTACCTTGCGTCGTAGACTTATAACTTCGACCCAAGCACAAACTCTCGAAGACCCCAAAGTAAAAACGTTGTCAATATGGTTTTTCTTCTTCACGCAGTTTATTTGCTGAGGGAATTGTGGCATCACAGCAAAAGCTTCAAACGTTCCTATTAAACCTCAAAATTTGTGCCATTTGTTTCAATGTTTCTTCTTTGTATAGTTTTGGGGGACATAAAAGACAGAATGGATAGGTGACTGTCCATTTTAATTGCACAATGTTAAGTTGGTCTCATTTGCTGCCTGTTCGGCCTCTCTTTTCTTGTGTTTCATCTCTTTGGCCAATCCAAACGTTTGAGTAATTTTTGACCGGAATGATTTGCAGAGGTAGAAATACAAAATGGGGTCAAGGCAGAGATTGAGGACGGCCAGGAGGAAGGTACATTCCTTCGCCAGAAACCAGGATCGCTGCACAGTGCAGTCTCCCACTGGCTTGTACTGACTGAGTGTGTACGGAGTCCGAACAATGTGATATGGGACAAAACAAATTATGTAGATGCCGGTCAGTATGAAAACATGCCTCAGAGTTTGCTGGACATCTTTCTGCATTTCTCTGTCCTTGTTTTTATACAGTTTCTTCACCACAAGGAAGTTGGAGGTCAGCATCATCGCTGAAACATTCATGAATATTGCAATGCAGATAAAATTGGTGAGGACATGCCAGTGCAACCCCAGTGTAATTTTGATCTCTGCACACTTGAGAAGAGGTTTTGGCTCTATGTTTTTGATGGGGATTGCCATATTAGGCACCATCAGCAGCAGGACCATTCCCCAAATGACCAGAGACATCATTTTTGCAAAACCTGGCTCTTGAATCCTTTGGAATCTTGAGTTTCCTGAGAGGTGAATATATCGATCTATGCTTACGAAGCCCAGGAAAATAATCGATGAATACATATTTACATAGATGAGGCACGCTGTAACCTGACAGTGGAAGATTTTCAAACCCCATGGAGCAACACCTAGGTCAACAATTATTTTGAAAGGCAGAGCCAGACTCAGTAGGAAATCGGCAGTCAGTAGGTTAATTAAGTAGATGTTGAGGCATTTTCTGGCTTTCCTTTGGCTTATGAATGACCAAAGTGCGATGCAACTCCCAATAATACCAATCAGAAAGATTAAGTAATAAAAATAAGTAAAAGCTTCCATCTTGTTATTGATTACACATGGTGTATGGGAACGGTTTGGCACAGAACTCATGGTGTGCAGCCTACCACAAAAAAAGTATTCAGACCTGAAGTAGAAAACACAAATAAGATGGCAAGTTAGCTTCTGGAATGATTACAATGTCAAAGGCATTTCATTATTTATACAATTCTGACTTTCTATGAGAAGTCAGGTACAATTGATCGAGAAGCACTTTGATAGGTTTGTGAAGCCAAAGTTGAGAGATTCTTACTGACCTGGAGAGCAGCCTGTAAGTGCAGTTAAGGTTGCATCTGGTTTCGTTGTTCTGTTTCAGAATAGGATATGAATGCTGAACAATGAAGAGTCTGGCTGCTTCAGTCCCCAAACCCTTCTGCTCATCTACATTTGAGAAAGGAAGTATGCTATTTACCTACTGTCCCCCGTTTCCCTTAGGAGGAAGCAGCTTGGCGGAAATGCTTGATGATTCAGAAAATGTCACCTGCACTTTAGTGGAATGCTATTAATGACCTTTTTGGAAGTTAAATACCGGTTTCTTGCCTGTTGTTTCATTATTAAAGTTCTTTTACATACCGACCACATTGTACATTCCCAGTTACAGTGTACTCTCAGACTGAATTTCCCTTATTACTCATGTGCGTGATAGGCAGTTGTTTTGTTTCAGATTACCAGAAGTATGCGTGTCAGTCTCTCAAAAGTTTTAACTGTGCTTATGAGCAATATTAAGTCTGTTTCAGTGCCCCTACTATCAAGGGCATCTCTGCTACAAGTATAACCTTGACTTTTTCAAGCTCAGTTCGAGGTTCCTTTCGTCCCTCCCCTGTCCATTCATTGCTGAGTGTTTGACTTTCGTATGGTAGTACTTTGCTTACAATGGCCTAGCGATCCCAGTTGATGTTTCAGTACGTTTCTTTCTTTAAGGAACATTTCTCTCTAAACCAATATGCAGAGAGCCTTTTAAGTATTTGCTTCTGCGAAAAGGAAATCAGTGAAACAGAAACAGAAGTTGTTGCCACAGCTTGACAGAAGGAAGTGAAATAGATTAGGGTTCAGATAAACATTGCGGTGGCTGCAATAATAAAGAACATGCAAGCAAAAAATCCTCCAAATGGAGCAAATGTTTTGCGTGTCGGGTAGTTTGATCATGGGGAGAGTGATTTGAATTCATTTTCATGCACTATGTATTGCTGATCTTATGTATTTACAGGAAAAGAAAGCAAAAGTGTTTTAAGAGTAGCAATGTTTTTCATAGGATACTAAAAACAAAACCCACTTAGAATTCTCGAATCCCCTGCACCGCGAAACCCAATGCGTCTCTAGATCTCTGTGTATCATAGACTCTGTAAAGTACAGGAGACAGACACACCAACCCTCCAAAGGTCATCTCACCCAGACCCACTGCACTCCCTGTCCCTTTGCATTTCCTGTGGCTAACCCACCCAGACTGTACATCCCTGGACAGGTAAGCACGGCCAGTCCACTCAACCTGCACATTGACTCACTGTGTCAGTGAGGCTGAGATAAGGCTACAGTAATTAAAATTTGGCACACATGTAGAAACCCATAATCTGGTTCTAAAAATGATGAAAGGGGCTGGAAGGCGATAATCACAATACTATTTCTGAAGAAGATTCAGTAGACTGGAAACATTAATTCTGCTTTCTCTACACAGATGTTGCCTGCCCAGCAATCCTTGTTTTAGTTTCAAAGAACGCAAACTTGCACTGTCTTCTCAAGCTGGTGGCTCTGGCCATGTCTGTTTTCTTGCATTTGGTGACAGATTTAGCTGGATTTCTGTGGGATTGCAGGCCCTTTATTTCATAACACAGGCCATCCTCAATACAGCTACACCATCCCATCCTACCCTTCATGTAAAAACACAGCAAAAGTCTATAAAACATGAAACTGATGTGTAAAAAAAAATTACAACCTGTGCTGACAAAATAAATCCAACTGCTTGGATGGCAGGGCTGGGAGGGGAAGAAATATTAAGCCAAAGCACTCCAATTAGGCATGTTGTTAACAGAAAGACATGTTGTCAATGTCTTTCACGTACGTAAAGCAAAAAGAAAACCCTAGACGATCACCAGCTTTGAATGTTTAGGAGTCTTTATTCACAAAAATGGATTTGTGAGCCAAAGTTTTGAAATTTACTCCAGTTGTTTTTCTACATCACGCACTTTTCAAAATAAAAGGTTTAGTTTTAAAGTGTAAACATTATAGCTTCTAAACAACTAGCGAGTCCCAGTGTTCGATCTGTTTTTAAAGAAGCGATTTGAAGACAAAGAAACTCCGTACCTGATTGACAAGATGGATCGCTTTGTTCCCAATGAGCTTTGTTAGACAAAACTCACGTTTGCGTTAAAAGAAGCAGCTGGCTATTTGAGTGGTGCACAGTCGACAGCAGCATCGTGTGGAAGTGTAATCTCTGTGCTCATGTTTTCCCCTTATTTCGGAGAGTGGTTTTCTGTGGGGTGTGTGGTTTTCTGAAAATGTAGCTGATTGACGTAGATGAAACTCAGCCTTCACAGCTCGCCTGTTGTATGTGTGATCCTGTCTGTGCTGAAAGGCTCCTGTACAGAATCGGCATGTTTTTGATCAGTTACAAATCTTATTACAAAGCCGCTGTCCCTCACGAAACACCGATTTTTTTTTTTATGTGGGTAGTTCCCACCTACCACCCCTCGGATATTTCACAGGGGTAACCGTGATTATTGCCAGATTTTCTTATCTGTGCTGACATAAGAGTTACACTGTTTCCTTTTTCAAAAGTAGTGACCACGCTCTGGTGAAAATTCACAGCTGTCATTCCAAGTGATGATCCTTCAATGCTTTCTCTCGGATTCTTGATCGGGAAGGGGATGACGGTGGGTGAAATGTCTTCACAGAAACCAGCGTCTCCTCACTAAGTCGGCCTTTACTTACACATGCATGGGACGTGACGTTGACCCAGCTAGCTCAGAGCCGGCTCCCAGAGTGAGCACAAGACATAGGAGTGGCCATTCGGCCCATCGAGTTCACTCCGCCATTCAGTCATGGCTGATGGGCCTTTCACCTCCACTTACTTGCATTCTCCCCGTAGCCCTTAATTCCTTGTGACATCAAGAATATATCAATCTCTGCCATTTAGCGTCCCGGCCTCCACTCCGCGGCAATTAATTCCACAGGCCCACCACTCTCTGGCTGAAGAAATGTCTCCGCATTTCTGTTCTGAATTTACCCCCTCTAATTCTGAGGCTGTGCCCACGGGTCCTAGTCTCCTCGCCTAACGGAAACAATTTCTTAGCGTCCACCCTTTCCAAGCCATGTATTATCTTGTAAGTTTCTATTAGATCTCCCCTTAACCTTCTAAACGCCAATGAATACAATTCCAGGATCCTCAGCTGTTCCTCGTTTGTTAGACCTGCCATTCCAGGGATCATCCGTGTGAATCTCCGCTGGACTTGCTCCAGTGCCAATATGTCCCTCCTGAGGTGGGGGCCCAAAACTGGACACAGTACTCCAAATGGGGCCTAACCAGAGCTTTATAAAGTTTCAGTAGCACATCGCTGCATTTATATTCCAAACCTCTTGAGATAAATGACAACATTGCATTCGCTTTCTTAATCACGGACTCAACCTGTATGTTTACCTTTAGAGAATCCTCGACTAGCACTCCCAGATCCCTCTGTACTTTGGAAATAAGAATACAAGCATGGACTACTTTCTATTTGGTGAGAAAATTCATAAAGCCAAAGTGCAAGACCTCCCATTTGGTCACGTTGAATTTCATCGGCCATTTCCTGGACCACTTTCCCAAACTGTCTAGATCCTTCTGCAGCCTCCCCACTTTCTCAGTACTACCTGCCTGTCCACCTAACTTCGTATAATCGGCAAACTTCGCTAGAATGCCCCCAGTCCCTTCATCCAGATCATTAATATATAATGTGAACAGCTGCGGCCCCAACACTGAACCCTGCGGGACACCGCTTGTCACCGGCTGCCATTTCGAAAAAGAACCTTTTATCCCAACTCTCTGCCTTCTGTCAGACAGCCAATCCTCAATCCATGCCAGTAGTTCACCTCGAACACCATGGGCCCTCACCTTACTCAGCAGCCTCCCGTGTGGCACCTTATCAAAGGCCTTTTGGAAGTCTAGATAGACCACATCCACTGGGTTTCCCTGGTCTAACCTATTTGTCACCTCTTCAAAAAATTCTTAGATTTGTCAGGCACGAACTCCCCTTACTAAATCCATGTTGACTTGTTCTAATCCGTCCCTGCTCTTCCAAGAATTCAGAAACCTCATCCTTAACGATGGATTCTAGAATTTTACCAACAACTGAGGTTAGGCTAATTGGCCTATAATTTTCCATCTTTTGTCTTGATCCTTTCTTGAACAAGGGGGTTGCAACAGCAATCTTCCAATCATCTGGGACTTTCCAGAACCCCTGCCACTACTGTTTGTTGTTTTTATAGACACTCCTGTTTATTTTTTCTTTCTTTTTTTGTTTCCTTTTTCCCCACACTACCACCTGACAGCGGTAGTACTTACTTTCCCCAGCACCCATGTCGTATGTGTGCAGGTGTCAGACATAGTGAAAAACAACAAGTGTGTAAATCTTTATTTGTATTCCACCATCAGAAAACACTCCTGTTTATTTTTTTTTCTTTATAAAATCAGTTGTAGTGTCTGTTTGAAGTCCTGTTGGCTTTGTCTAGCAGACGCTTTTGCATGGTTACATCATTAATCCCATTTACGTTGCCACTGAAGTAACTCCACAGATGCCAGTAACCCAGCACCAAGTCACCCTTCATTTACATGTGGAAAGTCTTTGACACTGACCCAGCTCCCTCAGAGCAACACTCCTGTTTATTTATTTTTTTTTTTGTGACAGGATGTCTAACACTTTTTTTTTAAACCCCACACTACCGCCTAACTGTGGTCGTGCTTATTTTTTTCCCCAGCACCCATGTTGTGTGTGTGCAGGTGTGAGACACAAGGTGTACGCATCTTTATTCAATTTCCATCACCAGGAAGAAAGGAAACACCCAAGTGGCCAGTGACAAGCAGTACCCTTCACATCGAAGGGCAATGCTGTGTGATCAAACAGTGAAGGGGAGGGAACACTCCTGTTTTTTTCTTTTTTCTTTTTTTCTTTTTTTTACCCCTCCACACTACCGCCTAACTGCGGTAGTGCTTATTTTATCCCCAGCACCCATGGTGTGTGTGTGTATACGTGTGAGACACAGTGAAAGACACAAGGTGCACGAATCTTTATTCAATTTCCACCACCAGGAAGATAGGAAAACACCCGAGTGGCCAGTGACAAGCAGTGCCCTTCACATCAAAGGGCAATGCTGAACACTCCTGTTTATTTATTTATTTTTTCTTTTTGTGAAAGATACAAAGTGCACAAATCTTTATTCAAATTCCACCACCAGGAAGATAGGAAAACACCCAGGTGGCCAGTGACAAACACTGCCCTTCACATCAAGGGACAGTGCTGTGTGATCAAAACAGTGAAGGGGAGGGTAGGGACTAAATCAAAATAGATTTGGAGGGAGAAATGATGCACTCCACTCCCTGCGGCGCCCACCTCTCCCTGAACAACTCCAGGGTGTTGGTCGACACTCCTGTTTATTTATTTATTTATTTTTTTATTTTTTATTCAAATTCCACCACCAGGAAGATAGGAAAACACCCGGGTGGCCAGTGTCAAACACTGCCCTTCACATCAAAGGGCAATGCTGTGAGATCAAAACAGTGAGGAGGAGGGTAGGGACTAAATCAAAATAGAATTGGAGGGAGAAATGATGCACTCCACTCCTTGCGGTGCCCATCTCTCCCTGAAAATAGACATCTGTTTCTTTTTTTTTATATATTTTTTTTCTTTTTTTTTAGTGCTTATTTTATCCCCAGCACCCATGGTGTGTGTGCGCAGGTGTGAGACACAGTGAGAGACACAAGGTGCACGAATCTTTATTCAAATTCCACCACCAAGAAGATAGGAAAACACCCGGCTGGCCAGGGACAAACACTGCCCTTCACATCAAAGGGCAGTGCTGTGTGATCAAAACAGTAAAGGGGAGGGTAGGGACTAAATCAAAATAGAGTTGGAGGGAGAAATGATGCACTCCACTCCCTGCGGCGCCCACCTCTCCCTGAACAACTCCAGGGTGTTGGTCGACACTCCTGTTTATTTATTTTTTTTTCTTTTTTTTTAATTATATATATATATTTTTTTTTACCCGGGCTCTAACATTCTTGTTCTTTTTTTTTCTTTTTCTTTTAACCCCCACACTACCACCTAAGTGCGGTAGTGCTTATTTTTTCCCCAGCACCCATGGTGTGTGTGTGCAGGTGTGAGACACAGTGAAGGACACTAAGTGCACCAATCTTTATTCAATTTCCACCACCAGGAAGATAGGAAAACACCCGGGTGGCCAGTGACAAGCACTGCCCTTCACATCAAAGGGCAGTGCTGTGTGATCAAAACAGTGAAGGGGTGGGTAGGGACTAAATCAAAATAGAGTTGGAGGGAGAAATGATGCACTCCACTCCCTGTGGCGCCCACCTCTCCCTGAACAACTCCAGGGTGTTGGTCGACACTCCTGTTTATATCTGTCGCCAGGACTCCCTGATTGGACCAGATTAACAGCCCCAATCAGGGTCCATCTGGCTGACCTTGTTCAGTCACTACAATGGGGTTAAAAAGCATGTTGGCCTTGATCGAATGGCAGAGCAGACTCAATGGGCGAAATGGATTAATTCTGCTCCTAGAGCTTCTGGCCTTACCATTCTTCATTCATCCTGTCGAAAGCACAGTTCAGTTGTGGGTGATGTTGTCAGCACTGCTGTGTCTTAGTTAATTTTTTAAAAAAACTTTGTGACACTCTCTGATGTTGGAAGTTAGTCAGATTATTAATCTGTGAAGGGATAAGAACCATGCCCGAGAATGTTCTTGGTAAACCCCAAAATTAACTCCACAGGGGTTCAGGACCTGGGAAGTAGATTAGTGAATGATACTATGGTGCACCAACCAGATCTCTCTGTTCTTGCACATTGTTTATTTTACATTGTCTCTTCATCTTCCTTTTACCAAATGTATCATCTGGTAGTTCTCTACATTGGACTTCATCTGTCCCTAATTCACCCACTCCACTAACTTGTCTACAGCCTTTAGAAGTTCTATACTGTATCGATTACCAATACTCTAATAATAGTATATTGGTCAAGCATTGGGATTCAAATAACAATATTTCAAAGATTTGTGTCATTTGCAATCTTTGAAACGGCTGCCTATATACCAAGATCGAGATCATCAATATAAATGAAGCAAAAGTAAGGATCCCAGTACTGACCCTGAGGGATATCCGATACAAAGAGTTTTTAAAAACTTCCATTGACTATTCTTCTGGTTCCTTTCCTCCAGCCATGTTTATACCTATGTTCATACTGTCCACTTTATTCAATGAGCTATAACTTTTCTCGCAATTTTGTTGTGTAGCAATTTCTCAAACATGTTTCGGAACTTCGTGTGCACCACGTCAATGGCATTGTCCTCATCAACACTCACTCACTCCTTCAAAAACTCCAGAAAGTTAGTTTTCAAAGTCATGAATAGACAATAGCCAATAGGTGCAGGAGTAGGCCATTCTGCCCTTCGAGTCTGCACCACCATTCAATATGATCATCCTCAATCAGTATCCTGTTCTTGCCTTATCTCCATAACCCTTGATTCCACAATCCTTGAGAGCTCTATCCAACTCTTTCTTAAATGAATCCAGAGACTGGGCCTCCGCTGCCCTCTGGGGCAGAGCATTCCACACAGCCACCACTCTCTGGGTGAAGAAGTTTCTCCTCATCTCTGTCCTAAATGGTCTACCCCGTATTTTTAAGCTGTGTCCTCTGGTTCGGCACTCACCCAAGTGGAAACATGTTTCCTGCTTCCAGAGTGTCCAATCCTTTCATAATCTTATGTCTCAATCAGATCCCCTCTCAGTCTTCTAAACTCAAGGGTATACAAGCCCAGTTGCTCCAGTCTTTCAGTGTAAGGTAGTCCCGCCATTCCAGGAATTGACCTCGTGAACCTACGCTGCGCTCCCTCAATAGCCAGAATGTCTTTCCTCAAATTTGGAGAGCAGAACTGCACACAATACTCCAGGTATGGTCTCACCAGGGCCCTGTACACCTGCAGAAGAACATCTTTGCTTCTATACTCAATCCCTCTTGTTATGAAGGCCAGCATGCTATTAGCTTTCTTCACTACTTGCTGTACCTGCATGCTTACCTTCATTGACTTGTGTACAAGAACACCCAGATCTCTCTGTATTGCCCCTTTACCTAAATTAATCCCATTTAGGTAGTAATCTGCCTTCCTGTTCTTACCACCAAAGCGGATAACCATACATTTATCCACATTAAACTGCATCTGCCATTCATCTGACCATTAACCAACTTGTCCAGGTTACCCTGGAATCTCCGAACATTCTCCTCACATTTCACCCTGCCACCCAGCTTAGTATCATCAGCAAATTTGCTAATGTTATTACTAATACCATCTTCTATATCATTAACATATATTGTAAAAAGCTGCGGTCCAAGTACTGATCCCTGCGGTACCCCACTGGTCACTGCCTGCCATTCCGAAATGGAGCCGTTTATCAGCCAACCAATTTTCAATCCAAGTTAGTACTTTGCCCCCAATACCATGCGCCCTAATTTTGCTCACCACCCTCCTATGTGGGACTTTATCAAAAGCTTTCTGAAAGTCCAGGTACACTACATCTACTGGATCTCCCTCATCCATCTTCATAGTTACATCCTCAATAAATTCCAGAAGATTAGTCAAGGATGATTTCCCCTTCATAAATCCATGCTGACTCTGACCTATCCTTTTACTACTATCCAGGTGTGTCGTAATTTCATCCTTTATAATAGACTCCAGCATCTTTCCCACCACTGAGCTCAGACTAACTGGTCTATAATTTCCTGCTTTCTCTCTCCCACCTTTCTTAAAAAGTGGTACAACATTAGCCACCCTCCAATCCATTGGAACTGATCCCGAATCTATTGAACTCTGGAAAATAATCACCAACGCATCCACGATTTCTTGAGCCTCCTCCTTCAGTACCCTGAGATGTAGACCATCAGGCCCTGGGGACATATCAACTTTCAGACCTAACAGTCTCTCCAACACCAATTCCTGGCAAATATAAATTCCCTTTAGTTCAAGTCCTTCAGCCACTGTTACCTCAGGGAGATTGCTTGTGTCTTCCCCAGTGAACACAGATCTGAAGTACCAATTCAATTCTTCTGCCATTTCTTTGTTCCCCATAATATATTCCCCTGTTTCTGTCTTCAAGGGCCCAATTTTAGTCTTAACCATTTTTTTGCCTTTCACATACCTAAAAAATCTTTTACTATCCTCCTTTAAATTATTGGCCAGTTTACCTTCGTACCTCATTTTTTCTCTGCGTATTTCCTTCTTAGTAATCCTCTGTTCTTTAAAAGCTTCCCAGTCCTCCATTTTCCCACTTTGCTATGGTATACATTTTCTCTTTTAACTTTATATGTTTCTTAACTTCCCTTGTCAGCCATGGCCACCCATGCCTCCTCCTAGGATCTTTCTTCCTTTTTGGAATGAACTTATCCTGCAACTTCTGCATTATACACATTGTTCCTCCACTGTCATCCCTGCTAAGGTATTGCACCATTGAACTATGGAGCTCCTCCCTCATAGCTCCATAGTTCCCTTTATTCAACAGAAGTACTGTCACTTCCGATTGTACCCTCTCCCTCTCAAGGGTGAACAGAGTAGCCATAGAGAAACCATCCCTGCTTGTGAAAGGTGTGAGAGCAAGAGAGTACAGTTTCTTAGAATCACAGAATCCCTACAGTGTGGAAACAGGCCATTTGGTCCAACAAATCCACACCAACTCTCTGAAGAGTACCCCAGCCAGACCCATTCCCCTACCCTATTACTCTCCATTTCCCCTGACCAATGCACCTAACCTACACATCCCTGAATACTAAGGGCAATTTAGCATGGCCAATTCACCTGACTTGCACATCTTTGGATTGTGGGAGGAAACCGGAGCACCCAGAGGAAACCCATGCAGACACGGGGAAAATGTGCAAACTCCACACAGAGAGACAGTTTGAAATTGAATTTTAAAAAGAATTAAAATGTGATGTGAGGAAAATCATCTTCACACAGTGAGTCATGGGGTCTGGAATTCATTGCCTGGAAATGTGGTGGAGGCAGGTCCAAGGAGAGGCAGGTAGGGATATGGGTTACTCTTCGGAGGGTCGGTGTGGACTTGTTGGACTGAAGGGCCGACTCCCTCCATACTGTAGGGAATCGAAACAAATCAATCTGAATCAATTGAGACATTCAAGAGAGTATTAGGTGATCATTTGAGTAGAAATAGTGTTCAGCATTACAGGAAAATAGGAGAATGGCACAAAGACATGATGTTCATTCACCTGGTCTTGTTGCAGACGTGATTAGCCAAATGGCCTCCTGATTATTACAATTCTGTCATTCTACAAAATTGGGTTAATGGAATTGTGAAGAATATTTAAAATCCTCTTTTCTAAATTGACAATACCACCACCCCAGCCTGGATAGATACTTTGGTTAAAAGCAATTTACTCTAAACCAACCAAAGATGGAATCTAGAAAGCTTTTCTCTTTTTACATTTGGCTAACGTAATGATTACCCGATCATCCTTGCACCTTCCATTTTTCATGCATTTCTGCTCATCCTAAACTAGCCCAACTTTCTCGAGTTCTATTTCCTTGACAACTTAAATTGAAAATTTGCTTGCTTATTCTCAAATTTCTTGTTTCTTTGTGTAATTTCCTTTAATTCTCCAGCCCGCTAAGATCTCTGAGCTTCTTCAGTCCCAGTCTCTCGCTTGGTCCCAGTTTTCCATGACCTCACCATTCGCGACTGCACCTTCTGTTTCCTAGTTCCTAAATGACACAATTTTTAGCAGAAATGCCTCATTCTCTCTCTTCCTCTTTCTGCCTTTTTCTCCACCGCTGTCTCCTTGAATTTGTCAGAAGCAGCACCAAGCATTCCTAAAAGTGAATTGTCACTCTGATGGAACTATAACCTGGCACCTCCTACATGTCAAACAGCATACATTAAGATGGACGGAAGTGGATTTATTAATGAATGGTGGTGGGTAGTTAAGTATTAAACAGGGGATGGCAGAGAATCCACAAACATCAGCACCTTTAATAGTGGGGGAGCCCAGCACATCAGTGCAAAAGACAAGGTTAAAACTTTGCATTAATCCTTGGCCAGATTGAGTGAGCTGTCCATCTCTGCCTCTTCCTAAGGTTCCCACAAACCCAGTCTTCAACCAATTTGATTCACTCCATATGATACAGAGGAACAGTTGAGGACAATCTAGGTGCAATAGTTAGTGACCCTGCCAATATTCAAGCAGCGTTAGTGACAACTTTGGGGTGGCATGGTACCTCACAGCAGCAGGGTTCCAGGTTCAATTCCCTCCTCAGGCGACTGTCTGTGTGGAGTTTGCACATTCTCCCTGTGTCTGCGTGGGTTTCCTCTGGGTGGTCCAGTTTCCTCCCACAGTCCAAAGATGTACAGGTCAGGTGAATTTGCCATGCTAAATTGCTCATAGGTCCATTAGTCCAAGGGGAAATGGGTCTGGGTGGGTTACTCTTCAGAAGGTCGGTGTGGACTGGTTGGGCTGAAGGGCCTCTTTCCACACTGTAGGGAATCTAATCTAATCTAAACTTGTGGTCCAGAATTTTCCGTGTCCCTACACAACCATCCAGCCAATTACCATCCTATCAGTTGACTTGATTATCAGTAATATAATAGAGGTTGCCTATAGTGCTGTCAACTGTCACTTGCATCCTGACATTTGGGTTGGGAATGTGATGGAATATCTTTGTTTGCCTTGATGTTTTAACTTCCAGAAAGACTTGAGAAACATGCTGCCATCCAGACTGCTTGATTGGCACCCTATTTGCTACCTTCCATGCTCATTTCCTCCATCACTGATGCACAGTAGCAGCAGTATGTGCCGTCTGCAACTTGCAGTGCCAGAACTCGACTCTCCTCTGATTGCCACTTCCAGACTCATAACCCCTCCCATTTGGCAGCAAATGCATGAGAACAATGACCACCTCGCTTCCAAGCCACACACTGTCCTGACCTTTGAACTATGTTGCTGTTCCTTTACTGTCATTGGGCCACTATGCTGGTACTCCCTCCTCAAGGTCATTGTTAGTGGCTCTACACCCACGTAAAGTAGCCGTTCAAGATGGCAACTCACCATCACCTTCTCGAGTAACTGGGGAAAGGAAATAAATGCTGTCTTAATCAGTGATACCAGTTTAACTGTGCATTTTGTCAACTTGTACCTGGCGTGGGGACTAATTATTTGTTTTGCTACTAGTCCTGTAAATGCTATGTGGCACTTAATTTCGAAAAGATTTATAAGGATGTTGGAGGGTTTGAGTTAGAGAGAGAGAGAGGCTGAATAGGCTAGGGCACTTTTCCCTGGTGTGTCAGAGCTTGAGGAGTGACCTTGTGGAGGTTTATGAGATCATAGGTGGCACAATGGTTAGCACGGCTGCCCCACAGTGCCAGGGTCCCAGGTTCGATTCCAGCCTTGGGCGACTGTCTGTGTGGAGTTTGCATGTTCTCCCAGTGTCTGTGTGGGTATCCTCTGGGTTCTCCTGTTTCCTCCCACAGTCCAAAGATGTCTGGTCAGGTGAATTGGCCATGCTAAATTGTCCATAGTGTTAGGTGCATTAGTCAGAGGGAAATGGATCTGGGTGGGTTACTCTTCGGAGGTTTGGTGGACTTGTTGGGCCGAAGGGCCTGTTTCCACACTGTAGAGAATCTAATCCAATCTAATCATGAGGATGGATAGGTTAAATATCTGCAGTCTTTTTTCCCCAGGGTGGGGGAGTCCAAAACTAGGCGGTGTAGATTAGGTGAGAGAGGAAAGATTTAAAAGGGATGTTGGAAGCAACCATTTCACACAGAGGGTGGTGTCTTAATGGAATGAACTGTCAGAGGAAATGGTGGAGGCTAGTACAATTACAGCATTTAAAAGGCATCTGGATGGATGTATGAATAGGAGGTGTTTAGAGAGATATGGGCCAAGTGATTGCAAATGGGACTAGATTAGGTTAAGATAACTGGTCGGCATGGACTAGTTGGACCGAAGGATTTGTTTCTGTGTTGTACATCTGTTAGAGATGCAATAAAAATGCAAATTGTTGTCGTATGACTGTAAGGCAATATTGCTTTTATATTTGTAGAGAGGATCTCTGGTCAAAGCAGTCCCAGCTGTTTTTGGAGGACAATATGGGAAATTTTATATTCTGCATTTTAACCAATGATCTGGTGAGGAAGGATGATTCAGCTTCCCTCTTTCTAACTTGCTGTCAGTGGAACAAAATTCTTATTTCTTTTTAGCTTCTCTCAGCAATTTAAAACCAACATCTAACTCAATGAAAAGGAACACCAGTTACCAGGTTTTCTTGAGTCATAATGATAACCTCTGGAAGAATAAGAAAAACAGATCAAACATGCACTCAAAGACAAGTACTAAGTTATAGTCAGAGTCATACAGATGGAAACAGACTCTTCAGCTCAGCTTGTCTGTGCTGACTAGACATTCTAATCTGTCCTAGTCCCATTTGTCAGCATTTGGCCCATATCCTTCTAAACCTTTCCTATTTATATACCCATCCAGATGCCTTTTAGGTATTGTAATTGTACCAGCTTCCACCACTTCCTCTGGCATCTTGTTCCACAAATGCACCACTTACTGGTTAGAAAAAACAACCCCCATGTCCTTTTTAAAATCCTTCCCCCCTCATCTTAAATGTATGCCTTAGAGTTTGGGACTCTTCCACCTGAGGGAAAGATCCTTGGCTATTCATCCTATGTCCTTTGTGAATTTATAAACCTCTATAAAATAAGCCCTCAGCCTTTGACGTTCCAGGGAAAACAGCCCCAGCCTATTCAGCCTCTCCCTAAAGGTCAAAACCTCCAACCTGTGCATCATCCTTACAAATCTTTTCCGCACACTGTCAAGTTTTACACCCATCTTTCCTATAGAAGGGCAACCAGAATTGTATGTAGTAAAAGTGGCCTCGCCAGTGTGTCCTGTACAGCCACAACATGACATCCCAACTCCTACACTCAATGAACTGACCACTGAAGGCAAGCATATCAAATGCCTCCTTCACCACTCTGTCTCAACTGTGACTCAACTTTCAAAGAACTATGCACCTGCATTTCGAGCTCTCTTTGTTCGGCAACACACCACAGGGCCCCACCATTAATTATGAGTCCTGCCCTGGTTTACCTTAGCAAAATGCAACACCTCGCATTTATCTGAATTAAACTTAGTCTGTCACTTTTTGCCAGTCTGATCAAGATTCCATTGTGCTCTGAGTTAATCGTCATCGTCTACTATACCACTGGTTTTGGTGTCCTCCGCAAACTTACTATAACTGTACCCCGTATACTCAAATCCAAATCATTTATATAAATGACGAAGAGCAGTGGACCCAATTCTCATCCTTATGGCATTTCGCTGGTCACAGGCCTCCAGTCCAAACAGCACTCTGCTTCTATCTCATCTGTTTCTTGCCTTGAAACCAATTTCATATCCAATTGGCTGGCTCCCCTTGCTCCCATATGATCTAATCTTATTAACCAATTTACCATGCGGAACCGTGTTGAATGCTTTGCTGAGGTCCAAAAAGACAACATCTACTGCTCAGAAAAAGCTGGAAACTTCTCATTTCCAAGTAATCATCTGAGTGTGAATTAAAATGGGATGACGCGATTACTTGGTTTAAGTTTCGATAAAATAGCTATCCAATCCATCTTGTTTATTCCACATGGATCTCCTGGACTTGCCTCAATCTGTGGTCCATTGATTTTAGGTCAATACTACTTTTAAAAAAAAATGTTATTCCAGGAATGGGCCAATCAGACGATGGAAGTTGACCTTTGTGAGTTGATATTTGCCAGTATTATAACACCAGAAGATTTAAAAACAAAAGCACCATATTTCTTTAACGGTGAGAGGTTGACAGACTCTCTTATGGCCAGAGATTGGATCAGTTACAATGATATTCACTGGAGTTTATAAGAATTGGGGAGATCCTGTAGAAACTTATAAAATTCGAACTGGGCTAAGTGAAGTAAACACAGGAAAGATGTTCTTAATAACCAGGGAGTTCAGAACTGAGAGTGTCAGAGTCAAAGGATAATGGGCAAGCGTTTTAAGACAGCTCTGGAGAAATCTCTTTATCCAGAGAGTGGTGAGCCTGCAGAATTCTCTACTACAGGAAGCAGTTGAGGCCAAAGCATTGAGTGTTTTCAACAAAGAGGTAGATATAGTTCATAAGGCTAAGAGGATCAAAGGATATGGGGACAAAACGGGAACAGGAGACTGAGTTAGGTGATCAGCCATTTCTTTTAGATAGGCTTGAAGGGCTGAATGGCCTACTCCTCCTATATTGTATGTTTCTATGTTAGAGTCAAAATTAAATGACCCCGGGTGAGAGTCCAGCTGGTTTATTTGAAACTGCAAGCTTTCGGTGCCTCTGCTCCTTCCTCAGGCAGCTAGTGAGAGAGAATACATTGGACACAGTATAAATGAGTAAAAGATCAAAGAGTCATACAATTCGTGCAAATGTATTGAACAAACCTAGATGGTTATTAAGTCTTTAATCAGTTAGAATGGGCATGCACGTTTTGATTGATTGATATGTAAATCCCAGAATTTCTTCCAAATCACTGCCCCAAGATAACTTCAGTTTTTTTCTGGATAAAGGTGATACCCTCCAATCAGACAATGCATTTTTGGTGTGAGGCCATGTTTCAAGTCTGTGTGTATCTCCAACTGGAGCTAGACTGGTTTTATTTAAAGACAAAAGTGAGGACTGCAGATGCTGGAGATGAGCGGCTAGAGTGTGGTGCTGGAAAAGCACAGCAGGTCAGGCAGCATCTGAGGAACAGGAGAATTGACATTTCGGGCAAAAGCCCTTCATCAGGAATGAGGTTTTATTTCCAAAGAAGGAATTTATAAAATGCCACATTCACTGACTGTCTACAGACCATGTGTTTTTTGAACAAAATAGAATGTATCTGCAAATACAATTTCACCTCACGTGTCTGTGTGTGTCTGTGTGTGTCTGTGTGTGTGCGCAAATATCACAAAAGTTAGGCTGCAGTAAATAATTAGGAAAGCTAATGGGAGGGCATTGGTCCAGGTTTTGCTTTAGTGAATTGGTGTCACCCCATCTGGAGTACTATAGATTGGAAGAAATTCAGAGAAAATTTATGAGAATAACATTGGGTTGTTTAATGAGGAAAGGTTGGTCTGGCTAGACTTGTATCCATTGGCATTCAAAAGTGACTTAATAGAAACATGGGCTGTTGACAGAGTGGATTTGGAGAGGGGGTTTCCTCTTGGAGAATCAAAGTGAGGAGCCACTATTTAAAAATAAGTAGACACCCATTTAAGGCAGATTAAATATTTTTTCACATCGACCACTTCCTCTTGTAAAAAAAGTTGCCCTTTGTAAATTTTTTCCTCACATGTTAAAATATACCCCCTAGTTTTGACCTCCCCCACCCTAGGGAAAAGACCTTGGCTATTCACCTTATCTATGCCCCTCATGATTTTATAAACATCTACAATGTCACCTCTCAACCTCCAATGTTCCCCTGCAGCACCTTTGCCCTTGTCCCCAATCAGTTTCCTCCCCTCCCTCATCACTGCTGCTCTTGACCCCCACCCCCCAACCTTGCTTCTCAGTGTTGCTTCACCTACTGAATGCCTCACCAACAAAAAAACACCAAGGCTTTAGATGTGGGCACAATTGCACCATTTAAAAGACATTTGGATAAGTCCATGAAAAGGAAAGGTTTGGAGGGATATGGGATATGGGCCAGGAGTAGGTAGGTGGGACTAGTTTAGTTTGGGCTTATGTTTGGCATGGACTGTTGGACTGAAGGCTCTGTTTCTGTGCCCTATGACTCCCTGTTCCCTTCACTGTTCACTCTACTCCTGACGTTGAATTGACATCCTAAGCTCCACCTAGTGGCCGTCTAAAAAGTGGCGCTGGAAAAGCACAGCCAGTCAGGCAGCATCCGAGGAGCAGGAGAGTCTCCATTTCGAGTATAAGCTCTTCATCAGGAATGTTGGGGGCTGAGAGATAAATGGGAGGGGGATGGGGCTGGTGGGAAGGTACTATCCCAGCTACCTACCCCCCCAGCCCCATGCCACTCCCATTTATCTCTCAGCCCCCTTGCCCCCCCCAACATTCCTGATGATGGGCTTATGCTCAAAACAGGCACTCTCCTGCTTCTTGGATGCTGCCTGACCAGCTGGAGTTTTCCAGCAGCACACTTTTGACTCTGATCTCCAGCATCTGCAATCCTCCATTTTTCCTAGTCCATCTAGTGGCAGACATCCATCAGTGCAAATAATTGCACCAGTCTGGTTTTTATCTTTTAATGACCAAGTTGTAGTGTTTGTCTCCCTCCTACATGATGCATGGCAGCAATTCACCAAGGTTGCTTGGATAACAGCTTCCATATTCTCCACTTCTACTGTCTAGGAAGATAAGACAGAGTGCAGAGCTTGGCTGAGAAGTGGCAGATGGAGTTCAACCTGGAAAAGTGTGAAGTGATTCATTCTGGAAGGTCGAATTTGAATGCATATTACAGGGTTAAAGGCAGGATTCTTGGCAGTGTAGAGGAGCAGAGCGATCTTTGGGTTCAAATTGTTAAGAAGGCGTATGGTATGTTTATTAGCAGGGGGATTGAGTTTAAGAACTGCAAGGTTATGCTGCAGCTCTACAGAGCCTTGGTTAGACCACACTTGGAATATTGTGTTCAGTTCTGGTCGCCTCATTATAGGAAGGATATGAAAACTTTAGAGAGGGTGTAGAGGAAACTTACCAGGATGCTGCCTGGACTGGAGGACGTGTCTTATGAAGAAAGGTGAAGGGAGCTAGGGATTTTCTCATTGGAGCAAAGAAGGATGAGAGGTGACTTGATAGAGGTGTACAAGATGAAGAGAGGCATAGATAGAGTGGATAGCCAGAGACTTCTTCCCAGGGTGGAAATGGCTATCAGGAGGAGTCATAATTTTAAAGTGATTGGAGGAAGGTTTAGGGGAGATGTCAGAGGTCAGTTCTTTACACAGATAGTGGTGGGTGTGTGGAATGCATTGCCAGCGGTGGTAGTAGAGTCAGATACATTAGGGACATTTAGCAACATTTGGCTAGGCACATGAATGATAGTAAAATGAAAGGTATGTAGCTTAGTTTGTGAGTCAGCACAACATCTAGGGCTGAAGCGAGCTCCAGCCTTAGCAGTATTGTGGGATTATTGACAGAACGTGAATTGCAGCAGTTCAAGAAGGCAGCCCACTACCATCTTTGCAAAGGGTGTTTAATGCTGGTCTTGTGAGAGATGCCTGATAACATCCCATTATAGAGGAACCTCAATTATCTGAATGAGATGGGTGGGCACTGTTTCGTTCAGATGATTGATTATTGAGTTAATTGATTCAATGCCCCTCATCTGGGGCTCAGAGTTTTATCAAGTTTCCTTTTTCCTCATTCTGCCTGCCTTGCTCCCTTTCTGTGTCTCAGGGTTTGCTTCTGAGCAGCGACACACTTGTGTCTAAGGGACCTGCAGCATTGCTGAAGCCTTCCCCCGCTCCCTTGCCCCCAATCAGTTCAATGGGATTGACACAGCGAGCACTTGCTAAGTCCACTCCCCGTTCAGGAGACTAGGCAGCAGCACACTGTGTGTGAGGCACCCCCCCCACCCCCCCACCTCCCATCCAACCCCTAACCCTGTCCAACACCGCCCCCCCTCCCTGCCCCCAACACCCCTGGTGTAGAACTCCAGTGAAAGTGTAGAGAGAGAGAGAGGACAGTCAGTCATTTGGAGATGGTGCCTGGGCTCCCATCGATGTCTAGGACTGCTCTCGGCAGCATATCAGTAAGCTGAGTTCGTTTTTAATCATTGGAGATCAATGTTGGAATCACCTCTTTCATGTGCTGTTTCTATCGGGACCTCATGATCTCCTTTGGATAATCCGATATTCGGACAATCGATACTCGGATAATTGAGGTTCCTCTGTACATTGTCATTACATTCAATAACTCAATTTAAAAAATAACTTTTGCCACTAGGTGGAGCCTGGTCACTCTAACAATCCTAAATACAGCTTGTTCTGCTATAAGGCGCATTTTGTTAATGTGAATTCGTTATAGAACGATTGACGAATTGCAGAAACTGTTTCTGAAGGGCGAACTTTTAAAGCGTGTATTTGTTACAATGTGATTCCGGCTCCATTAATTTAAATTGTGCTGCTTTTACGCAATTTTCTTATAACATGGGGTTGCACGTGAATGGAACCAGCAGAATATAGCAGAACTGATTGTAGTACTGTAGTTGCAGAGTCATACAGCACGGAAACCGACTCTTCTATGCCAAATATAATCCCAAACTCAAGTAGTCCCACTTGCCTGTTCCTCGCCCATATCCCTCCAAACCTTTCCTATTCATACATCTATCCAAATGTCTTTCAAAGATTGTAATTGTGCCCACATTCACCACTTCCTCAGGAAGTTTACTCTGCATGCAAACCATCACCTTTTATATTCAGTGAAACCATTTATTATGCCAGATTTTTCTTGCAGCTTGGAATGCGGTGTTGTGCTATACAGAATTTCAATTTTTTTCATTGGAATTCTTTTTCAGATGAGAAACGTCTGAAGGAACCAAACTCTGGCTTTAACATTGATTTTTATGGGAAGACTAGCTTCACTTAAAGTTGTGGTTTATGGGAACATAACTTCAACTTTAAATGAGGACTTGCATTAGAAGTGTATTTTAAGACTTGAAATCCTGTGGTGCAATTCAGTAAAGAACATTCTAATCAAACTTCTGTTTCAGCACCAAGCTTAACGATTGCACTGTGTACTATTCCTAGTTGAGAGTGATGAATCTTTTAATTGATCCCAAGCAATGCTGTGGCTGATCCATGTTAAATTTATATTGGAAAGAATTGAGAACTGACCCGGACTGGGTTTGCTGATGTGTGGTTTAGAGTCAGTTGTGTAAGTAATTGCAAATTTGTCTTGTGGTTGTGTTCTGGAGAAGCAAATTATACATGTTGGGTTTTTGACAAGCAGGCAGAAACCACGTGATCTGTTTTGGGGTTACATAAACTGGATTGACTAAAAATGAAATGCTGTAGATATCAAATGTGACATTTGCTTACTCCAGCAGTTCCATCTGTGTCTGTATGTGTGTCCTGTTTCATTTTTTGTGGTGAAGTGATAGAGACCGTTTCAGTGCCAGAACAATTTAGATTATTCTTTAACCTACATGACCAAATCTTTTCAGCATTTATGCTTGTCCATGCCTGCCTATCCGAAGTGTTCAATTCTCGTTCCTCCTCTTTCTCATCTTTTAATCATCAAGCACTTGGGAGGTGGTTTCCTCAATGAACACTCTGAAAACACAAATTGTATTCATTTCCCCCCCATTCTTTCTCCCTTAATCGGTACTGTTCTGGTGCATTGTAGGGAGAGAAGAGATGGGGGCTACATAATTCACCTCCACGGCATTACTGCTGTTGGTGTTCAGACAAGCTCAGAAACCCCAAACATTGTGGTCAGTCCTTTCTTGGCGTGGCGTGTTGCGATTTGAAGGGATGTGTGCAGATGTGCCAAGTGCGCAGTGGAAGCAGATGGAATGTAGGCAGATTGAAATAGTTGATCTCTTGGTTTGAATTTGCCAAACTTCCCTTGACTTGGAGAAGATTCCATGTGATTAGAAAATGGTGACCATGACTCCTTCTTTTGTTAAAAGGAGAGGAAGGGAGGTGGCAAGCAGGAAATGGCAGGCCATCCATAGCGAAGCTATTATTAAAGGTGTTATTGCAGGGCACTTACAAAAGATTCAGGCAGTGTTAACATGGTCTTGTGAAAGAGTTTAATCAATGTTTGGAGGAAGCAATCTGCATTGGGAACCGGTGGTATTATACTCAGATTTTTAGAAGGCATTTGATGAAGGCCTGATCGAAGGTTATTGTGGAAAATACAAGCTCACGGTAAAGGAGTTAATACATTGATGTGGATAGAAGATTGGCTAGCCTGAAACAGTAGTCCTAAATGGGCTCATTTTCTAGTTGGAACAACATAATGGTTGGTGTGTCACAACGATCACTTCTAAGGCTTCTGTCTTTTTTCCAAAATCATACAAGTGTCATAGACTGAGGTGCCAAAAGTATGGTTATTCAACTTGCTGATGATACAAAGCTTGGAAGAAAAATACGTTTCAAAAAGGATACAGATTATGAGAATGGGAAACTATCTGACAAGTGGAAAATAATGTGGGAAAATGTATAATTGTCAACTTAAACAGGGAGAATGTAAAGGAAATCTATGATCTAAATGGTGACAAACTGCAAAGCTTTAAGATGCAAAGATTTTTGGGTAAACTAGTACATTGCTAACAAATAGTTAGTATGCAGCTACAACAAGTAATAAGGAAGCTAATAAAATAAAATTGTCCCTTGGAAAGGGAACTAGATTCAGAAGCAAGGAAGTTATGCTTTAGCTATATCAGGCATTGCTGAGACCACATCTAGAGTACTGTGTACAGTATAGGTCTCCTTATTAAAGGAAGGCTATAAGTGAATTGGAAGCAGTTCAGAGAATGCTTGTCAGACAAGTACCTGGAATTGGAGCATTGTCTTATAAAGAGACTTTGGACAGGCTAGGTCTGTATCTGCTGGAGATTAGAACATTAAGGAAGGTGATAATGTGCGGTGATGCTATAGCAGTATTATCCAGTAAGAGGTAACTTGATAAAACACCCAGATCCTAAGGGCTGTGGACAAGCTGAATGTGGAGAGGATGTTTCCTCTTATGGAAATTCAAGAACAAGAGATCACTGTTAAATACCAGATGTTGAAATACTGGTTAGACGATGCAATCTCATCTAGTTTTATTTCAGCTCCCACAGCACAAATGATTTTAAAATAATTTTTAAATTATAAATGTTCCAACACCAATATTTCAGTTGCATTTGGTCTTTGACATCCCTGTCAGACCATTATAAACCTTTGGTTATAAACACTACTAGTTAAAACTGTACTCCCTTTAAAAACTCCCACTTATACACAGGCACACGCACACATAAAAACCTTGGTGTTATGGATAGAGGGAAAGACTGAAGGAATTTCAGTGGTTCCTGTTCACAGGGTGTCTGGGATGATCCTTGTTTGTGTTAGAATGCTGTTGATGGGCTCACTGGTTCACACTTGTAGAAGACTCCCCCACTCATTAATTACAAATTACACCTGAAGTGACTGCTAAGTGAATGCTGAATTGATTTTCTTCAGGCTGCAAGTAGGTTTTGGTACAGAGACTTGACACAGTTCTGGAGCTGCTGGTGAGCTGATGACCTTTCTATATCATGTTCACAGCCAAGTTGTTCAACTACCTGAGAACCAATGAGAAAGTTGTTGGCAGACGGAAGGCCTTTGTCATTGCTAACTGGTCACTAGGCCATAGACCGATGAGATACTTCACAAACCTCCCCTGACTCCAGCTTGTCTACACCATCTCCCTCTAATACTTGAACCAGCTGCTATGCAATGAGGGTGAGATTACCCACTTTGGAAAAAAAATGCAGTAATCCATCAGCAATCCTTGGTTTAAAATCTGTTGCGTTCCCTTTTCAATCGATAATTAAAAATATTGATCAATATAAAGACACAGTCTTTAAAGGTATGTGGCTTGTTTTCATCACTAAAACTTATTTACTCTTCCTTCAACAAACTTTCAGTTTGACAGTCTGATCTTTATAGCTATGCAAATGGTTGGAAATGAGAAGTTCCTTGCTTCTTTTTTGACTCCTTTAGCGTTTACAATTTTGTAATATGCTGTTATTTTTCTGTCTTTACCAGTAAATCCTCGCTGGCCTTTCCACTTTTCAAGTGCTTCCCTTTTATAGTAAACCATGTCTCCATGGTTGAAACTGGCTTCATTGGTCCTTATAATGTAATGAGGTATATTGAAATCTTTGAGACTTCAGCTCGAATGATAGCTATTTTGCCTTCATATGGTCCATTCAGATGCTCCAAATAGATCAAGCTAATTATATTCCCTTCCCAAATTAGGGCCTGATTGCTCTTTACTGAGAAACTTCATGATTTCCACGTAAAACAATCTGCTCTGGACTATATCCTCTGATCCTCAGCAGCAACGTCTTAGTGTAGACAGGTAATGTTTATGCAGATGATCATTTATGGTTTGGTTGCTCTGCTGAAGTATTTTTGAACCATTTTGTCTCTCCTACTGTGTGGTCCCCTTCACATACCTGATGGCTAAGTGACCTTTTTGTTATTGCATTGAGAACTGTTACGTTCAATTTGTGCACAGATTACTAAATTTATTGTTAACAAAGTCTCTCCTCATCCATGAACAGTGAGAAACTTAAGCTGGTGGTCAAAGTCTGGTGCCTATCCACTTTTCCGTCCCCTGATCATCAAATATTTTCTTATCCTTAACTGTGTATTGATGTTGGCTGGCTGACTGAATCTGGCTGCCAGCTCAACAAAATGTGAAATAAATTTTTTTCTCTTTGTCCCACATCCAAAGCCGCTACCTTGCTTATGGTGGGCTCGTTACATGCTGTGACAAAGCCCTTCAGTATTTCTTATGGATTTTGGATTTCACATCTATCGCTTGTCCCTTCTAGAAGTGTATTGTTCTCGTTCCCCCATATCCCTGTGTAGGTTTAGTAAAGAATTTAAGCATTTTCGAGGAAATGTGGGTAAGTTGTCAATTAGCATTTTCTCTTGTAATTTTCCACCCACTGATGGTAATAACCTCTCCACGAAGTGTTATGTTTCAGTAAAGGAACAGAATCGTGTCCTGATTATAGGAGCAAGTGAGGCCTGCGGATGCTGGAGATTAGAGTCGAGGCTGTAGGTGCTGGAAAAGCACAGCAGGTCAGGCAGCACCCAAGGAGCAGGCGAATCGACGTTTCGGGCATAAGCCCTTCATCAGGAATGAGGCTTGTGGGCCATGGGGGCTGAGAGATAATTGGGAGGGCCCCCACTGGCTCAAAAGTCTCATCCCTGATGAAGGGCTTATGCCCAAAACGTCGATTCTCCTGCTCCTCTGATGTTGCCTGACTGGCTGTGCTTTTCCAGCACCACACACCTTTGACAGTGTCCTGACTGTGTAAGTTGCAAATTGAAAGATATTGTGGCTGCAAGAGCAGGTTAGAAGCTGCAAATTCTGCAGTACACAATGTTGCCTCACAATCTCCAAATCCTGCCTACCATCTGTGAGGCACAAGTTAAGAATGTGATGGAATACATTCTCTCTAATTGCTTGGATGAGTGCAGTTCCAATAATACTTGGGAAGCTCAAAACCATCCATATTAAAGAAACCTGTCTGATTGACATTCTGTCTATCACCTTAAACACCCACTCAATTCTCCATCGATGTACATGTTGCCACCACAGTGCAATCTACAGATTCACCCTTTGACAGCACCCTTCAAACTTGTGCCCTCTTCCCCCTTTGAAGTGCAAGAACAGCATCACCTACAAGTTCCTCTCCAAGCCAAACCCCTCCTGAGTTTTCTATTGCTGCTCCATCAATGATGTTGGGTCAAGGTCCTGGAACTATCTAACGGCGCTGTAGGTATCCCTACGCCAGAGGTTCAAGACATCTGCTCATTACCACTTCCTCAAGGGCAGTTAGAAATAGGCAAGAAATACTAGGCCCAATCAAAAGTGTCTATATCATTTTGTTTTAAAGGAAGTATATCTTTAAAGAAAGCTTAAATTAGTTGTAACCAACTTACTAACAGATTTATGCTATTTCAACATTTGACTTGTGTTCTTTGCATCAGCAAATATGTCACTATCATGCCATGCTGAATGTTCATCTATTGCATTGCTTATCTCTCTCATCTGCACAACTAAAGTAAATTAGCATTGATATGTGGAAACTGTGAGCACAAACCCACAAAACATCCACCACCATGATGTAGCCACTGACAAACACATACTTGTTTTTGTGAAAAGTTCTATTAGTAGCAAGGAAATGGGTCATTCTCTAGGATGGACCAATCACTCACTAGGTAAAAGGAAAAGTCACTATAATCCTGTTGGACCAGGATTTCATTAGAGAGAGAGAACTGGCGGTGGTTTAACCTGAGGGTCACCATGTGTCAGATGAGGGGAGAGGCTGAGAAGGCAGAAACTTCATGGTGATCTCATCTGGTGTGGACTACCATACCCAGACTAATGGGAGACATCGCATATTCCTTTGGTTCAATAAAGTGGGCTTTTCTGCATCCTCATCAGATGTTTGTTTGTGATGTTGAGATCTGCAGTAAAACTTGCTCTCGTTAGCATCACCTTCCTGTTGCCTTATTAGGATTGGAAATCTCACTGTGCATTACAAGATTCATCTGAATGTCGCTTATGGTCCTCCAGCAAAGTACCCAAGCAGAATGGCGCAATTATGGAGTGACCTTCCCCCATGGACTTGAACCTCTAACTGTTGTTCACATTGGAGCCTCTAATACCCCAGTGATCCCAGACAGCACCCTCCAGAGAGGCTGCCATCTCTCTTGGGAACTGAAGGGACGTGGTGGTGCTAGTCCTTGGGACACTGGCCATGACTGAGTTCAACTCACCCCAGTCTCCTCTGCATTTCCTCTCTCCTTTCATATCTTTTATACTACTACCACTCATCACTCATCAACTCTCTTCCTTCCACACTTCTCTTCCCCCTCCCCCAATTGTCTTCCTCCCCCACCTTTTGCATCCTTCCCGCCTCTCCCATCCCTTCCCTGCCTCCCCCATTCACATTCCCCCTTCCCCTTGTTTCTTCCTCCATGTTGTGAGCCAAAGGCTAGGATGCCCCTGGTGATGGGCACCTGAGAGTGGTCTCAGTAGCAGCGTGTGGACAAAGGATGTGTACACAGGTTGCTCTGTAACCCCAAGTTCTCGGTTCATCTACTAATTGATCCTGTTTGAGATCTTCAAGCACGTTGAACCAACATTGCTGGTCAATCCGTTATGAGAGGGGTAATTCTGTGTTGAGGAATACAATACAAGAGATCAGAAAGTGAAGTTGAAACGTAAGATCATGACAGGTCTGTGGGCTGAGAGAAAGCGAGGACTTGCAGATGCTGGAGAGTCTAAGCCGAAAAGTTGGAGCCAGAAATGCATAGCAGGTCAGGAAAGGAGAGACAGATGACCAGACAATACCACACTGGGTTTTGGGTGGAATTAGGGGCAAAAGTACAACGTTTTTGGTAGGAGCTAAAGACTACAGTTTCACTCTTCCTGATGCCTAACAGTAGGAAACTATAGACAAGGAGGCAATTGATACCAAGCAATGGAAGGCTAGGGAAAGATATTACAGATGGAGAGCTGGGTATAATTGGCATGACAAAAGAAATAGGAGTTGGATAAACCATGCAGCCCACTGAGCTGAGTCGAAAAATGTGGTGCTGGAAAAGCACAGCAGGTCAGGCAGCACCCGACGAGCAGAGCATAAGCCCTTCATCAGGAAATGATGTGCCCCCTGGTCTACACTTTCCTACTGTTAGACATTAGGAAGAGTGACACTGTTGTCTTTAGCTCCTTCCAACAACTTTACCTTTGCCCCTAATTCCATCCTAAACCCAGTGTGGTATTGTCGGTCGTCTGTCTCTCCTTTCTCCCAGTGATGTCTAATTTTCTATTTAAAAGTGAGCTATTATCCTTTGGCAAATGAACCAGCAATATTATATAATTGTGTGGCTATGGAACAATAATGTCAGCCTCATTTCTAAAACGTGAATGCCTTGTTGTTAGTAAAAGTGTGTGCAAAATCTGGAGAGTTGGACAACAGATCAATGACTGAGGTTGAGTTTCTGTGTGTGTGTGGGGGTGGGGGTGGGGGTGTTGGTGGTGGGTGACAGGCATTTGTTCCCAGCTGAGTTTCTCCAGCGCTTTCTGCTTTGATTTATTTCTGATCTCCAGAATCTCAGCTCTTTTTAGCCTGTTCTGCCCCTGGGTTCATGATTGGTGGAACTCTGCTTGTTTATCTGTAGAGCGTTGAGAGGCAATGGGGTGTATGGGAGCCATTCCTTTACATAGTCTTGTGGCCCATTGTACCAAAGGACGTGGGAGGACATCATCTGAGCATTTACTTTGGTCACTCAATGCATTTAAATAAACAAAGGATGGAACAGAGGAAAATAATTGTAAAGTGGCATAAGTAAATTGAGACGTACGCAGACACAATTATCAATGACTTACAGTTTCTAATTTATAGGCATTATCATGTATTTCATAGAATTGTTATGGTGCAGAAGGAGGCAGTTTGGCCCATTGCTTCTGTACCGGCTCTCTGATTAAGTATGGATGATAAAGAAAACACGTTGACAAGCTGTTTCACATGCCGTTTCCTCAGAGCTCCAGCAGCATCATGATGAAGAGAGATGATGCTCACCACAATAATGTGGTAGGCACAGCAAATGCAAAAGGTTGCGCTGCACCTCATAACTTTTAACTTGTTTCCTGCTATGTGTGCTTTCAAAAATGCAGGTTCATTTGTTGCTGTCAACAGACTGACAGAATCTTGATATAAATCCCCTCATTATCCATTATTAGATTAGATTAGATTAGATTACTTAGTGTGGAAACAGACCCTCCGGCCCAACAAGTCCACACCGACCCTCCGAAGCGCAACTGACCCATACCCCTACATTTACCCCTTCACCTAACACTATGGGCAATTTAGCATGGCCAATTCACCTAACCTGCACATCTTTGGACTGTGGGAGGAAACCGGAGCACCCGGAGGAAACCCACGCAGACACTGGGAGAACGTGCAAACTCCACACAGTCAGTCGCCTGAGGCAGGAATTGAACCCGGGTCTCTGGCACTGTGAGGCAGCAGTGCTAACCACTGTGCCACCGTGCCGCCCAATTATGTAGTCACACAAAATCATTTTTAAACGAACAATTGGTACTTTATGTAACTTATTGTTCTGCTGTTTTAGACAATAGACAACGTCACAATGTAAAATCTGTTCATGATTTGCAAAACTGCTACTAAAGGCCAAAGAATCTCTTTTGCAGGAGAGTGGGCTATCCTCCTTGTTGAGCTGTCAATATTGCTAAGTTTCTGAAATTAAGTTGTGTATGAGAGACATAAGGTTTTGTCTAAACTACAGTGTTTTTTCCTGGTATCTTTTTATGCTTATAACATACAGTAATGGACTTCAAGAGCTACCTAAAAAACAAAGGTACAAGTTTTAGTTTCAGCTGATCTATGTCTTCCACAATTAAGCTTCATTTCTTTATACTTCAAAACATTGTTCCTAATCATGGTTACAAAGATATGTGATTGGAAATGTTAACTTTATAAGTGTCTATATCCAGTCTATATGATCCCAACTAATGGTACTTCAGCACAAATCAAATTCAGAATGAAAACTGGCTTGATGGATCGTTTTTGCAGTTAATGAACATAGTGGCTAGTTCCTGAAATGTTTTCACGTGAAACTGGAGATCATCTTTAACAGCAGAGCATAAGTTTATTACACACAGCAAAGAAAGCAAACAAGCCAAGTTCTATCTGTAACATTCAGAAAGATCTTAACATCAGCATCAGAACAACGTTTCAACCTGTTTCCCAACACTACCCATTACAGAGAGTAAGTTGAGAGAAATTACAATCTCCCTCAGCTTTGTGTGATTTATGTAGCTAATTCCTTTCAGGTTCTTTGCTGTGTATTGTGATAACTTGATGAATCATTTCCAAATTATCTGTCATCAGGTCTTCATGAAGTTAAAATTCTAAACTTTCACAGTTCCCGTAACATGCCAATTTCTATTCAAACCCTCCTGGTCTGGAAGATTCGTAAAGCAGACCTTGAAATGAGCTAGAAAACTCCAATTAAGACTTGGTTCTGAAATCAACTTAAACTCTTGACTGAACTGAATTGAAAGTAAAGCTAATGACCTTGAATCTGTTAAATGTTTATGTCAGTAAACTCCACAGTTTAAACATCTTTCTAGTTCCACCATGGGGCTCTGAGCAAAGCTGGATTTAGGTTATTATTCCAGAATTACTTGCTGGCTTTTCTTTTTCAAAAAGAAAAGTTTAAATCTTTAATTGGACTGACCAAATCAATCTGCCTCACTTTTTTCAAACAATGAAATTCCAAAAATAACATGTATTTCATATCTTTCATCACAACATATCGTGAATCTTGACTCTCAAATACATAGAACAGTACATCACAGGTACAGGCCATTCAGCCCACCATGTCTGTGCTGACCACAGCACCATTCTATTTTAAACTAATCCCATCTGCCTGCACATGGTCTATATCCCTCTAGTTTCTGCCTGTTCACGTATCTGTGAATGGTTTCTACCACCTCCCCTGTCAGCACTTTCCAGGCACATAACACCCTGTGTAAGCAAAAACAGGTATGTACATTTCCTCCCCCCCCCAAGAATGGAGGATTCTAAGTGTGTTAGCTATCAAGAAGGATAATTGCGTAGATTTGCACTGTTTAATTTTTATGTTCATCATCTTTACCTGAGAAAGTTTTGTTTGCGATAAATTAGTTATTTATTTGTTACCAAAGGAATCTGACTGACTGGTATTTGATACTGGATTCGATACAATTTTATACTTACTTTTCATCATTTATGTGAATGATTTGCATATGAACAAAAGAGGTATAGTTAGTAAGTTTGCAGATGACACCAAAATTGGAGGTGTAGTGGACAGCAAAGAAGATTACTTCAGATTACAATGGGATCTTGATCAGATGGGCCAATGGGCTGAGAAGTGGCAGATGGAGTTTAATTTAGATAAACATGAGGTGCTGCATTTTGGGAAAGCTGAACAAAGAGACCTTGGAGTGTAGGTTCATAGCTCCTTGAAAGTGGAGTTGCAGATAGACATGATAGTGAAGGAGGCATTTGGTATGCTTTCCTTTATTGGTCAGAGTTGGGAGGTCATGTTGCAGAATATTGTTTAGGCCACTTTTGGAATACTGCGTGCAATTCTGGCCTCCTTCCTATGGGAAAGATGTCTTGAAACTTGAAAGGGTTCAGAAAAGATTTACAAGGATGTTGCCAGGGTTGGAGGATTTGAGCTATAGGAAGAGGCTGAACAGGCTGGGGCTATTTTCCCTGGAGTGTCAGAGGCTGACAGGTGACCATATAGAGGTGTATAAAATAATGAGGGGCATGGAAAGGATAAACGGACAAAGTCTCTTCCCTGGGGTGGGGGGAGCCCAGAACTAGAGGGGATAGGTTCAGGGTGAGAGAGGAAAGATATGAAAGATACCCAAGGGGCAACTTTTTCACACAGAAGGTGGTGCATGCATGGAATGAGCTGCCAGAGGATGGCATCTGGATGGGTATATGACTAGGAAGGGTTTGGAGGGATATGGGCTGGGTGCTGGCAGGTGGGACTAGATTGGGATGGGATATCTTGTTAGCATGGAAGAGTTGGACCGAAGGGTCTCTTTCTTTGCTGTACATCTCTATGACTCTATAACTGCATTGTTAAAATCACTTCCCTTTTTAAAAGCAAACATTTTTGTGGACACTGGAGGTGTGGGACAAGGAAAAAGGTTGGTTCAGTTCTCTTTACTCACTCCAAACAATGGAAGGGTGGTTTTGAATGGTTATTAAAATGCAGTAGACCAGTGGTTTAATGTCTGACTCCTAACTTCAAGAATATAATGCTCCCTTCAAACATTTTTAAGATCTTTTCGCAGGCGTAGGAACAGGAGGAGGCCTCTTGCGTCTGCTGCACTGCTTACTTTGATCACAGCTGGATTTTAGGGAAGTGATGGTGGCAAAGCTGCCCGAGTTTGTTGTGAACGTCCCTGTTCAACTCTCAGCAGCTTGACGTAAAAATCTGAGAGTTGCTGTCAGTGACTCTTCATGTTGTGCTGCATTGAAATTCCTGTAGGCTACAATCTATTGAACTCACTGAATTGCTCTGAGAACAGAATACTGCAAACTCCATATTCTGGCACTCGATCGCCATCGATAATGAAGATTGGTATTTAGTCAGAACTCCCCAGTGGCGAGTCACACATTGTCATGAATGCAGAACGTTTCAGGTTGACTGGTTGAAAATGAACACTTCTTAATTTAAGATTGGACATAACACCCTAAAATTAAAGGGGAGTGGTTGATCAACACCTCGGTTTGGAGAATTGCCATGTGACTTGATTGCAAAAGGTTGAGGAACTCAAATAGAAACCAGTTGCAGTTCGCACTTTATCAAGACATCTTATCAGAAAAGGCTAGGTGCAGTTGGATATGCTGAAATACAAGTGTCCTGTTGTGGCGTAGCAAGGTGAACTATCTTGAATTTATGGACGGCACGGTGGCACAGTGGTTAGCACTGCTGCCTCACAGCGCCAGAGACCCGGGTTCAATTCCCGCCTCAGGCGACTAACTGTGTGGAGTTTGCACGTTCTCCCCGTGTCTGCGTGGGTTTCCTCCGGGTGCTCCGGTTTCCTCCCACAGTCCAAAGATGTGCAGGTCAGGTGAATTGGCCATGCTAAATTGCCCGTAGTGTTAGGTATGGGGCAAACGTAAGGGTATGGGTGGGTGGCGCTTCGGCGGGTCGGTGTGGACTTGTTGGGCCGAAAGGCCTGTTTCCACATTGTAAGTAATCTAATCTAATCTAAAAACCAAGCAGAATACTGGTGCGAATCTGGTGTCTGTTCCAGTGTCTGTTCCAAACAACAAGGGGAATGGAGCAGACTGGGATTTTGCAGATTTAAGGAACCGGGAGTGATTGAGCCATGCCTAGCTGGTGCTAATTGGATGTGGAAAGCTTGAACAGGGAGTAGAGTGACGGTTAAAGGACCATGGGTCCCAGTCTGAAGCACATCTGCAGGAGTGTGGGGAATGGGAGCATGCTGCATTTTCCAAGTGCCTTGTTCACAGACAGCAGGCTACATGAATAATCAGCTGTCTCCACTCCAATCAGATTATCATATCATTGAACCCACAGTGTGCAGAGTACATCAGAGCAGTTGTGTGTTTTGTACATTTTGTTCTTTTTGATAATTCGTGATTTGGTGAGATTAGGCTACTCATGTAGAATTAGCCTTAAACTTGTATTCAGTGCCCCAGCATGGTGTAAGTGTAATGCCAACGGTCTCCACTTGGCACAAGGTAGTAAGGTGATGGGGTCCTTGTTTTGGAACATCAGTTTTTATTACCCCTACAGAGGAATAACTCTGTACAAAGAGCACATTCTACCTCATGAAAAGAAGTTGGAGGATGAGGTAGGCACCTTGTTGAGTCTGAGCCAATAGAAGCCAGTAATAGTGAGCACCCAGAGACATGATGGTAGACCAGGAGTGTTTGACCATGGCATGTGCTTCAGGAATGAGCTGGGAACATAACCTTCTTGGTAATGTTCAGACCTTAGATATTACACTCCAACATGTTGGAAAACCATTGCGAAAAGGGACTTCAGTGAATCGTGACATTGTGACACACCTGTATGTCGGAACTTCCAGTAGAGACAGAAGCCAAACTCCATGGGCTTCCTCCGGGTGCTCCAGTTTTCTCCCACAGTCCAAAGATGTGCAGGTCAGGTGGACTGGCTGTGCTAAATTGCCCATAGTGTCTAAGGATGTGTAGGCCAGGTGGGTTAGCCATAGGAAATATGGGATTACAGGGATAGGTGAGTGAGGTAGGTCTGTACTCCTACACCTTGGAGGTATGGTGTAGACTCGATGGACCAGTGGCCTGCTCCCCACTGTGGGGATTCTATGGATCTACGTTTTTAACCTAATTACCTTAGCACTGAGATTGGTGCCTCATGATTGGTAGAAGGATTGGAGGGACGATTAACAGATTTTCATCTAAAGGATGGTAAAGGTAAACTCTTCATAGTTTTACTAGACCACATGGCTGTTCTTCCAGTAGAGAGAGTCGACTGATGGTGCCTTACCTATGCCTCAGATCAGGGGAGAGTTTGAGAGGAGAGTCCTTCATGGTGAGCCAGTGTGGGAACTGAACCCATATCTTGGCATCACATTGAATCACAAACCAACCATCCAGCCAACTGTGCTAAACTGATCCAGAAGGTGCTGAAAATGTGTTGCTGGAAAAGTGCAGCAGGTCATGCAGCATCCAAGGAACAGGAGAATCGACGTTTCGGGCATAAGCCCTTCTTCAGGAATGAGGAAAGTGTGTCCAGCAGGCTAAGATAAAAGGTAGGGAGAAGGGACTTGGGGCAGGGGCGTTGGAAATGTGATAGGTGGAAGGAGGTCAAGGTGAGGGTGATAGGC
>NC_057722.1:74472469-74498860 GCF_004010195.1 Chiloscyllium plagiosum | reverse complement strand
AATCCCTCGAACTCAGCATTGCCTTCCTAACCTGCAATCTTCTTCCTGACCCCTCCGCCCCCACCCCACTCTGGCCTATCACCCTCACCTTGACCTCCTTCCACCTATCGCATTTCCAACGCCCCTGTATCAAGTCCCTTCTCCCTACGTTTTATCTTAGCCTGCTGGACACACTTTCCTCATTCCTGAAGAAGGGCTTATGCCTGAAACGTCGATTCTCCTGTTCCTTGGATGCTGCCTGACCTGCTGCGCTTTTCCAGCAACACATTTTCAGCTCTGATCTCCAGCATCTGCAGTCCTCACTTTCTCCTCAAAGATTTTGATCCAGAAGGTGGAAAGGATATGGAACTCACTGTCTGAAAGGTAGAAGCTGTCATTGAGTCATACTCTTCGGGAGATGTACAACACAGAAAACAGACCCTTTGTTCCAACTTGTCCATGCTGACCAGATGTCCTACATAAATCTAGGCCCATTGGCCAGCACTTGGCCCACATCCCTCCTAAACCCTTCCTATTCATATACCCATCCAGATGTCTTTTAAATGTTGTAATTTCCAAGCCTCCACCACTTCCTCTGGCAGCTCATTCCATACACACGCCATCCTTTGCATGAAAAGGTTACATCAAATGTCCCTTTTATATCTTGCCTCTCTCACCATAAACCTATTCCCTCTAGTTTTGGACTGCCCCACCCTGGGGAAAAGACCTTGTCTATTTACCCTAATTGTGCCCTTTTATGATTTTACAAACCTCTGTAAAGGTCACCCCTCAGCCTCTGATGCTTCAGGGAAAACAGCCACAGCCTATTCAGCCGCTCCCAACAGCTCAAACCCTCCAACCCTGGCAGCATCCTCGTAAATCTTTTCTGAACCTTTTTCTAATTTCACAACATCCTTCCTACAGGAGGGAGACCAAAATTGCATGCAATATTCCGAAAGTGGCTGTACCAATGTCCCACACATTGGCCTCCCATTGGTTCTCCAACCAGTCATATTTCCTTGGGATCATTCAGATATATCATTTATTTCAAGGATTTGGCTATGAATGTGGGACGAATGGCTAATAGGTTTGTCGATGATACCAAACTCAGATTGTGAAGAAGGCTATCACAGAATGCAATTGGACTTTGATCAGATGGGCCGAGGAGTGGCTGATGGACTTTAATTGAGATAAATGTGAGGTGTTGCATTTTGGTTAGGCAAACCAGAGCAGGATTTAATACATCTAATGGTAAGGGTCTGGGAAGTGTTGGTGAACAAAGAGACAAAGCGCAAGTAACAAGGAAGTGTTGAAGTGCTAATCCCTTCCTTTATATATTAATAAATATTATTCAAAGACACTGATATTTTAACCGTGTTTAACTTATTTCCTGTAACTGGTCACTTCGGAACTATTAAGCAAATATTGCAACATTTTCCTTCTTATTTCACATTCAGATGGAAGTTGCTGATATCTTTATGAACAGTTGTTTACGCAAAGGAGTTCTCCTTCCTGTTTTAGTTTGAGCGTATGTGTTTCCTTGAAATGGACACTGCTTCAGACAGAAGATTATCCTGTTCACCCTTGAAACTAACTCTTGTCGGTGCAAGATCGTATTGATACCAGAATCTGGTGAATGTTCAAAACAACAGTTAAAACTGCAAGCACTCGATATTACCAAAAGAATTCTCTACGATCTTTGTATTTCTCTTGCAATTTTTCAACTACTTTAATGAGCATAATGACCACCAATAGTCTATTATTCTCCAAGTATTGATTTAAAAAAAAAGTCCGATTCCAGTTATTGTGGCAAGACTGAGGAAGTAGGCTGCTGTGTTTTCCTAACATGATAACATTAAGTGCTACGCAGGCACGAGCAGTGAACACAGCAAAGCATGAATTGTCCTGATCAGAACACTTCAGTCACTTTATCACAATCAGATGAAGGAATGTGATTGATTGTAAAGTTCTCCAAAATTGTTTTGCTTATTGCAAACATATTAAACATCTATACGATGTTCTGAAGAATGGTCACTGGACCTGAAACATTAACTTTGCTTTCTTTCCACACATGCTGCCAAACCTGCTGAATTTTTCCAGCAATTTCTGTTTTTGTTTCTGATTTCCAGCATCCACGGTGCTTTGCTTTTTTTCTGATTATATGTACACTATTCCCCGATCATATTTTCCTCACTGAAATTGCAGGACCCTGCCAACCCAGGAAACGGCTCATCACTTCTTTTGTTTCGGTATCAGGATGATATCTTTTTTGTGTGTGTATGTTTATAATTCTACCACCAGAGTAAGAGTGAGATGCAAGAGGCTTGGTGCACGAATTGTTAGTTAGAATCCAGTCTTTCTCAGCCTTGACAATTAGCTGTTGCCAATTTGGGGAACAATGGTGGGATTGTGAGAGTTTCGGATGTTTGAACATATATTCACCACCAGCTCCCTTTCATTTTGTGAAGCAAATTCTTATTTCGTCTCGACAGTGTATTGGAAATGGCAGTTCGCAGAGGGTCATGAGCATTTGACAGAAAATTTAAAACAACACCAGAAGCTATTTAGATCTGAACAGTGTGGAACCTAGTGTTGGGGTCATCCATATCTGTATAACATTTGGGCCAAATGATCAGCTGGGGAACATGGGTGTAGATGCAAGGAGTCTGCACCTACTGAGAAAACGTGCATCTTCAGAAATAATTCAAGTGCTCTGAAGCACTTTCGCAGTAGATGTCATTATGGATTCAATATCCTGGTTTTTCCTACTCTCAATAAACTTTTAGTAATTCTTAAAAATATAGTTATTTCTTCAGTAATTGGAATAATCAAGAGCATTGGCAGGTTCAAGGTGATTGTGCACGATTGATGTTAGATTCTTTTGCACCTTTACTATGGCCGCTGCTCGACTGGTCATGTACGGAATGTGTGGTGTTAGCGTGTAAAGACAGATCATTGTGTGAATTGTTGTCCTTTGGCTTTTTTTCCAGGCCTAACTTTGACCTGAAAGCCTTGCAAAACAGGAAGTAGATCACTGGATCAAAGCATGCGTTCAGCGTTGACAGAACCACAGCAGATTCTTTCAAGTGGTAGAGTGTCTTTTTCCAAAAGCATCCAGAGATGATATTTATCTGACTCAAAATGTAAGGAATCCTCGCAGCGTGGTAGGGTACAAAACACACCAAGAAGACGGCGAGAAGGATTAGGATGTTGTTCTTTGCCTTGGTTTGCTTCTTAAGTGAGCTTGGATTTGGGGATTTGTCGAGACGTTTTGCTGTTTGAAAGTAAAAGAAGCAGAGCCCGGTGAGCACGCAGAGGAACAGAACAGTGCCACCCACATGGAGGCATACGTGCCAGTAAATTCCTGAACCTTTTCTAAAGTCCAAGCATGTTGTGGTGCTTGTACTGTTCTGAGGTGACTTTCTCAGCGTCAGCAGCATGTACGTAAACCCAAGGCTGAGAAGCACACCCCAGGTTATGCCAGCAATGATTTTTGCGGACTTGATTTTGTGAAATGCATATGTTTTAAGCGGTTTCACAATTTTCAAGTATCTCGTGGCTGCAATGTATCCCAGGAAGAGAATGCTCGAGTACAGGTTCAAGTAGAAGATGCACGACGTGAAACTGCAGTAGGTTTTCCTCAGGGCTGCTGAGCCCACATGGTTCTCACCAATGATTCTCATTGGCAGTGTCAGGACCAGCAGGAAGTCCGCTATGACTAAGTTCTTTAAGTAGATGATGATGCTGTTGCTGTTGGGAACATGACAGAAGTACACCCAGAAAGCCAGGCTGTTGAGAATGATTCCAACTGTACATATCAACGCATAGGCAACCATTGCAAATATAGCAAACCCCTCAGTAGAAAGCTGACAAGAGGTGTTGCCAGAGGAGTTTGTCCTGGTGACATTATCAGTGCCTGTCGTTGAGTCAGCCATCAGTGCATCTGAATGTTAAGGTCAAATGTGTTCCTTTTCTTGAAAGATGTGTAGCAATTTTCTATAACATGCATCTTGAAAAGCAAAATATGCAAACATGAAGAAACATTATTTTAACAACACTGATGGTTGGCACTATTTAGAAATATAACAGCAAATCATGACAAGGCATTTCCATTGTGATGATACCTGCAGCAGAAAGAAAATGGCAGAAGCTATTATTAAGGAGGTTATAGCAGGGCACATAGAAGCTCTTAATGACATCAGGCAGAGTCACCTTTGTTTTGTGAAAGGGAGAACATATTTGATGAATTTATTAGAGCTCTTTGAGGTAGTAACAAATAATGTGCATAATAAGGAACCTGTAAATCTGTATTTGGATTTCCAAAAGGAACTTGAAAGATGGTACATCAAATGGTGTCACATCAAAGGCTGCTACATAAAGTAAGAGCTCAGAGTGAGGAAGTAGCATATTTGTAAGGTTAGAGGATTGGTTACAGAGTAGCAACAACACGGAGTAGGGTGGCACTATGGCTCAGTGGTTAGCACTGATGCCTCACAGCGTCAGGGTCCCAGGTTCAATTCCAGCCTCTGGCGACTGTCTGTGTGGAGTTTGCACATTTTCCCCATATGTGCATGGGTTTCCTCTGGGTGCTCTGGTTTCCTCCCACAGTCCAAAGATGTGCAGGTTAGGTGAATTGGCTGTGCTAAATTGCCCGTAGTGTTAAGTGCATTAGTCAGAGCGAAATGGGTCTGGGTGGGTTACTCTTCAGAGGGTCGGTGTGGATTTAAGGGCCTGTTTCCACACTGCAGGGAATCTAATCTAATCAATTTGGTCATTTTTGGGTTCTCGAGCTCTGACTAATGGGGTGCCACAGGGATCATGCTGGAGCTCAGTGAGCTACAATCTATATCAATGGATTCAATGAGAGGACTGAATGTATGATTGCTGCGTTTGTCATGGCACAAAGGTAAGTAGAAGAGTAAGTTGTGAAGAGGACGGTGAATGGATATTAATTTGGAAGATGAAGTATAATGTCGTGTTCCTGTGCATTTGCTGCCTTTATCCTTTCAGATGGTAGAGCTCAAAGGTTAGGAAGGTGCTGTCAGAGGAACTTTACTGAGTCTCTGCAGTGCATCTTCTAGATGGTGTATACAGCTGCTGCTGCGTATCCGTGAAAAAGGGAGTGAATGTTAAAGGTGGTGGGTTGGGTGCCAGTGAAACGGGCTGCTTTGTGGCTGGAATATTTCAAGCTTATTGAATGTTATTACAATTGGAGTCATCCAGCAAATGGAGAGTATTCCATCACCCTGCTGATTTGTGCCTTGTAGATGGTGGCCAGCTTTGGGGAGTCAGGAAGGTGAGTTACTCACTGCAGGATTCCTAGCTTCTGACTTGCTTTTGTCACCTCAGTATTTATATGACTGGTCAAGTTCAGTTTCTGGTCAGTTGTGACTCTCTGGGTTGTTTGTGAGGGTATTCAGTGATAATAATGCCGTTCTATGTTGGCAATGACCATTGCCTGGCACTTGTATCATGTGAATGTTACTTTCTACTTGTCAGTCCAAGCCTAAATATTATCTTTCTGCCAATGAATATGGGCTATTTCAGCATGTGACAAGTTGTGAATGGTGCTAAACGTTGTACAGTCACCAGTGAACATCCCCAATTCTAATCTCCTGATGGAGGAAGGTCATTAGTGAAGCAGTTGAAGAGGAGTGGACAAACAAGTGGAGTCAAGGTCACAGTCTGCTCAGACTGAAAGAGCTGAATGGCCAGTTCGCTGCATTCTGGACTCCATATGGAGTTCAAAAACTTTGCCTAAGTTATGTACATAATTGTAATAATATTCAACAGCTTTGTAAGAATCCTACTCATTGACTACAGTTCAGCCTTCAACACTATTATCCCCTCAAGACTAATTACTAAACTTAGTGAGATTGTACTAAGCTCCACTCTTTGCAACTGGAGCCTCAGTTTCCTGACCCATAGGCTGTAATCAGTGAAGATTGGGACAATATTTCATCCTCATTAACACTCAACACTGGAGCTCTGCCGAGGGGTGCGTACACAGCCCCCTACTGTACTCACTGTATACCCATGACTGAGCCGCCAAATACCAGACGAATGCCATTTACAAGTTCGCTGATGACACCACCATAGTCGGTCGAATCTCAGATGGCGATGAAACAGACTACAGACGGGAAGTGGAAGACCTGGAAAAATGATGCACTCAAAATAACCTAGCTCTTAATGCCGGCAAAGCCAAGGAACTCATTACTGATTTTCGGCGGGATGTTACTCATGCCCCCCTACACATTAACAGCACAGAGGTGGAACGAGTCAAGAGTGTGATGCTCCTCGGAGTGGTCATTCACAACAAGCTTTCTTGGACTCTTCGTGTGGACGCACTGGTTACAAAGGCCCAACAACTTCTCTTCTTCCTCAGGCACCTGAGAACATTTGGAATGACAGCGAATACCCTTGCCAACCTTTATAGGTGTGCCATCGAGAGCTTTCTGTCCAGATGTATCCCTACCTGATATGGCAACTGTACCATTCAAGATCGGAGACGGTTACAGAGAGTGGTGAACTCAGCCCAGACAATCACAAAGGCCAAACCTCCCATCTATAGAATCCGTCTACCAGGCCCGCTGTCAAGGAAAGGCCGCCAGCATTCTCAAAGATCCATCCCACCCTGACAATGTTTTTCTACAACCTCGACCATCGGGGAGAAGGTAGAGAAGCCTGAACACGCACCAGTTTCGAAAACGGTTTCTACCCTACTGTTGTTGGAATACTGAATGGTCTCATAAACCCTCAACATTTGCCTGTACCTGTGGTTTTTTTTTGCTGCTGTTTACCTATTATTTACTTATCTTTGCTACTTAACTCTTGTGAGCAATTCAGGCAGGTCACACAGACAAAGCTTTTCACTGTGCCTCGGTACACATGACAATAAAATCAATTCAACAACTTTTAAGGCTTGAGCTCTCCCATGTCCTTACCCGTACCCTCACACACCAGGCCTTGTTATTAGACAGTCTATTGCACACAACCCTGCACTTCACCTGATGAAGGAGCAAAGCTTGTGATTTCAAATAATAATATGTCGGACTATAATCTGATGTCGTGTGACTTCTGATTTTGTCCACCCTGGTACCTCCACATCATAGTCCCTATTAAGAGCAGTTCATCCTCCTAGCCAGATTGTTATCCACTCCTTTGTCTATCCAACTGTTCTTCTCTCTTTGAGCTTGACCCCACTGACTATCGCTTACTCCATAACCCCTCCCCCACCCTGTCTTCTGCATATAAACCGATATTTCCGAGCTACCATCAGTTCTGAGGAAGAGTCACTCGGTCTGAAATGTTAACTCTGAATTCTTTCCGCAAATGCTGCTAGACCTGCTGACTTTTTTTCCAGAAATTTCTGTTTCAATTTCTCATTTACAACATCAGCATTTTCTTTTCATTTTTTACACAAAATGTACTAATTTTGGGTCAGTGAATGACAGCAAACATGTGACAAGAATTCCATTAGGTTTGATTGTAATCTCCCCCTGCCCACACACACACACAGGTCTTTTTGTTAAAATCAGTAAGGTTGCAAATTTGAAATGAAAACTGGAAATGCCAGTAATGTGTGAATTTTGTCAATTGCTTTTCCACCACCCTATTTTAGTTTCATTGACCTGACAATGGAATATGCTTATCATTTAATTCTGACAAAGGATTTGCTCCCATACCTAAGTGCATTCCAAGATAATTTTTTCTCTGTTTCTCACTGTCTCTCTCGCTGTCTCTTTCTCTGTGTCTGTGTCTCTCTCTCCATCTGTGTCTGTGTCTCTCTCTCCATCTGTGTCTGTGTCTCTGTCTCTCTTCTCCTTGTCCATGTTATGACACAGTTTGAGGGATGCACAAAAAGAGGGCTTTTGTCATTTTCCAAAACTGGTCATCAGTTTTACTAAACAACTGAATTGGGATTCATGGCATTTGTTTTAATCCATGGCTTAAATCTTTTTTCCTTGAGCTTCTGCTGTTGAAAATATATAATTTGTTGACACAAAAGTTAGACTTGCATTTATCTGGTGCCTTTCACTTCCACATTTTTGTGCGATAGTGCCTGCCTAGGCAATGTTCTTAAGTCTCTGGAATGGAACATGAGCCCATGACTTCCTGTCTGTATTGTGATTCACGGAACTGAAGTGGATGTCTTGTTGTTATAATGTTAACTAATAATACACAACTCCAAAGGGAAGATCTCTTTCATGGCATAGACCCGATAAGATTTCTCACCTGTTTGAGAGTTGTGCTACACTGAGACTTCCCTCAAATGATCAAGTAATAGTTAAACAGAGTGAGGTGATACTGACCCAGTTAAAGCGATTGTTTATGTGTATCCTTGATGGGTTTGTCTTTAGTTGATGGACTCAGATATAATATTGTCAAATTATCTTCAAATACAGTGAAGTACCCAATGAACCCATGATCACTTGGCCCCTCCACTCTACCCCCACCATTCAATAAGATTGTGGCTGATCTGTTTGAGTTCCAAATTCCCCATTGCCATCTCCCCCAAACACCTTTGATTCCCGCAGAAGAAATTGAGGACTGCAGATGCTGGAGATCCGAGTCGAGAGTGTGGTGCTGGAAAAGCACAGCAGGTCAGGCAGCATCCAAGGAGCTGGAGAATTGATGTTTCGGGCATAAGCCCTTCATCAGGAGTGCTTATGTCTGAAACGTTGATTCCCCCGCATCCCCTGATAAAAGGGCTTATGCCCAAAATGTCGATTTTCCTGCTCTTTGGATGCTGCCTGACCTGCTGTGCTTTTTCATCACCACGCTCTCGACTCTGATTAATCCAGCAGCTGCAGTCCTCACTTTCTCCGAGTTGGTTGTTACCTTACTGTGAAGCCTCTTCCAAGATGCCGACCTTGAAGGAGTTCTCCTCCTCTCTCTACAAGGATCCTAGTGAGTTCCTCTCTCACTGCACCCCACCCCAAGTCGTCATCTCTGCCCTGAAGCTTTTCAGCCTCATTCCTGATGAAGGGCTTATGCCTGAAACGTCGATTCTCTTGCTCCTCAGATGCTGCCTGACCTGCTGTGCTTTTTCAGCACCACACTCTTGACCTTTGATTTCCCCTTCCTAACGAGAATCTTCTCTACCTCTGCAAATATTTGATGACCTCACCGCTTCATCCTTCTGCATCAGATAGCGGAATCAAAGAGCGCTCCACTGCCCTAAACTGGTGACCCCTAATTTTAAAACTGTGCCCCCCTCATTCTGGTCCCTCCCCACAAGAGTAGCAGCCGCTCGGTGCTCTACTTGTCAAGATCATTCAACATCACATCCACTTCAGTCACTCTTCTAAACTCCAGCCTGTCCTACCTTTCATCGGAAGACAGTCCCATCATTTTGGGTATCAATCCAGTGAATGATAACTGAACTAACTGCAATGTACCTACATCCCTAGAGGACCAATGTTGCACTCAGTGTTTAAGATCTGGTCTTACCAATGCCAGCTTGATTATTTGCTGCACCCGCACACAACCATTTTTATGACTCATTCATTAAAGCACCTAAATCCCTCTCCACCTTATATTTTCACAGTCTTTCTCTGTTTAAATAATACTGTACTTTTACATTCCACCTGTCAAAATGAACAATAAACTCACAGTAAACTCCACGTGCCAGAGTTTTTAACCCATCCCTTGCCTTATTTATGTCCATCATCTTCACGACATACCTTCCTACCTATCTCTCTCTCTTGTGAATTTAGCTCGGTGGTTAGCACTGCGCCAGGGGCCTGCATTTGATTCCTGCCTCGGCTGACTGTATGGATTTTGCGCATTGTCCCAGTGTCTGTGTGGGTTTCCTCCGGGTGTTTCAGTTTCCTCCCACAGTCCAAAGATGTGCAGGTTATGTGAATTGGCCAAACTAAATTGCCCATAGTGTCAGGTATGTTAGTTGGGGCAAATGTAGTGGAATGGGTCTGGGTGGGTTACTCTTTGAATGGTTGGTGTGGACTTGTTGGATTGAATGGCCTGTTTCCATACTGTAGGGAAACTAAACTAATCTAATCTTACCATCCCTTTGCTTCCTTCTTCTGAGCCTTGAAGTCATACAGGCAGGAGGCTGGAAAAACGCAGCAAGCCAGGCAACATCAGGAGGTGGAGAAGTCAGCGTTTTGGGTGTAACCCTTCTTCAGGACCCGAGTCCTACCCGAAACATTGACTTCTCCACTTCCTGATGCTGCCTGGCTTGCTGTGTTCTTCCAGCCTCCTGCCTGTCTACTTTGGATTCCAGCATCTGCTGTTTTATTGTCTCTACAGAGTCATACAGGGCAGAAACAGACCCTTCATTCTAACCAGTCCATGCTGACCCTAATCTCAAACTAGACTAATCCCACCTGCTTGCCCATGACCGATATCCCTCCAAACATTTCCTATTTACGTACTTACCTAAATTTCTTTACCCGCATTCACCACTTTCTCTGGAAGTTCATTCCACACACGAACCACTCTCTGTTTAAAACAATTGCCCCTCATGTCTTTATTAAATCTTCCTCCTGTCATCATAAAAATATGACCCCTAGTCTTGAAATCCCCAACCTTAGGGAAAAGACACCTGCCATTCACCTTTATTTATTTATATATATATATTATATTATATATGTATATATACCCCTCATAATTTTATAAACCTGTATAAGGTCACCTCTCAACCTACTGCACTCCCATGGAAAATAATCCCAGCCTCTCCTTATAACTCAAACTCAATTCCCAGCAACATCCTGGTAAATCTCTTCTGAACTCTCTCCAGCTTATTAATACCGTTCCTATTGCAGGGCGACCAGAACTGGACGTAGTACTCCAGAAGAGATCTCACTAATGCCCTGCCCGGCACAACCTCAACATAATGTCATAACACATATATTCAGTGGTCTGAGCAATGAAGTCAAGTTCTATCTATATGTGATGCAAACTTCAAAGAGCTAAGTACCTGAACTTCTAGGTCTCTGTTTTACAACACTACTCAATGCCTTACTTTTAATTTTTTAAAAATCACACAACACCAGGTTATAGTCCAACAGGTTTAATTGGAAGCACACTAGCTTTCGGAGCGACGCTCCTTCATCAGGTGATAGTGGAGGGCTCGATCGTAACACAGAATTTATAGCAAAAATTTACAGTGTGATGTAGCTGAAATTATAGATTGCAAAATTGATTGTCTGTTAAGCCTTTCATCTGTTAGAATACAGTGATAGTTTCACTTCTTTCATGTGTAAATCACAAAACCTTTTTTTATATATTAAAGTTGCATTCTCGGGTTAGCTGTTAACATGGTGATAGCTAGCCAATATGTTGAAGGTGTTAGCCCCCTGTGTTCACTGTCTAAAAAGTGAGATAACAGAGTTCTACGTAAATTCATGCAGTTTTTGAGCTCAGAGTTCTACATGAATGTATGCAGTTTTTGAGCAAAGTACAATGTAACTCTGCAAGTACAAATTCGCCCCACAAAATGTGTGTGTGTGTGTGTGTGGTGTGTGCAATGGTGATCACCTGTAATGTGACATGAACCCAAGATCTCGGTTGAGGCCCTCCCTATGGGAACCAAACATAGCTATCAGCCTCTGCTCAGCCACATTTGTCTGCTGCCTGTCCCGAAGTCCACAGACAGGAGGGCTCCCTCCCAGTTGGGGAACGCTTCAGTGGTCCAGGACATTCAGTCTCGGACCTTCGGGTGACCATCCTCCAAGGTGAACTTGGACACACTCCCACACTCACACATGCACACATGAAAGGCTTAACAGATAATCAGTTTTACAATGTATAATTTCAGTTACATCACACTGTAAATTTTTGCTATAAATTCTGTGTTACGATCGAGCCCTCCACTATCACCTGATGAAGGAGCGTCGCTCCGAAAGCTAGTTTGCTTCCAATTAAACCTGTTGGACTATAACCTGGTGTTGTGTGATTTTTAACTTTGTACACCCCAGTCCAACACCGGCATCTCCAAATCATGATTACTTTTAATTGTTAGTCTTGGTGTAAATGATCCAAAGTTGCGATCCAGTACAGACTCTCGTGGGACTACACTTATCATGTTTTGCCAAAAGACCCAAATATACATATTGTCAGGCTGGCATTAAACAGACAATCTTCTGTCCATGTTAATATGCTACCCTCCTATACCAGAGGATAAAACACTTCTGTAAATCCAAGCACTGAACATCCACAGGCTCTCCTTTACCCACAGTATATGTTACTTCAAAGATTTTTACTAAATTGCTTAAATATGATTTCCATTTCACAAAGGTGTGCTGATGATTCCTGATTATGCTGAACTTATTAGAGCTTAGCTATAACCTGTTTAACGGATTCGTTTGGATATGGAAAATATTTCCAGTGAGATCTAGTGTTGAAGGATGAACCAGTCTCAACTTGATACTGAGATTTGTAGCATGTATAATTACAGAACTGCACGGTGCAGAAAGAGGCTAATCAGCCCGTCATGTCAGGCTCTTTGAGCTAATATCATGTACCTGACTCTTGACATTGACCCCCCCACCCACTCCCCCCCCAACCCCACCCTGCACACTTCATTTCTATCCAAACAGTCATCCTGTAGCCTCTTGAATGTCTCAATTAAACTGAAGCACGATTCCTCAAATTCAAAAGATAAAGCCACCAACAATAAAATCAAAATATTGTGGGTGCTGGAAATCTGATCTAAACATAGAAACTGCTGGTAAAATCAGTAAGTCTGGCACCATGTGTGGAGAGAGAGAGAGACTGAGTTACTATTTCAGGTTCAATACGAGTCTCCTTGAAGAGTTCTTCTCTCCTACTGCAGTTCATCAGACGAGTCATATTGGGCAAGAAATATTAACACTTTGTCTCCCTCTTTCTCTGTAGACACTGCCAGACTTAGAGTTTCTCCTGTGCCTTCTGTTTTCATTTTAGAAAAGAAAATCACCAACCTGATTGTACCAAATATTCCTCTGTGCCTGTGATCAGAATGGAACTCCAGCGATACTCGACCAGATGTCTGAGCAATGATCTTTTATGTCCTCATGACATCCTTGGTCATTTTGTGGTGTTCAGCATTTCCTTTAACCAGAAGTAGTGAGTATTAAAATGAAGTGCAGTCATTCAGTCCAGTAATCATGACTTCGATATGCAACAGGATATGAGAGTTTGGTTAAACATTCTCTGAATTTAAGTTATGTCGTACCTATGCTGTGGACTGTTTGCTTTTCCTATCACCACCTCAGTTTTAAACTTTGTTTTTGAAAACCCCATTTGAACTTTATTTGCATTTTGCCATGTAGCGATTGGAACCAGGTCAGCGGGGTGGACCTCATAGAATATGAGTTTCCTGATTGGGGCTGTTAACCTGGTCCAATCAGGGAGCCCTGGCTAACAGGAGTGTGAGAGGTTCTGTTCACTGTAGGAGTTGGTTCTGAGCTAGCTATGCACGTGTAAATAAAGAGTGGCTTGGTGACCAAATACCAGCCTTTGTGGAGTTATTTCATGTCCAATTTAAGTTTATGCGTCAATCTGTGCCAGTGAATTCTTGTCTCCAAAGCACAAAGATGGGGACAAGGTTCTTGATATCAGAACTGAGAGGATATAATTAACAGGGAAGGCAATAGAGGAAAGAAGAAAGCTGAGGAGTGATGTGAGAGGGGACTTTAACATTACATAAAGGTTTGGTAGATTAAAATAGGAAAGAATGCTGCTTTTATTACACCAATCTGAATCTTTTGCATAAGTTGGTTTGAGGTTAGTCCATATGACTTAAAGCAAACAAAACCTCCAATACATGGGAGTTGGCGTCTTATTATTGTCTATGATGGAGTTAGAGTCATAGAATCATAGAGATGTACAGCACGGAAACAGACCCTTCAGTCCAAACCGTCCATGCCGACCAAATATCCCAACCCAATCTAGTCCCACCTGCTAGCACCTGATCCATATCCCTTCAAACCCTTCCTATTCATATACCCATCCAGATGCCTTTTAAATGTTGCAATTGTACCAGCCTCCACCACTTCCTCTGCCAGCTCATTCCATACATGTACACATGCAATGTTCCAACAGTGGCCTAACCAATGTCCTGTACAGTTGCAACAAGACTACCCAACTCCTGTACATCAATATTCTGACCAATAAAGGAAAGCATACCAAATGCTTTCTTCACTATCCTATCTACCTGTGACTCCACTTTCAAGGAGCATTGAACCTGCACTCCAAGGTCTCTTTGTTCAGCAACACTCCCTAGGACCTTACCATTATGTGTATAAGTCCTGCCAAGATTTGCTTTCCTAAAATGCTGCACCTCGTGTTTATCTGAATTAAACTCCATCTGCCACTTTTCAGCCTGTAGCAAACCAGTTTGAATTTGTGTCCTGTTTATCATGTTGTGTATTGCTTGGACTGCAGCCCATGTGTCTCTGGTTGTTTCACCCCACACCAGTTCCTAGCTAGAATTTGACACGCAAACACTTGTGGAAGTAGAGAAATTGAGGTTGGTGGATGTGAGAAATGGATTGTGCAGATAAGAGGGTGGGGTGATTTGAGATATTTAGAGTGAGCTGGCACACAGATAAGGATGAATGTGAGAATTGCCTGGTCAAACAGGGGTGTGAGGTAATGTGAAGGGCTTATGCCCGAAACGTCGATTCTCCTGCTCCTTGGATGCTGCCTGACCTGTTGTGCTTTTCCAGCAACACCTTTTCAGTGTGAGGTAGTGTGTTTGGATACAGAGGAGTGAGCGAGTTCACCAGCAATGCATGTTGGTCAGTGGAATGCCTGGGAAGGAAGTCATTTTGTGGCTTCTGTGTGATGTGTGAAACAATGCAAATATTTTGCTACTTGCATTTCCTGCCCTTCCTCAGGCCCTGTCTCCTCCTCAGGCCCTGTCTCCAGGTTTGAGTAAACCACACTCCTGCTGCTGACTTCCTCAAGCTTTGCTTCTGTTTGTCTCACCTTTCCTAACAATGCAACTAAGTACCTCACTGCATTCCCTCGGAAATCCCCCAGCAGACCTTCAGGTAAGATTCCAAGACCCTGTGAGTTGCTTTCCCAGATCACGTTTTTGTCTCTGCTTGGTGCAGGCATAAAGATCTATCAGAAGTTCCTGGCAGAGGATGGCATACTCATTGACATGGACACTGAACTTTACTCGGTGATCAGAGTTTACAAGTTTCCCTTCAACCCGAGGTGAAATTAAACACTCTGAAGAGGGGTCGGGTTGCATTTCTGATAAATAGCACATGGCAGAGAAATATCCATTTTATTCAGTTTGCATGGGAAGATAAACTCGAATATGACTCATTGAAGTGGGGTAGCAATTTTAATGTTTTTCACAGTATCTCAGAGAAATGGACTTCTGCTGTTTATGACATTGGGAGAAAGTGAGGACTGCAAATGCTGGAGATTAGAGTCACAAAGAGTGGTGCTGGAGAAGCACAGACGGCCAGGCAGCATCTGAGGAACAGGAGAGTCAACGTTTCAAGCATATAAGCCCCTCATCACGAATGCTTCAACGTGAAACATTGACTCTCCTGCTCCTCAGATCCTGCCTGACTGGCTGTGCTTTTCCAGCATCACGTGTCTTGACCATTTATGACATAACCTTTTAAGCAATGGGGAAATGACGTGAACTGTTTAGTATTAGTAATTAAGCAGGGATGCAGGAGAGGAGCTTGGTTTCTTGCCAAATGGTAGAGTGGACTCCTGAAGGTTTAAAGAACAGGGACTCATTGGGGTGTGCCTTACTGGTTATAACCATATCCAGAAAACTTGAACAAAATGAATCCGTGATTGTTGAAGGACTCTGGAAACATTGGCCTGGTGTGGTGGGAAGTAATGATTCTCTGCTGGAGAGCTGAGATCAGTGTTGACCACACAGTCACTCGGAACGTCCCCACAATCCAACGTTGCTGCCCGCTCCACTATCCCTCGATTCCGAGAGTTAAAAGTCTCTCCCAGCCTTTCCTGCATTCGTGGAGGTGGCTCATCCACAATTTTCTGGGCAACAGAATCTAAATATTTGCCATCCTTTCAGTCAAGAAACGTGCCCTCATTTTGGAACTAAATGTTTGGCCCTTCACCCTCGCGCAGTGCCCCTGTGTTTATATATTCCCTGATCAGTGAAAATAATCTCTCAGCATTTACCCTGTTGAGCTCGTTCAGAATCTTGTGCGGCTCAATGAGATTGCCATTCATTTTTCTAAACCCCAGAGAATGCTGACTCAATTTGCACAATGTCTCATTCGTCAGCGATGCCATTTCAGAGATTAACTTAATGGATCCTAGCTTCCATTGTCTTTTCTTAAATGTGGGGACCAGAACTGCACATAGTGCTCCAACTGTGGCATCACCAAGACTCTTGTGCAATTGTAGCAACTCTTCTATATATTTGAACTATTTTTCCTTTTCAGAAAAAGTCAACCATTTTAACAAAAACATCTCCAGGAAGAGGCCCCTTTTGTACACCCTCCATTCACGCACTCACTCACTGTCCTCACTCTGTCACTCACTAAATCATTCATTTGCCTCTAATTCACTCACTCACTCATTCTTTCTCATTCGTACTGTGCATGTTCACACTATGCTTTCTCACTCTCACTCACTCAACCGCTTACTCACCCACCAACCCACTCAGTCCCCACTCTTTCCCCAATGGCCCACACCTTCCTTGCTGCCACTCTCCCTCCTGCTCGCAGACTGAAAAGAGCAGACCAACTGTAAAATTAGCAAATGGCAAGTTTTCAATGTAACCTAACAAATCTTATATGAATCAAAGCAGAAATTGCTGGAGAAGCTCTCAGGTCTGGCAGCATCTCCGTTCTGAGGAGGGGTCACTTGATCCAAAACGTTAACTTTGATTTCTCTGCTCAGATGCTGCCAGACCTGCTGAGCTTTTCCAGCAGTTTCTATTTTTGTTTCTGATTTACAACATCTGCAGTTCAATCAGTTCAAATTTTATATGATCTTTGCTGTATTCCTCCCTCCCTCTCTCTCTCCGGTTTCAGTTCTACAGGTGTTGACCATAGATAAAGGGGCATACGTGAATTTTGTTGTGCTTTTCCCTGAGATTATGGCTGATTGGATAATCTCTAACTCCACATTCCTGCCTTTTCCCCATAACCCTTGATTCCCTTTATGATTAAAGACTGGTCTATCTCCACAGCCCTCTGTGGTGAAGAATTCCACAGATTAACTGTGAAAAGAAATTCCTTCTCATCTTTGTCTTAACTGGGTAACAGTATACTCTTGAGATTAAGGCCTCTGGTCCTGGACTCTCCCACAAGGTGACACAACCTTTCTGCACCATCTCTGTCAAGTCCCCGAAGAATCTTCTATGCTTCAATAGGGTCACCTCTCATTTTTCTAAATTCCAAAGAGTACAGGCCCAACATACTCCAGCAGTCCTTGTATAAGACAGTACCTCCTCACTCGGAATTAACCTAGTGAACCTTCTTTGGACTGTCTCCAAAGGCCAGTATATTTTTACTTGGATCAGGCATCCAAAACTGTTCACAGTATTTCAACTGTTGGCTGACTAGTGCCTTGTATAGTTTCAGCAAGGCCTCCCTATTGTTATACTCCATTTCCAAAGGGATAGAGGCCAAAGTGAGGAAGGTCAATAAATGCTGGCCAGCGAGTGACATCCACATTCCACAAATTAATAATAAACTTTTTGTTTGCCTTCTCTATTACCTGCTGAACATGTGTCCTAGCTTTTTGTGATTAATGCGCAATAACCCCCAAATCTCTCTGCTTTGGCTTTCTGTAGTTTGTCCTCGCTTAAATAATACTCAACTCCTCTATTCTTCTTACCAAAGTACACAGTCCCTTTTTGTGTCCCTTCTTATCAAGCACACAATTTTACCTTATTGTATTCCAAGTTTTGGTAACTCACCTAAACTATCTCTATTCCTCTGCAGACATTTTGCTTCAGCATTTCTAATTGTTTTCCACCTCATTTTGTGTCATTTTCAAACTTGGTGAAAGTATGTTCACTTCTTTCAACCAAGTCATCGATGTATATTGTGAATACATTTGTAATGAAAGGATACATTTGAAATTATCTTTTTTCCCCCCCCTCCCCCACCCCAAGTCATTACTTGGATTTCTTGCCAAGATTAAATTCTGTTTTAAAGTTCTGTAAATTACTGGAACCCTTATTCAGGTTCTTGACCATACAAAATGTTGACAGTCATTTCATTGTTAGAGATTAAAGAGGATTTATAAAGTAATCAGGAAAGTAATTCTATGAATTATACAATCATCTCTACTTTCTAGAGTAGCTCAGGCACAGGTCAAGAGTGAGTTGCTGGAAAAGCACAGCAGGTCAGGCAGCTTCCGAGGAGCAAGAAAATCGACGTTTCAGGCCAGAGCCCTTCATCAGGAATGGCTGCCCTGCTGCGCTTTTCCAGCAACACATTCTCAACTCTGATCTTCAGCATCTGCAGTCCTCAGTGTCTCCCACACACAGGTCAGCACGAGTTTAGGTTTGACTTCGTTTCTGTGTCCTTCATCTTTGTTTTTCAGTGATTCTGTGTATCTGTGTATTGGAACATCTCATACCACGCTCATTATCTCTGCCCCCTCAATCTGATATCCAGGATTTCTTCTGTCATAATTTGTCAAAAGCAATAGACTCTCACCATCCTTAACGCAATCAGAATGGTTAGTACCCCATCATGGTTACACTAACCGACCATCAATAATTCACTCATAATCAAATCAATAGACCGTTGATATTTACTGATGTCTATACCAACTGATCTGCAATACTCAATTGATATCTACTTCCTGGAGAATGATGAACAAAGTTAGCCATTATCCACATACCAGCAGTTAACTGTTTGATTACCAAAAGTCCCCATTAGTGTTCGCAAAGTTCGATAGATGAAATTCATAGTACCTAGAAAGGCACACAAACCTATTTTTCTTTACTGAGGATGTAGACAATTGGAACTATCACGTTGACCTTTTATATACAGGCATTCAATAGTGATCACAGTAAAGTATGAATTTTCCTGATCACAATGTTTCACTCTGCATCAAAAGTCAAAGAAAGTGATGAGAATAATTGTACAGTTTTTTGAAATTTGCACATTACATATTTCTGTTTTGTCTTAACATTGAGTTCTGGAACACACTTGCCATCCATATACATCCATTTTCCACTCGTATTTGTTTAAATTATTTCACAGGTGACTGTTATTTCCTCATTATTTTAGCACTTTTTTGCCATTAGAATGTAAAATTAGTTTGTGTGTATTTCTGATTGTATCACTGCAATAAGTGCGTGAGATATGAGGAACTAATGCATTATTAGCTATTTGGATACGTCGCTGTCAATCCAAGACGAAGACGTTATTAATTGCCAACGTTAGTGACAAATGCAGGCTTGCGAGAGAATTGAGAACATTTCAGCATATATTTATCACTTACTTTTGTACTAAAGTGAATGGATACTTTATCCTAATATAATGTACTAAAGCTTGGGGGATCCTGGAGGTTTCCGCAGAATTGCAAAGTGTCTTGATTGTAATATAAATGGTTCTGAGCTTCTTGACAGGAGGATGTGGAACGCATGTTTCCTGTTTTGGGTGAGTGCACTGGGTGGTGGTGGGGGGGTTGGTGGGTTGGTTTATTTTGTATTGAGTAGTTTCCCTGTTAGAATTTCTTTCTCTGAGGATTGCACAACTTTGGGACTTTATCTGAGAAGGTGGTGTTGGGATCACTGACGGTTTTTAAGGTAGAGATAGATTCCTGTTAGGGAGGGCAACCAGAGGATACCATGGTAGTGGAGTTCAAACCGCAGACAGATCTACTGTCATCTAATTGAATGACTTGAGGGGCTGAATGCCCACCTTCTATTTAGCACTGCTGTCTCAATGTGCCAGGGACCTGAGTTTAATTCCACCCTTGGGTGACTGTGGAGTTCGCACATTGTCCTCATGTCTGCTTGGGTTTCCTCTGGGTCCTCTGGTTTCCTCCCACAGTCCAAAGATGTGCAGGTTAGGTGAATTGACCATGCTAAATTGTTCCAGAATATCCAGGGATGTGCAAGATAGGTGGATTAGATATAGTAAATATGGGGTTATGATGACAGGATGGGGCTATGGGTGGAATGCTTTTCAGAGGGTTGGTGCACACTGGATGGACCAAATGGTGTCTCTCTGCACTGTAGAGAATCTATGAATCCTGCCCTTCATTCATATGCTCATATGGAGAGCCATGCACATTTGTCAGATGATTAAAGTAAACAACAGAACCTGGTAACAGTTACAAATTAGAGGGGCAATCTTTTTAATGGGATATCTATATCATTATAAAGGACAAGTGACCAACTGAGGTGATCGTGTATAAATGTAATCAATGTTGAAAAATTAAGTGACCAAACGAACCTCAGTTGCTGGTGATCTTGACCCCAGAAGTTGCAGGGTATTAACAAACTGATGATCTTAAACTCTTCTCTGCCTAATATTATCAATGGCAGATGCATTAATCAATATCGTTGCAGTTTTGTGGCACCTTGCTGTAAATATGGGGGTCGCAGTTTGTGATGTAATAAAAACCGTAGCTATAAATTATGATGGGAGGTGTCCGACACATAAATATTGTTGGAATTTATGTTTAAAGTCATGGCCAGTTGGGCTTGGTTACTTTTGTGAAGGCTTTAAAAGAGAAATTGGGTCAGGCACTCTTTCCGGAACAGGGATCCCGGGAGTGTTTATGGAAGATTGGTTGTACTGTACTGGTTTGCAACAGGAAGTGTACAAGTTTAAGATAGTTAACTTTCTTCTTAGTTAAAATAATCAAAGTTTGATGTTATCTCTGGAAAAACTCAGAGATTGAAAGATATAGGCAGTTTGGAGGAAACCTGGTTGAGGTCAAAAGCAATATAGTTTCTCTCTTAAAAATAAAAAATATAAAACAGTTCATGGAAGCCACTGTTTTCTCGATGGAAGATTTTAGTTGTGCAGCTTCCAGATTGCCATGATGTGGAGGTGCCGGTGTTGGACTGGGGTGGACAAAGTTAGAATCAGGTTATAGTTTAACAGGTTTATTTGAAATCACAAGCTTTCGGAGCGCTGTCCCTTTGTCACAGCATTCCGAAAACTTGTGATCTCGAATAAACCTATTGGACTATAACCTGATGTCATGTGACTTCTGACTTCCAGATTAGTTTAGAAATCTGTGGGTTGTAAAAAGTTGAGAAAGGCTAAACTCTGTTTTATGAATATTCATGTAAGAACACTTCACATTTCACAGGAAGGAATTTGTGCAAATCAGCTAAATCAATCAGAAAGATTCATTACAGAGAATTAACTTTTCTGGAGCTGTAAAGATTTTGGGGAATAGATTGAAACTTTGATTTGCCGGATATGTTAGACATTTACTGTAATTGTGTTCCACATCTTGTTTTTGCTTTTTGTGTAATTAACAACAGAACAGAAATTTAAGAAACTCTGCAACCTCAAGTGACTGTGTTTCAATGAATGAGGACTCTGTTAACTGATATGTATGGCCAGGTTTCAATCGTGGATCTGAATTCTATAGTAGTACCATCAGCTAAGACCATAATTTCAAGGACAGTTCAAACACTCTGAAGTACTTTTCCTGTAGATATGTACATTTAGTATCCTCATTGCTCTATCATCATCTTTTAAGATTCTTTTGTTTCTTTCTTCATAATTTGAATAATATAGAGCTATTGCAAGTTCAAGGTGATTTTGCAAGATTGACGTTGCAATTTTTTTGGACCATTGAACTGACTGCTGGATGGTTCATCGAGTATGGATCGTGATGCTTTAGCGTGTAAGGACAGGTCATTGTGTGAATCGCTGTCCTTTGATGTTTTCTCCAGACCTAACTTTGACCTGAAAGCCTTGCAAAACAGGAAGTAGATCACTGGATCAAAGCAGGCGTTCAGTGTTGATAGCACAATGGCCAATTCTTTCAAGTGGTAGAGTGTCTTTTTCCAAAAGCATCCAGAGATGACATTTAACTGAGTCAAAACGTAAGGAAGCCTCGCAGCGTGGTAGGGTACAAAACACACCAAGAAGACGGCGAGAAGGATTAGGATGTTGTTCTTTGCCTTGGTTTGCTTCTTGAGTGAACTTGGAGATGGGGATTTGTCGAGACGTTTTGCTGTTTGAAAGTAAAAAAAGCAGAGCCCAGTGAGCACGCAGAGGAACAGAACAGTGCCACCCACATGGAGGCATACTTGCCAGTAAATTCCTGAACCTTTTCTAGAGTCCAAACATGTTCCTGTGGCATTTGTACTGTTCTGGAATGACTTTTTCAGTGTCAGCAGCATGTATGAAAACCCAAGGCTGAGAAGCACACCCCAGGTTATGCCAGCAATAATTTTTGCGGACTTGATTTTGTGAAACGCGTATGTTTTAAGCGGTTTCACAATTTTTAAGTATCTCGTGGCTGCAATGTATCCCAGGAAGAGAATGCTCGAGTACAGGTTCAAGTAGAAGATGCACGACGTGAAACTGCAGTAGGTTTTCCTCAGGGCTGCTGAGCCCACATGGTTCTCACCAATGATTCTCATTGGCAGTGTCAGGACCAGCAGGAAGTCCGCTATGACTAAGTTCTTTAAGTAGATGATGATGCTGTTGCTGTTGGGAACATGACAGAAGTACACCCAGAAAGCCAGGCTGTTGAGAATGATTCCAACTGTACATATCAACGCATAGGCAACCATTGCAAATGTTGTCAAGGTGTTTGAGGAAAGCAGACATGTGGTGTTGATAGAGGAATTTGTCCTGGTGACATTATCGATGCCTGCTGTTGAGTCAGCCATCAATGCATCTAAATGTTAAGGTAGAATGTGTTAATCTTCTTGATGGCGTACACACAACAATTGACAAATAGACGCAATGTTCGAGGTTCATTGACTTTTTAAATAATTATTATTCATAGAGTCATAGAGCTGTATGGCATGGAAACAGACCTTACGGTCTAACTCGCCCATGCCGACCAGATATCCCAACCTACTTTAGTCCCGTTTGCCAGTGCTTCGCCCATAATCCCTCAACCCTTCCTATTCAGACACCCATTTAGGTGCCTTTTAAATGTTGCAATTGTACCAGCCTCCACCACTTCCTCTGGATGCTCATTCCATACACGTTACCACCCTCTGCGTGAAAAAATTGCCCTGAGGTCCACTTTAAATCTTTCCTTAAAATCTTTCCTTAAAATCTTTCCTTAAAATCTTTCCTTAAAATCTTTCCTTAAACCTATACACTCTAGTTTTGGACTCCCTTACCACAGGAAAAATGATCCTGACTATTTACCCTGTCCATGCCCCTCATGATCTTATAAACCTCTATAAGGTCACCCCTCAGCCATCGACTCTCCATTGAAATTAGCCCAAGCCTGTTCAGTCTTTCCTTATATCTTAAACTCTTCAACCCTGGCATCATTCTTGTAAATCTTTTCTGAATTCTTTGATTTTTGCATCATTTTTCCTGTAGCAGGGAAATTGATAGCTTTTTGGTGACCATTTTTATGTCCGTTATGGAACTCAATAATAGCTCATGATAATGCTGATGTGTTTTATGATAAGACAAACTCATGTTTTTCTGATTGAAATGCATTTAAAACTGTCCATCTTTAGCGAGAAACTTTTAGTGTAACAAATGCTGTAACATTGTGACAAACTGTAAAAAGTCAAGGTGAAGTTGCTGTAATCTTACCAGACCGTGGGACTGCTCTGTCATTAGAGAGTGATGACTGGTGGTGGTTTAACATGAGGGCCACCACTGTCTCAGGTGAGGAGAGAGATTGAGAAGGAGAGTCAACTGGTGCAGGAGTTGAACCCATACTGTTGGTATCTTTTGCATTGCAAACCAGCTGTCTAGCCGCCTGAGCTAATCGACTGTGCAAGCCAGCATTTGAAACTTTTGTGATTGTTCTTCTGAAATTCATAGAACTTTACAGCAAATGGAAGATTTCTAAAGTGTGGTCACTGATGTAATTTAGGAACAGTGTGAATGAATTGGCACATTTAAAACATTAGCATTGAATACTGTGTTTCTATTGCCTTGGAGTCTGGAAATCATACATTGGTGATGTAATTTTCTTCTGAATCAGTAAATGTCACAGGATAACTGAGGGAATTTCTGTTGGTTTAGATAATCAGCTTACGAGCTGCGCTCATTTCCTGATATCTCCTGAACAAATTTTGGTTGAAAAGTAATTGGAAATTTTAAACTGATAATAGCAGTTAGATGTGAATTTTGATCACTATCTGTCAGTCCCCACATTTAGTCTCATTCATACGATAATTGCATCTGTTTATCTGATATTTGTGAGGTCTTACCTCAAACACTAACTTGTCGTACAGCACTGGTAAAACTGCTTGGTTTCTCTTCATCCAGCATGTTCGGTTCATATCTCTGTTATTTGATATTGTGTTTTGGTCTGTGACCAAGCGAATCATTTTTGCATTAAAAACAAATGCTGCTAATGCTGGAAATCTGAAACAAACACGGAGATTTACTGGAGAAACTCAGCAGGTCTGAGCCGCATTTATGTGGAAGGAAACAGTTGACATTTGAGTCCAGCATAACTTTTCTTTCAGAATTGACTCTGAATCATTTTGCAGATATTTTTCACTTTCAGGGTTTCACAGATGCAGGCTTTTAAACTCTGTGTGACAAGGCGAAGCAGACATTTGCAATGCATTGTAAACCAATTTAATAACGGGAGATATTCAATTAATCCTTTAAAGTGAGTAATTACAAATGTCATTCTCTGGTGGTTGATTTTTGTGCTGAACTCTCGATTTTATAATTTAACATCCAAGAGCCAAAAATGGAAAGGTATAAAGTTTTAATTTTGGGGCAAGTCCTAAAACGTTGTAAAACTCATTCATGGGAGTTTGGAGTTGCTGGCTGGACCAGCAAGCTTGATGGCCTGAGTGGCCTAATCCTTCTGCTATATCTTATAATCTTATCGCCAATTGCCTTCTTGAGCAACAGCTATGTCCTAATTTTTTTTTTTTTTTACAATTTCTGCTATTCAAAAACATAGTTTTGTTCAAAGCAATAGTCAGAATTTGTATTTATCTGACATTTTTCACTTGCAAAATATTGCGTTGTTGAATTGCTGGCCAAGATAATATGCTGAAGTTTCTCTAGTAGTCTCCAGACTTGCTGGTAATGTCTCCAATGCGATACTCCTTTCACTAAGTCAAGGTGGGAGAAGTCAATCATAAATTTCTCTGTTGCGGAGGGAAGGTTTTGTTAAAGGCAAATTGTCTGCTTAAACGTTCCACAACTTTCTGACAGTTGCAATGCACCTAGACTTCTCTCAAGTGTTTGAGCAATAAACCAATCTAAAGGTTTTGAAGCTCCAAAGCAATGCAATGGGCACTGACACAGATAAAATGATTTTTAATTGTTTCTTCGAATCATTACTTGACTGAGAAGAATGTTTCCAGAGAGGCACACAACAGGTTTTGAAGGAATAACCAGTCTCAACTTGACACTGCTGGCCATCGATATGTAGTCTGACAGATACAACAGAAAATATGCTTACCTGAACTGATGTTTTTGCCCTGGTAAGTACCCCTCAGTGCCTGAGGGACGAAGAGTTTCTTGCAGTGATACAGGACAAGATGGCTCTGCAAATTTCTTTCATCCTCATGATATTCTTGGTCAATTTGTGGTGTTCAGCATTTCCTTTAAGAGAAGTAGTGAGTATTGAAATGAAGTGCACTCGTTCAGTTCAGCATTGTGACTTAACGCTGTAGCATTATACAGCAGGAAATGGGTGTTAATTTAAAGGTCTAACAAGGCACTACATGTTTTGAGTGTGCTTTTTCACATTAACCCTCAGTTTTAAAGGTTGCGTTTTTAAAAACTGAATTTGAACTTGAACTGTTGACGCTGGAAATCCGAAACAAAAACAGAAATAGCTGAGGAAACTCAGCAGGTCTGACAGCATCTGTGGGATGAAAACAGAGTTAATGTTTTGAGTCCAGTGACCATCATTAGAACATTTTACTTGTACTTGATCTGCTTTTTTGGTTAAAAATCACACAACACCAGGTTATAGTCCAACAGGTTTAATTGGAAGCACACTAGCTTTCGGAGCGACGCTCCTACATCAGGTGATGTTGGAGGGCTCAATCGTAACACAGAATTTATAGCAAAAATTTACAGTGTGATGTAACTGAAATAATACATTGAAAAATTGATTGTCTGTTAAGCCTTTCATCTGTTAGAATACAGTGATAGTTTCACTTCTTTCATGTGTAAATCACAAAACCTTTTTTTATATATTAAAGTTGCATTCTCAGGTTAGCTGTTAACAATGGTGATAGCTAGACAATATGTTGAAGGTGTTGGCCCCCTGTGTTCTCTGTCTATGCCATGATGTTTAGATTGATTCTAATCTAAAAAGTGAGATAACAGAGTT
>NC_057722.1:74383242-74468502 GCF_004010195.1 Chiloscyllium plagiosum | reverse complement strand
TAAATTTTTGCTATAAATTTTGTGTTACGATCGAGCCCTCCACTAACACCTGATGAAGGAGCGTCGCTCCGAAAGCTAGTGTGCTTCCAATGAAACCTGTTGGACTATAACCTGGTGTTGTGTGACGTTTAACTTTGTACACCCTAGTCCAACACCGGCATCTCCAAATCATGCTTTTTTAGTGTGTTTGAATTTATAGATTAGTCTGTAATCTGTGCATCCTCAGTGTTCAAGCTGTTGGAGTTCTTTAACAGTGATGGGAAAGCACTGTAGAAGGTCAAAAAATAATTCTTGGTACTGAGATGATATAATTAACATGGAAAGAGGAATTACTTGTGAGACTAACATGAGGAACTGTATTGACCGTTCTGACCCTATCAGGCATCTGACTTTGCCTTTTATCCAATAGCTGAGATTCTTGGTTTCTTGATTTCTAGGATCGAATTCAAGTGGCAGTGTCTATCTGGAAAATAAGGAAGGCACTCTTCCTGCTCCCAGATTTGTAAATGTTTCTTAAAGATGCTATCTTCATTGCAATGTGACTTAAAACAAGAGTTTTAAGCAAAACACTAGACATGTTTCCACATGCAACAACAGATGAAGTATCTTAGCTGAGTAGAGAATTTGAAAATGAAACTTAGGTTAATAAAACAAAAACAAAATAAAGCTGAATATAAAAAAAAAAGAAGTTACATCGTCACTGGGAAGAGTGCTGTCATTATTGTACGGCACGGTTCCACAAGTCTTCACAAAAGATATAAAATCCAAATCCGACTATAAAAGTTACCAATTTGCTTGACTAACTGCTACTCAGAGCAAAAGCAGCTTGGTTCAGTAAGAGAACAAAAAAGATTGTTTGTTTATTGTGACACTCTTTAGAAGAGCAGAGAAAGGAAAGGTCTTTTCATTTATGCAACTTAAGCTACACACCTACAAAATGCCCAAATACGCACACACACTAATATGATCAAGACCGATTAAAGATAACTGGTTTAAAGTATACACTGTGGTTAGAGCATGGATAGAGATAGAGTCAGAAGCATTGCAGCTCAAAACGATTGAAGTCCAGACTATAAGGTGGCAAGTAGTTTTCTCAGCCATAGAGCACGGAAACAGGCCTTTTGTCCAACTCTTCCATGTTGACCAAGTTTCCTTTCCACGCTGTAAAAGTTGGCTTCAGATCCCTTTTAAATCTTTCCCCTCTCACCTTAAAATTATGATCTCTCGCTTTGAGCTCTCCTACCTGAGAGAAAAGACCACTGTTATTCACCTTAACTATGCCCCTCATGATTTTATAAACCCCTATAAGGTCATACCACAGCCTCCTACACTCCAATGGAAAATGTCCCAGCCTATCCAGCCCCTCCTTACAACTCAAATCCTCCAGTTTGAGGGGAGGCAGTGACCTAGTGGAATATCACTATTCTATTAGTCAGAGACCCAGGTAATGTTCTGAGGACCAATAAAAAAATTGGAATTAAGATTCGAACGATAACTATGAAACTTCTGTGGAACATCTGGTTCACTAATGTCCTTTAAGGAAGGAAGCTGCCGTCCTTACCTGGTCTGGCCGATATGTGACTCCAGTCCCACAGCAATGTGGTCAACTCTTAACTGTCCTCTGGACAATTAGGAACGAGCAAGAATTAGCTACCGAGACCCTAATCCCATGAATGAATAAAAAATAGTTCCATCAATGAGTCAGAAGAAGGGAGCAAAGGCACAATAAGCTGAATTTGCAGCAGAAGGAGATAGGTAGGAAGGTATAAATAAGTTGAGGGATGGGTAATAATTCTAGCACATGGAGTTTACTGTGGGCAGACCTGAAGTTGTTCACTTTGACCTGAGGAATATAAAAGCCCAATATTATTTAAACTCCAAGGTGCAGAGGGATTGTGTGTTTTGGTGAATGAGTCACCAGAATGGGTGTGTGCAGGTCAGGCAAATAATCAAGACGGCATTGATAGGACACCCACATCTCATCAATGAATAAAAAGACAAGTCCTGGTGACATCCTAGTAAATGTTTTCTGCACCTTCTCCAATTTAATAATATCTTTCCTACAAGAGGATGACCAGTTGTTTGGTATTTTAGCGTGCTGATGTCATTCTTTGAGCTGGTGGTCATTTAGGTTGATCTGGGTCTGTCGTGTTTTATGGTTCTTTTAAGCTTCCTTGGTTTTTCTATTTTTTCTTTCCCGACAGAGAGAGAAAGATGCTTTCTGTCTGCTGCTGCAGAATGTTCCTTCTCTTTTGGTGCTATTCACATTTAACAACTTGTTAACACTCTTCAGCTTAACCATCCAAACAGTGCTGTCATGGAAAATCCTTAAGGGTCTTTTTAGACCTCTGTCTCTGAGTTACCAAATGCTTACAATTTGTATAAATGGAATAATGAGATAATGGAAGTAAGTAGATGCAATAACTGCTGGCCTCCGACACTCTATAACTCTGAAAATTTGTTTTTTTTTTAGAAAAGTTAAATGAAAACAATAATTTAAAAATGTCTTCAGTTACAAGGGACAGTCGAGGATTTTTGTTTTTTATTCAGAGGTTGTAAAGGAAAACTGAGATACTGAATAGTACAAATGAGACTACCTAAAGATAAACTGTTCCCAGTAACAGTATGCAGATTTATGGTAACTGGCAAGAGAACCAGAAGTGAAATGAGGATTGAGCAGTGGGTCACCATTGATCTGGAATGCATTGATCTGGCGATGGTGGAAGCAGTAACAACTTTCAGAAGGAAATTGATTAAGTACTTGAAGGGAAAAGAGTGCAGAGTTCTAGAGAGTAGGACTAATTAGATTGTTCATTCCATGAACTGGCACAAACACAATTTGCAAAATGGCCACCTTTGGCAATCCTAACAAGTGATGAGGCACAAGAGTCATTGAATTCCTACAGTGTGGAAACAAGCTATTCAGCCCATCAAGTTCACACTGACCCTCCCAAAGAGCATCCTATCTAGACCCACTTCCCTCCCCTGACCCCATAACACTGCATTTCCCATGGGTAATCTACCTAACCTGCACATCCTTGGAGGAAATTGGAGCACCCAGACGAAACACACGCAGACACTGGGAGAATGTGCAAATTCCATACAGACAGATGCCCAAGGGTGGAATTGAACCCAGGTCCCTGGTGCTGTGAGGCAGAAGTGCTAACCACTGAGCCACAGTACTCCCTGACAAACAGATATTTAAAATCTTGAAATAAGAAGTCATGCAGACTGTTCATATAACTGTGCCACACAATACTGATGTCCAATGTTTGGACTGTTCTGGGAGAAAGTTGCTGGAATGAAGCCCAGCAGTCACCAGTCACCCCACTGTAAATATGTTTATTTGGTCTTTAAAATGGCTGATTATTTCCCTTTTGTGTTACTATCCATAATCCATAATTTGGGGGCAGCACGGTGGCTCAGTGGTTAGCACTATTGCCTCACAACACTAGGTATCCCAGGTTTGATTCCTGCCTCGGGGACTGTCTATCTGGAGTTTGCACATTCTCCCTGTGTCTGAGTGGGTTTCCTCCCACAGTCCAAAGATGTGCAGGTCAGATGAATTGGCCACACTAAATTGCCCTTAGTGCTAGGTGCGTTAGTCAGAGGGAAATGGGTCTGGGTGGGTTACTCTTCAGAGGATCGGTGTGGACTTGTTGAGTCGAAGGGCCTGTTTCCACACTGTAGGGAATCTAATCTTAAACAAGAGACTTTAACCATTCTGAGGTAAACTCAATTAATCTGTTTATTACAAAACAAATCCTGATCTTAAAACAAGTGGCAGATACTGGTTAGCATCTAAACCGTAAACTAGAATGAGAGCTATATCCTCATAATCCCAAATAGGTTTACTCTCCTATGCAAAAAAAAGTCTGCAGCGAGGATTGTTTTTGAATAAAAACAGGCAAAAGGGAAGAAAAACCCTGAACAAAAACAGAAATCATTGGAAAAGCTCAGCAGGTGTGGCACCATCTGTGGAGAGAAAGCAGAGTTTACGTTTGGGGTTGAGTGACGCTTCCTCAGAATTGTGATGTGTCTGTGGAAATTTGTTTTAGCAAATACCTTGTCAAACATCAGGAGCGACAGTGAAATTAATGTCGGTGGACGAGAAAATAGATTGGAATGGAAATCCTGTCTGAGAGAGGAAGCAGGTCTTATTAGATTCCCTACAGTGTGGAAACAGGCCCTCGGCCCAACAAGTCCACAACGGCCCTCTGAAGAGTAACCCACCCAGACCCACTTCTTTCTGACTAACACAATTCCCCTAACTAATGCACCTAACCTACACATCCCTGAACATTATGGGCAACTTAGCATGGCCAAATCACCTGACCTGCACATTTCTGGACTGTGGGAGGAAACCGGAGCACCCGGAGGAAACCCACGCAGATTCTGGGAGAGTGTGCAAACTCCACACAGACAGTCACCCGAGGCTGGAATTGAACCCATGTCCCTGGTGCTAACCACTGAGCCACTGTGCCGTCGTCTTCAAGGTGAGCAAGCCTGGAATAGATGTGGCAGTGAGTTAAATACTGAACAAAGACCAAGAGAAGTGTGGATGCTGGAAATCAGAAACAAAAACAGAAATTGCTGGAAAAGCTCAGCAGGTCTGACAGCATGTGCGGAGAGAAATCTGTTAATGTTTCAGGTCCAGTGACCTTGCTCAGAACCCAGAAGAGCCCTGATGCCAGGGTCTGAAAGTGAAGGATTTGAGTCATTCGAGACTTCTCGTGGCCCGTTGGGTTTCTTGTTGATGAAGTTGAGTTGCTGACGTCAGTAAACTGATGACAAGTCTTCAGTTCAGACAGAAATCTAGTTGAAAGTTGCCATGGTTATCGGGTTATACGCTCGTCAGAAATACTGGTTCTTCAGGTACCTGGAACTTCTTGTATTGAATTGAATTAGCTTTATTGTCACAGGAGAGTGAAAAGTTTATAAGTTGCCACTAATGTCACTATCTTAGGTACAACAGTACCCAGGTACAGCTACTTCAGTTGTAGATTAATTACAGTCTAACACAGGGCTCCATCTCAGGTACAGAGTACTGAGGTACAAGGCTTGGTTACAGAATAGAGAGTTGAAGAGGACAAAAGTTACATTGCAGTTTTACACCGTGTAACCGTAGGTCAGAAACACATCGCAGTCTCTCTCCAAAGAATGTTCTGCAGCAGACCAGCGCCTGGTGTGGGGGTCCCACATGGACTGACCGCTGGCTACCACCACAGACTGCACTGTGTTGCTGCTGCTGCATTCTTGCACTGGTCACTGGCATTGCCACTGCGGGGGCTGGGACAGGTGTCCAAGGCTGACGGAAGGGAGGACAACAGGAGAAAAGAAGGAAAAGAGCAGGTGAAGTGGATGAGCTCCGGCTGGAGTGCCCTACTCCGCTGCTATCTGCTGGAGTGAAAGAGCAAGAGAGACTGGATTTCCACCTTATCCAGTGGGCACAGTTTTATAAATGTATTGTAAAGAAACGAATACAATGTGAGGGGGGAAAAAACACTTTTCGTGCATGAATAGTTAGGGTATAAAATACACAGCTTGTGAATTTGGTGAGTACATCTTCAGTTGAGGCACTCAAGTCCATTTCATAATTACTTTCATACTGACATGTAGGAGGTGGGTGTTACTGGCAGGCCAGTATTTATTGCCCATCCCTAGTTGCCTTTCTAGGGTGAGCTGCCTTCTTGAACCGCTGCAGTTCACCTGCTATGGGTTGACCCACAGTGCCATAAAAGGGAGGGAATTCCAGGATTTTGTCCCAGCGACAGTGAAGAAATGGTGATATATTTCCAATTCAGGATGGTGAGTGGCTTGGAGGAGAACTTGCAGATAGTGCTGTTTCCATGTATATGCTGCTGTTGTCCTTCAAGATGGAAGGGGTCATGGGTTTGGAAGATGCTATCTAAGAATCTCTGGTGAATGTCTGAAGTGCATTCTGTGAATGGTACACACTGCTACTACTGAGCAGCAGTGAAGGGAGTGGGTATGACACTCATCAAGAAGGCTGCTTTGTGCTGGATGGTGTCAAGCTTCTTGAGTGTTGTTGGAGCTGAACCCATCCAAGCGAGTAGTGAATGTTCTATCACACTCGTGACATGCGCCTTAGGGCTAGCTGACAGGCTTTGTGGAGTCAGGAGGCGAGTTACTTGCTGCAGTATTCTAAGACTTTGACCTGCTCTTGTAGCCATTGCATTTATATGGTGAGTCCAGTTGAGTTTATGGTCAAAGGTAACCTCAGGATATTGATAATGGGGGATTCACTGACAGTAACACCATTGAATGTCCAGCTGTGGTAGTTAGATTGTCTCTTGTTGGTGTTGTCATTGCCTGGCATATGTGGCATGAATGTTACTTGCCACTTGTCAGCCCAAGTCTGGACATTGTCCATGTCTTGTTGCATTTGAACATGGACTGCTTCAGTATCTGAGGAGTCGCAAACAGTGCAATTGTGTAATCATCAGTGAACATCTCCACTTCTTATGGTGGAAGGAAGGATGTCGATGAAGCAGCTGAAGATGGTTGGGCCTAGGACACAACCCTGAGGAATTCCTGCTGAGATGTCATGGAGCTGAGATGACTGACCCTCCACAACTACAATCAGCTTCCTATGTGCCAGGCAGGACTCCAAACAGTGGAAAGTTTGCTCCCTGATTTCCGTTGATTCAGTTTTTCTTGGGCTTCTTGATGTCACACTCTGTCAAGTATGGCCTTGATGTCAAGTGCTGTCACTCTGAGCTCACCTCTGGAATTCAGCTCCATTGTCTGTGTTTGACCAAGGCTGTAATGAGGTCAGGAACTGAGTGGCACCAGTTAGAAGGTTATTGCTGAGCAGATTCTGGAGCACAAGTCAACAGCATTATTGCCAGAATGTTGTCAGGGCGCGTAGCCTTTGCAGTATCCAGTGCCTCCATGTGGAATGGCTGAAGACTGGTATCTGTGATGCTGGGGACCACTGGAGGAGGCTGAGATTAATCACGCACTTCACACTACTGGCTGATGATTGCCTTATCTTTTGCGCTGAGGTCTGGGGTCTTCCATCATTGAGGATGGGGATATTTGTGGAGCTACCTCCTCTAGTGAGTTGTTTAATTGTCCACCACCATTCATGACTGGATGTGGCAGGATTGCAGAGCTTAGATGTGATCTGTTGGTTGTGAATTTGCTTAGCTGTGCCTGTCACTTGCTGTTTGGCACGCAAGTTGTCCTGTTTGATGGTTTTACCAGGTTGGTGCCTCATTTTTAGGTATGCCTGGTGCTGCTCCTGGCATGCCCATCTGCAGTCTTCATGATCCCCTGGCTTGATGGTAATGGCTGAATGGGGGATATGCTGAGCCATGAGATTGCAGGCTGTATTGTAGTACGATTCTGCTGCTATTGATGGCTCACAGCACCTCATGGATGCAACTCAGTCTTGAGTTGCTAGATCTGTTCAAAGTCTGTACCATTTAACACTGTGATAGTGGCACATAACACAGAGAAGGGTATTCTCAACGTGAAGGTGGGACTTCATCGCCACAAGGATTGGTGACTCTTACCAATACAGTCATGGACAGATGCATCTGCCGCCGGCAGATTGGTAAGGATGGGGTCAAGTATGCTTTTCCCTCTTGTTTTATTTTCATAGAGACTAAGTGCAGGATTTTTAGAAAAAGGACGAAGGTTAGCACTGAGGTAAAATGCTCTGAGAATCAATGCAGACGTAGTGGGCTGTCTGGCATTCTTCTGCATTATAACAATTTTGTAATTCTGTGATTTTTCTTTTTTGCTCACTGCATAGATTTATAACAAAATAAAACCAAGTTTAGAAAGGGTTTCCATTGACATTAGAGGCCTCCAAAGTCTTTTCAAAGCCAGATTTTAAAGCAAATACCATTTCTCAACTCCCTTTTAAAAACTCCAAGTCACTTGAGTTTTTGTAACCAGCATGTGAACCAAGGCACACGTTAAACTGTTGATATCTTTTACAAGAAGCCACATGGTGGAAACATTTCTCAATCCACCAAATGTCTACCCCACTGTTCCATCTCTTCCCTTTTTTTGTGTAGTTCTTAATTATAAATGTTTTCACTCCACCAAAACAGAAATTGCTGGAGAAAGCCAGCAGGTCAGGCAGCAACTATGGAGAGTTAATGTTTTTAATCCAGTGACGACTCTTCAGAAAAGATGCCTTCTATGGAACCATGGTAGTTATGTTGGGAGTTGGGGGAAGAGAAAGAGTGAGCAAATAGGTAGAGAGAGAGAGAGAGCCCAGAAACCGAGAGAGAAAGAAAAGGTTTAGGCAATCAAGAGTGTTTTGTTGTTAGTAAGCCAAGGAAGAAGAGAAGCTAGATAGGTGAAATTGGACTCGCTATACTTAAAGCAGCCTCTGCTATGACAAGGCCTGGGATGTGAGTCACCAGACCAGTTCTCTGGAGAAGGAAGATAGTGCCTTGGATTTTGGAATAGAAATGGGGTTGGAGAAAATCTGTCCATATTAATTATCATTATTTGACTGAAATTATTTCTTGCATTAGTACAGATACAGCAAAATACAAAAATACAGAGATAATTGTTCTCTAATCTTTCATGGGATGGGAGAGTCAATGGCAAAGCCAATATTTGTTGTCTATACCTAATTGCTCTTGAGTTGAGTGGCTTACAATGCTATTTCAGAGAGCAGTTAAGAGTCGATCAGATGACTGTGTTGTTTTGGAGTCAGGTGGGCCAGATTGGATATGGATGGCCGACAGTGGCGGATTGGAAAGGCTTTACAGCAATCATTGTCATTGTTACTGTCACTGGTAATTTTTGTTGAATTTTAACTTGAATTTAAATTCCACTGGCTGCCATGGTTGGATTAGAGCCGGTGTTTAGACAAAGCACAATAAGCTCAGGCCCTCTGGATTACAGTACATCTACACCACCCTCTCCCTTTGTTGTCATTGCTTCAGTGCTTCTCTATTAGGTATATCAGTGAGATTTCACCAGAATGCCATCTGTTAGAACGCCCTACCTTGCTGAGAACCTCCCCTTCCAGTCTCACTCTGAAACCCTTGAGAAAGTTGCACTTGGTCAAATTAGGTGGAACAGAATTTTTAAATGGCTTATTTAGAAAGCAGAGAGGGAGTAGTTCTGAACAGCAAACACAGCCCTGTTGACCATGCAGAGTCCACCTACACTACATCTGGGAACTTGTGCCAGAACTGGGAGAGTAGTTCCACAGGCCAATTGAGCCACAGCCTGACCGAGTCATTCTTATGGAATCCTATCCTGCAATGTCCCACATACCACTATCACCTTCCCTGGGTGTATCTTGTCCCATCAAAAGTGCAGACCCACCAGACACTGTGGCATACAGTCAAGAGACTTCAACTTTTTATTCAGGATCCCCGTGGGGTCTCATGGCATCAGGTCAAACCTCCTGTTGCATTATCACCCACCAGTCCCCTCGACTAATGAATCAGTGTGTCTCCATGTTGAAATTCATTTGTGGGAAACCCTGAGGGTGGTAAGGGGGCAGAATGTATTCTGGCTGAGGGACCTCAGTGTCCATCACCAACAGGGGCTGGGCAGCACCATTATTAACCGAGCTGGTTAAGCCTGAAAGGGAATTGCTGCTAGAAAGAGTTTGCAGCGGTGGTGAGTGAACCGACAAGAGGGAAGAAAAGAAATCCACTTCACCTCATCCTTACCAGTTTACCTGTTGCCAGTGTGTCAGTCCATGACAGTGTTGGTAGGAGTAACTGCCGCATGATACTTGTGGAAACAAAGTATCAGCAGTCCTTAAATTGAGTATATCCTCCTTTGCACAGTGTGGCATGATCCCTGTGCTAAATAGGACAGACTTTGATCAGATCTTTAGAAATTTGAAATGAGTGGCTGCGGGCCATCATAGAATCGTATAACATGGAAACAGACGCTTTGGTCCAAATTGTTCACGTCGACCAGATATCATAAACTAGTCCAGTTTGCCTGTCTTTGGCCCATATCCCTCCAAATCTTTCCAATTTGTATAGCTGTCCATATGTCTTTTAAAATGTTGTAATTGTTGCCACATCTACCACTTCCTCTGGCAGTTCATTCCATACTTGCACAACACTGCGTGAGAAAAGGTTGCTCCTTATGACCCTTTTAAATCGTTTCCCTCGCGCCTTAAATGTTTGCCCTTTCGTTTTGATCTCCTCTACTCTTGGAAAAGGATCTTGACTATTCACCTTATCCGTGCTCCTCATGATTTTATCAACCTCTATAAGGTCACCCCTCAGCGTCTGATGCTCTAGGGGAAAAATGTTCCAGCCTCTTGTTATAACTCAAAACTCTCCAGTCCTTGTAAATTATTTCTGTACCCTTTCTGGTTTAACAACATCCTTCCTGTAGCAGGGCAACCAGACTTGTACACAGTCGTATGGAAGTGGCCTCACCAATGTTCTGTCCAACCACATCATTAGCAGCAGCAGTGTTGTTTCTGACCACAGTGTGTAACCTGTTTGCCTTGCACATCCTAATTCTATTACAATTCTAATTTGTGACTGTTTCAACATTCTTTCACTGTCGTTGGATCAAATTCCTGTAACTCGCTCCTCAGTAGAATAGTGGGTCCACCTACAGTACATGGACTGCAGTAGTCTTCTCAAGGGGACCGAGGGACAGGATATAAATGCTGGCCCACCAGTGATGCCCACATCCCATGAGTGAATTAAAACAAAAATCAATCAAATTGAGAAATCAACCCTGATTCGTTGTAACATGCAGGAGTGCATGCCAGGAGCAACACCAGTCATACCTAAAAATGAGGTGAAGGTGTTGGTGTTGGACAAAATCAGAAGTCACATGATGCTAGCTTGTAGTCCAATAGTTTTATTTGAAATCACAAGCTTTTGGAACATAGTCCAGATTTCACCTGATGAAAGGGTTACGCTCCGAAAGCTTGTGACTTCAAATAAATCTGTTGGATTATAATCTGGTGTCATGTGACTTCTGATTTTACCTAAAAATGAGGTGGTGTCAACATGGGACTACTGGCATGCCATCCAAAGGTATTAGCATGCAGTAGACAGGGCGAAGTGATCCCATAATCAATGCTTCAGTTCCCAACTCTGCATCTTGCCACGGCAGACAATTAAACAAATGATAGGAAGCTCCACAAATATCCCCATCCCAATTGTGGGAGCAGTTTCCTCATTTCCCCTCACCTTACTCAGTTCCAACCTGCAGCTCAGCACCATCCTCAAGACCTGTCCTACCTGCCAATCTTCCTTCCCACCTATCTGCTCCACCTTCCCCTCTGACCTATCACCTTCATCCCCACCTCCATCCACTTATTGCACTCTTAGCTACTTTCTCCCCAGCCCCATCCTCCTCCCATTTATCTCTCCACCCTGGAGGCTCCCTGCTTCATTCCTGATGAAGGGCTTTTGCCCAAAATGTCGATCTTCCTGTTCCTCGGATACTGTCTGACCTGATGTGCTTTTCCAGCACCACTCTAATCTTGACTCTAATCTCCAGCACATCCAGACCTCCCTTTCGCCTTGAAGCATTTGCAACTCCTTCAGGCCGAAGTGCTGAAGCGATGATCCATCTCTGATTCCTCTTGAAGTCTCGCCAGCACTGATGCAAGTCTTTACCAGTTCAGTTGATTTCACGTGGTACCAAGAAATGGGTGAAGGCATGAAGGCTAAGGTCCTTGACAATATTCCAGAAATAGTTCTGAAAACATGTCACAAGAATGAGCTGTTCTTAGAGTCATAGAGATGTACAGCATGGGAACAGACCCTTCGGTCCAACCTGTCCATGCCAACCAGATATCTTCTGGCCAATCTGTCCCAGTACAATGACGAGACTGACGTTGACATTGAGCCAGCAAGGTGGGTAATTTCTTGGGCACGATCTGTGCATAAAAAGCTGGACAAATGCAACCTGGAAAGCTCCAGCTGCATCAATAATCAGTCCCTTAATGGAAGGTCAACAGCGTAATCAAATGGCCCATGCCTGCGTTCTGTCAGTGCCACTTGGTTCCTGATCTTATTACAGCCTTACATGGACAAAAGAGCTGAATGCCAGAAGTGCGCTGAACATCAAGGCAGCAATTGTCTTAGTATGGCATCAAGGAGCCCTATTGATATTGGAGTCAGTGTGGATTGCGATATGGGTGGGTGGGGTGGTGGTAGTAAAGAGGGCTCTGCGTTTTGCAGTCATACCTGGCACAAAAGAAGATAGTTATATTTGTTGGAGATCTATCATCTCAGCCAGGGCATCATTGCAGGAGTTCCTCAGGGAAACCATCTTCTGCTGCTTCCTCAATGACCTTTCCCTTTGGCGTAAGGTCAGAAGTAGAGATGCTCAATGAATTTTCAGCACTGATCCCTACTCCTTTAAAACTGAAAGTAGTGTGTCATATGCAGTAAACCTTGATAACCTCCAGACTTGAGCTAATCCCTGGCAAGTAACAAAAACCAAAATTGCTGGAAAAACTCAGCAGGTCTGGCAGCATCTGTGGAGAGAGAAAACAGAATTGACATTTTGGGTCCAGTGAGCTTTTAGAACTGATTGTAGTTGGGATAAGATTAGTACACAGAGGAACCTCAATTATCCGGCATTCGATTATCCGAATATTGGAATATCCGGCAAGATCGCAAGGTCCCGAAATTCGATTAACCAAGCGAAATCCTCCCTGCCTGTGCCCTTTGGACAATTGAGGTTCCTCTGTATATGCTCGAGAGTGGATGTGGGGGTTTGGAAAGGGTGAATGTGAAGGAGTAAATGATAGGTGGAGATGGAGCCCAGAGAGAGAGAGAGAGAGAGAAAAACACAGTTGGGCAAACAAAGGAATGGGTATAGGTCAGCAGAGAGAATGAATCGCTGCTAATGGGGACAATTAGTAGCTGACAATGTGTTGTGTGTGGCAGCAGTCTGTGTGATGACAAGGTGTGTGGGGGTTGGGATAAGGATGTGGGCCATTCTGCTATAATGTCCGTTTCATCACCGCAAATTTGCTGTAACACAATTGATGAATATTCGGGGCATTGATTCTAAAGCACAAACCTTTTTCTTTTCTTCTTTGTTCTTTTTTCTTTTTCTTTCTTTTTGTGTCAGACACAGTGAAAAACAACAAGTGTGTAAACCTTTATTTATATTCCACCACCAGGAAAGCGTGAACTTTTAAAATGAGTGTTGGCTGTAACACGATTACAGCGGCAGCACTTTAGGCGCTGTTTCTGAAGCGTGATTTTTCTGTAATGTAGGTGCACCGACTCTAAAATGACAGAACTCAATATTGATTTTGATTTGATCTGATTTATTGTCAGGTGTAATTTGTTACAAAGGACAGTGCAAAGTGTTGTACAGTGTTGTCACTCTCTGGTGCTTTTTAAAACACAGGAAAATAAACCAAAGCATAGAATATAAGGGCAGAGAAATAAAAGAATGAAAGACAGTGTTCAGTTTTACAGTCCTTCTCATTAAGTACTCCTCCATGGGCCTGGTGGGCAGGGATGGGTCTCCTTCACCACACCACTGTTGCTGGAATGAAAGTTGCCCACTCTTCAGTGCTATCTTGCCATCATCAATGCCCTTGCCACTGAGTCGTCGCTGGACCTTGCCAATGCAGATGCCACTGGGTACGGTATAGGCCCAATCTCAGCCGTTGCATGAGTCCACATTGCCCCCCCCCCCCCTCCCTCCCCATTCCATGCAGCTGCTGCTAATGCCACTGGGTCCAAACTCTCCTCCAACACCGCTGTCTCAAGTTTGCGCTGATAGGTCCCCCTCGCCACTGCCGATACCGTTACCGCGACTGAACTGTTCACCAAGAAGTAAGTTCCATTTAAAAAAAATAGGAGAGAAAAAAAACAAAAAGAAGAGCTGACAAGCCCCGGGCTTCCTCCACCACCATCTTACCGGGCTCTGAAGGCTCCAGCGTTCCCAAGTGAAAAATTGGAAGCTTCCAGCTGAGCTTCGCTGGAGCACCAGCCTGAGACCGAGATGTTAGTCAGAGAACACGACGGTGTGCTGATGTGTCAGGTAATTGGAAGCTTGGCGTCATTTTTATGGATAGAATGTAACTGTTCTGCAAAGCAGTCACCCAGCCTACGCTTCCTCTCCCTAATATTGAGGAGACCACGAGCAGTGAATGTGGGAGACTGGCTTGAGTGATGTGCAGGTAAATTGCTGCTTCTCTTGAAAGTTGTGTTTGGAATCTCTCTCAGTGAGGAGGGAGGATGGGAATGGACAGGTGTTACACCCCCTGCACTTGCAGGGGAAGATGCTGTCAGGGTGTGGGGATGTGTTGGGAATGGAGGAATATTTTACCAGGGTGCCCCAGAGAGAACAGTGCCTGCGGAAGGCTGACGCAGGAAGGAAGGAAATGTGTGTCTGGTAGGGGCATCCCACTGGACGTGGTGAAAATGGTTGCTAATGATTCTCTGGATGTGGATGTTGGTAGGTGGCAGATGAGGATGGGGTGGGGGGTGTCCCTATCAGTGTTGTGGGAGGAAAACAGGGAGTGAGGGCCAAAGTGTGGGTGCTGGGTTGGGCGTGGCTGAGGACCCTGTTAAGTACAGGGATTGGGAATCCTCAGTTGAAGGAGAATTTGGACCCCTTGTCGAAATTGGCATGTCAAAGTAGATGTGACAGAGATGGAGGAATTGGGAGAATGGAATGGAGTCTTTACAGGAAGTAGGTTGTGAGGATGTATAGTCAAGCTAACTGTGGGAGTTGGGTTTGTCATGAATATTGGCGGCCAGCCCATTCCCAAAAATGGCAACAGAGATGTTGAGGATGTGAAGGGAGAAGTCAGAGGTGGACCATGTGAAGGTGAGGGTGGGATAGAAATTGGCAACAAAATCGATAAACTTTTACAGTTCTGGATGAGAGAGGGAAGTAGCAGAGATGATGTCATCATTGTACCTGAGAAAGAGTTGTAAGTAGGGGCCAGTAACTTTGTGGCAAGGGGTAGGTAACTTTGGCTCCACACAAGTGCCAGAAGATAATCATCACCCTTTGACATTCAATGGTGTCACCAATGCTGAATCCTTCCCTATCAATTTCGCAGGGGGAATTACCCTGAGACTGAGCGGGTCTGGCCATATAAGTTGTGTTGCTACATAAATTGTTTAGAGGCTAAGAACTGTGCCTGTCTCCCCAAACCCTGTTCACCATCTGAATGTACAAGTCAGAGTTGTGGTTGAACATTCGCCACTTGTCTAGATGGTTGCAGCTCCAACAACACTTGAGAAGCTTCGATGCCCCCTTGTTTCTTTACCCTTCCTGCCCCACCCCCCCACCAATCTCCGATCTTCAAGCTTCACTCCCTGCACCAGCAATATACCACGGCAGCAGTGTGTACCACATGTACGATGCAGTGCCATAACTCAACAAGACCTTTTTCCAAGCCTGTTACAAACTTGTGATTTCCACCGCCTAGAATGGTAAAGGTATAGAGGAACTCCCAACACCTTCACGACCCTTCCCTCACCAATTGGACCCAATCCTGACTTGAAATTATATCATCTTTCCTTCATTGTCACTGAGTCAAAATCTTGGAAATCCCGTCCTAGCCACATAGTGTTCCTTCACCCTAAAGATTGCAGAACGCAGCTCAATGCACATCCTGTCTGGGAGAATATTTCATTGTCGTTGGCTGCTTATTCTGCTTGATGACATCACTGTTACAAGATGTCTAGAGATTCCCTTGATTTGCCTTGAGTTGAAAGAACCAATTCATGCCACTGAAATTGCTATGTCTTTGTGGACAGCCTTAATTAAGGGTGTGGAGGTGCTCGTGTTAGACTGGGCTGGACAAAGTTTAAAAACCACACACCAGGATATAGTCAAACAGGCTTTTTATAGAATTTTTTAAATAGAATCCCCACAGTGTGGAAACAGGCCATTTGGCCCAATAAGTCGACACTGACTCTCTGAAGAGTATCCCACCCAGACCCATTCCCTTACCCTATTACTCTACATTTCCCCTGACTAATGCACCTAACCTACACATCGCTGGGAGAATGTGCAAACTCCACACAACCAGTCACCCGAGGCTGGAATCTAACCCGAGTCCCTGGTGCTATGAGGCAGCAGTGCTAACCACTGAACCATGGTGCTGCCGTTTATTTGGAAGTACAAGCTTTCGGAGCGCTGCTCCTTTGTAAGGTTGCTCATGGGACAGGATTGAAGGATGCAGAATTTATGGTAAAAGAGCAAAATGTTCTTCAAGGTTGGCAGGGTGCACTGATGCACTGCTGACCGTAGAATGAATTCAATGTAAAAAAAAAATGATGCCAGGACGGATTTGACAGATGCGTGAAGATGTGGACAACTGCAAGGAAACAGTGTGATGATTTATAAGGTAGATTGCAATCTTTTGTAGTTTTGTGTTTCCCCATATTCCACAAAGGCATTTTGGGCCTCCAGTGATCTGCGGATCAATAATACACGATAATTAAGACACGAAAGGAGAAAATCCAGCCATTGTCTTCCTGCTGGCTCTTAAGCAAGATCATCTCACCTAGTCCCACTTGCCCACCTTTTCTCCGTGGACCTGCAGTACCTTTCCCTTCAGGTAATTTTCCAGCTCTCTCTTGAAAGCCTTCATTGAATCTTCCACACATCTTCACCACTCGCTATAGTTTTTGTTTAAATTGTCAGATATCGTCATTAGTTGGTCATTCACCTTTAGCTCTATGCCGCCTTGACCCTTTTGCTAACAATATTTCTCAGTCCAGACATCTTGTCATATTGAAAGCTCTTATCAAATCTCCACTTAATCTTCTCTTCTATAAGGAGGAGTGGCCTGCCTTCTTCGGTCTTATCTGCGGACCTGAAGTATCTCATTCCTGGGACAATACTTTATCCATGTTTTCTCCATCCTCTTTAATGCCTGTATGCCCTCCCTAAAGTGGGGGGCCTAGAGTTGGAGCCAAATTCCAGTTGAGACCGTATTGTATTTTATGCAGGCTTATGATAACTTACATCCTTTAGTACTGTCTGTCTTTATTTTCAAAGCCCAGGGTCCCAAATGCCTTATTTAATTACTTTTTCAACTTTTGCTGCTACCTTCAATAATATGCCCCCAGAGAATCTTGGCCTTACTATCTCAAGGACTGCTATATAATGACACAGAAGTTATACAAAAGCCTGGTTAGACCTAACTGGAATACTGTGAGCTGATCTGGAAACCTTAGGAAGGACATATTGGTCTTGGAGGGAACACAATGTAGATTTGCAAGAATCCCCCTTTGTTCTTTATACATTCACTGGATGATAGTGTCACTGGCTAGGCCAGCATTTATTGTCCATCCCTAATTGTCCAGAGGGTAGTTAAGAGTCAACCATATTGCTGCGGGTCTAGAGTCACATGTCGGCCAGACCAGGGAAGGATGACAGTTTCATTGCCTAAAGGACATTAGTGAACCAGATGGGTTTTCCTGACAATTGGCAACAGATTCATGGCCATCATTATACTCTTAATTTCAGATTTTGTTTTTTTGTAACTGAAATCCCATCTGCCATGATGGGATTCGACCCGGGTCCCTGGAATGTTACCTGGATTACGAGCCCAGCGATAATACCACTGGGCTTCAGGGATTAAGTAATGAGGACAGATTTTGTTTTTTAAAAAGCCTGTTTTTTTTCAGAACTTAGAAGGGCTGATCTGATCGAAGTCTTCAAGATATTAAAGGGAAAACACGGGTAGGCAAAGATAACTACTTCTAGACCGAGGGTCATAGAACATAGAACATAGAACAATACAGCACAGAACAGGCCCTTCGGCCCACGATGTTGTGCCGAACATTTGTCCTAGCTTAAGCACCCATCCATGTACCTATCCAAATGCCGCTTAAAGGTCACCAAAGATTCTGACTCTACCACTCCCACAGGCAGCGCATTCCATGCCCCCACCACTCTCTGGGTAAAGAACCCACCCCTGACATCTCCCCTATACCTTCCACCCTTCACCTTAAATTTATGTCCCCTTGTAACACTCTGTTGTACCCGGGGAAAAAGTTTCTGACTGTCTACTCTATCTATTCCTCTGATCATCTTATAAACCTCTATCAAGTCACCCCTCATCCTTCACCGTTCCAACGAGAAAAGGCCTAGCACTCTCAACCTATCCTCGTACGACCTATTCTCCATTCCAGGCAACATCCTGGTAAATCTTCTCTGCACCCTCTCCAAAGCTTCCACATCTTTCCTAAAGTGAGGCGACCAGAACTGCACACAGTACTCCAACTGTGGCCTAACCAAAGTCCTGTACAGCTGCAACATCACTTCACGACTCTTGAATTCAATCCCTCTGCTAGTCATAGTCTAAAAGTTGGGACGAGATCATTCTGGAAAGTTGTCAGGAAGCACTTCCACACACAAAGGATGGAGAGGTTTGGAACATTCTTCCACAAATGGCAGTTGGTGCAGGATCAATTGTTAGTTTTAAATCTTGAGATTGATGCTTTTTTTGTTCAGCAAAGATATCAGCTGACATGTGCCAAAGGTAGGTATATGGGGTTAGGCCACAGATCAGCCATGATCACATTGAATGGTGGAACAGACTCAATGGGCTGAATGGCCTACTCCTGTTCCTCATTTACTCCTTTTTTTTTAAAGAGTCATACGCTTCATTTTGCCTTTCCTCGATTTTCTGCCAAAATTAATCACTTTACACTTTGTTCCTTGTCTTCCTGATACTGCAGCAGTTTTGTAACGCCTTGTTTGAAAATCTTGGATGAGATTGATCACCAAGTGACGCAAGTCTTAAATTACAAACATGGATCAGGACTTTATTTAATCCATTGGAACAACTGGTTAACTATCTTATTTCCACTTTCCAGTGTGTCAAACAAAGGAAATCCACATCAAAAAAACAAGAATTCCAAATTGTAAAATATGATGTTTTATTTATAGGCTGTTAATTATGAGTTTAAATAATTATTTGAATTTAACACCAGAGAGCAACAGAGGAAGAGGAAACCACTTTTTGTTGAACCTTTGAATGTTGGATGCGAGGTAGGTATTGTTGCGTGGATGAATTTTTTGGGGAGATTTTCTGCAATTGTGTAACACGAATCATGTGTGCTGTGGAGCGGAGTGGATTTACTGACTTAATGTTGCAAGATAGTTCCACTTTCATAACTGGGGTCACAGCCTAAGGATACAGGGTGGGTCATGGAGATGAACTGAGAGTGGTGAGTCTGTGGAAGTTTTGTTTTCTTTATTCATTCACGGGATGAAGGCCTTGTTGGCTAGGCCAGCGTTTCCTGCTCAGCCCTAATTGCCCAGAGGGCAATTAAGAATCAACCACATCGCAGTGGGTCTGAAATCACATGTGGGCTGGACCAGGTGGCAATCGCAGTTTCCTTCCCTAAAGGATGTTTGTGAATTGGCTGCCACAGAAAGTGGTTGAGGCCAGAACATTGAATGTTCTCAAAAGGGAGCTCAGGAGAGTAATTGGGGCTAATGGATGAAAGAGTACGGGAGAAAACTGGATCTGCCATGATCATATAGCATGACAGAGTAGGTTCAAAGAGCTGAATGGTCTCCTCCTACACTTACTTTCTACATTTCAATGGGTGGGATGCTCTTCAGATGTTCAGTATGGAGTCAACAGGCCGAATGGCTGTTTCCACGCTGTAGGGATTTTATGATACCAATCTTGATGTCATCTGAAAATTTGCTTAACATCCTCCCCACACGCATTTTCATCCATATCATTTATGTATATAACCAACAATAAGGGTTCCAGTACTGATCCTTGTGGTACAGCGCTGGGCACCAGCCTCCAGTCACTCAAGCAGCTTTCTATCACTGTTCTTTGTGTCCCATAACTTAACCAGTTTCTGATTCATCTCACCAGGTTTCCCTGAAACCCACGTGCTTTAACTTTCTCAGTTGGTCTGCCATGTGAAACCTTGTCAAAAACTTTGCTAAAATCCATATAAATTATACTAACTAAGCTTTGCTAAAATCTGTACATTTGATCACATTTTCAAAAAAATTGTAAGAAATTTTGTTAGACATGACCTCCCTCTGAGAAAAAGCCATACTGACTATGCCAAATTAACCGATGCCTTTCCAAATGGGTATCAGTTTGCTCCTTCAGAATTTTCTCCAATAGTTACCCTGTCACTGATGCGAGACTCACTGGTCTTAATTTCCGAGTTCATTCTTGACCAGCCGCCTTAGTTGCCTTCTGGTCCTCTGGGACTTCCCGTGTGGTCAGAGAAAAATTAAAAATTTCAGTGTGAGCCCCTGCAATTTCCTGCCTTTCCTCTCACTGCAGCCTGGGATGCAGTTCATCTGGGCCAGGGGATTTGCCTGTTTTTAAGCCTGATAGGGCCTCCAATACCTCCCCACTTCCTAGTCAAACTGTGCAAGCACCTCAGTCTGTTTTCCTGAATTCTGTACCTACTTTCTCCTTTTCCAGAGTGAAACCTGAAGAAAAGTATCTATTCAAAACCCTTCTAAAATCCTGTGGTTTTGTTTCCTCTCACTGCAGCCTGGGATGCAGTTCATCTGGGCCAGAGGATTTGCCTGTTTTTAAGCCTGATAGGGCCTCCAATACCTCCCCATTTCCTAGTCAAACTGTGCAAGCACCTCACAGTCTGTTTTCCTGAATTCTGTACCTACTTTCTCCTTTTCCAGAGTGAAACCTGAAGAAAAGTATCTATTCAAAACCCTTCTAAAATCCTGTGGTTTTGCACACAGATTGCCCCCTTGGTCCCTAATGGGCCCTACTCTTTCCCTGGTTAACCTCTTCCCCTTTAATGCATTTATAACAAACTTAAACTGTTCTTTATTTAGCTTTTTAAAACAGTGTATTGTGGTTTTTATTCCCTCAGCTGGGTTAATGTCCTAAACCTTCTTTTGATTATTTGTTTGTAAGTTTTAATTGTGGCACGATGACATCGTAAGGAGGTTGAGCAATGACAATTGACACTTGATTGTTTTTCACACATAAGTTTAAAAGTGCCATACTTTTTTTTAGCTCAAGAATTTAATTTTCTTTGAAAATTGGAGTTAGGTCGCAGATCAATAATGAATGATGGAAAAGACTCCGGGGAAAGGGCCTCACCTTGTTTCTGTGTTCTAAAGTCGATTGGCTAAAGGACCTTTTCCTGTGCCGTGGATTTATATGACTCAGAGTTGGGTTTCGTTTTATAATTATTCAGTTTGTATGTGGTTTTTTGAGGAAATGGTATTGATAGGCCCAGTGTGTTTTATTCTCTGAGGAAGAATTTGTGATCTTTATGTCATGACATGGGGTAAACCTTCCTGCTTAATTTAAACCAACAACACAGTAGTCTGTGAAACTTCGAGAGGCCAAGAACTATTTAAAGTAAAAATTCACAACTTTATTTCTTAAAGTGTAACCCAGAATAATTAACTAACAACTATTTACAACTCCTTTCTCTAACCTATCTTTTACTTTCCCCTCTACAATACTGGTCCTATAAAAATCCCGATTAAGATTTACAAAACAAAACTTCTTATCTCAAAACCGGCAGCTGTCGGTTCTTCTCTGTATTCGTGTCTTCTTTTTGGAGATTCTGCTTCACAGGTTACTGATCGATAAAGGTACCTTTAAGAGAGCTATTTTCGGGCAGTCTTTACATGCTGGTGGCTCGGCAGTTCTCATCCCAACTGTTCAATTTTCCTCGCTCTTATACCCCCAAAGCATTGGATTGTGTCATTAGCTTTTAAGATTGTGTCAATATACAAAATTCAAACTTGATTGGAATTGGTACTTTTCAGGGTATAATTTAAACTGATTGGCCTAATTCGAATCTGTTTTGTCATTTACAAGCAACCCTGCCAATCTAGCTTTTTACCAAGTGTTACATTGTTACCTTATTGAGAACACTTGGTGCTGTCACGTAGGTCTGCTAGCTTATAACTCTCTCAAAGATACAGTACACCTACATCTTCTTAACATTTAGCACAGAATTAAACTCTGATCCTCGTATTGTTGACATGAGAATAGCTGGAGTGATCGAATGCAATTTGTGAATTGTTAGCAGGACCTGAAACTACTTTGAGCTGTAACTCCTTGGTCTTTTTATCAAGGCCCAGCTTTGATCTGAATGCTTTACAAAACAGAAAATAGATCACTGGGTCGAAGCACGCATTAAGTGTTGACAGCAAGAGGGAAGATTCCTTGGCATAGTACAAAATGTTTTGTCGGTAGCAGTCTTCAATAAAGTTGGTCTGACTCAAAATGTACGGAAGTCTTACAATGTGGTGGGGCACAAAACAAACCATAAACACCGCGAGCAAAATGAGAATGTTGTTCTTTGCTTTGGTCTGCTTGATCAGTGACTGCGTGGAAGGGGACCGGTGGAGTTGCCGTGAAATTTGAATGTAGAAGAAACAAAGTCCAACTAACACAGAGAAAAACGTGATCGTGGCAGCAACGTGAGAAAAGGTGTATATCGTTTTCTTTCTAGCTTTTGTGCAGAAGTGAGAGCTTTCCGAGTTCGACTGATTTTCCGTATTTACTAGAAGCATGAAAAGGATTCCGAGAAAGATGAGGACACCCCAAGTTCCCACAGAAAGGCATTTTGCTGTCTTCAGGTTTTGAAATGCGTGTACTTTGAGCGGCCTGACGATTTTCAAGTACCTGATGGCTGCAATGTATCCAAGAAAACAAATACTGGAGTATATGTTCAAATAGAAGATGCATGCCACAAAATTGCAGTAAAGAGTGTTCAGGTGTCCACTGCGGATGAATTCACTATCTCTGAGGATTTTTATTGGTAGCGAGAGGACCAGGAGGGAATCTGCTATGACCAGGTTCTTCAAATAGACTATAATGGAATTGCTGCTGGGGATCTGACAAAAGTACACCCAAAATGCTAGGCTGTTGAGAATGAATCCAGTAATACATATTACTGTGTAGGCAGTAACAATAAATACTGTGAAGCCCTGAGAGATGGTGTTACAATTGTTACTGCGATGGTTTGTCGTGCTCAGATAATTTGTTCCGCTCACGGTTGCGGAGATTTCTGTAGAGGTAGCCATGGAAATTGGATGACAGAGAAAGTTACTGAATTAGTCTGTGATTTTGTTGCAGTAGCATCCAGTGAAATCGTTCCCAGTGCGGTTTCTCCTTCTTTTTGTGTTTTGCAATGTTAATGCTAGAGCCGAAATAAAACAAAAGGAAAGAATAGTGATTGAATTTCAAAGCATGCGTAACGTCTTGAGACTCCAAAGCTGTAACCTCTACTGCTGAGAAGGGCCCCAGGTGAATGGCAGCACTGTAATCTGCAGCTACCCCTCCGAACTGAACACCTGAACAACCTGGAGCTGTGTCACAGTTCCTTCACTGTCAAAAGTCTAATTAGATTTTTAGATTAGATTACGTTACAGTGTGGAAACAGGCCCTTTGGCCCAACAAGTCCACACCGACCCGCCAAAGCGCAACCCATCCATACCCCTACATTTACCCTTTACCTAACACTACGGGCAATTTAGCATGGCCAATTCACCTGACCTGCACATCTTTGGACTGTGGGAGGAAACCAGAGCACCCGGAGGAAATCCACGCAGGCACGGGGAGAACGTGCAAACTCCACACAGTCAGTCGCCTGAGGCGGGAATTGAACCCGGATCTCTGGTGCTGTGAGGCAGCAGTGCTAACCACTGTGCCACCATGCCGCCCCAAAGTCACACAACACCAGGTTATAGTCTAACAAACCCATTTAAAATCACAAACTGAAGTCATCTGACAAGAGAGCAATGTTCCGAAAGCTTGTGATTTTAACTGGATGTGTAACGTTTGACTTTGTCCAACCCAGTCCAACACCAGCATCTCCACATCGCGGTTGCTTCACTGTCATTGGGTCAAAATCCTGTAGCAAACTTCCTCACAGCAGTGCGAGTGTCCCCACAGCTCTAGGATCTGCAGTGGTTCAACAAGGTGACTCCGTCACAATCAACTTCCGGACAGCAGTTAGAGATGGGCAATGAGTATTGGTTTAACTGCTGGTGCCCACACCCCATGAAATGAGCAAAATCTCACCTAATTATAACTGGTTAGTTGTTTGGATATATGTCCAATTATGATGTTACAAATGAAAAACCCTCCAAATATGTAAATTATGATTTTCTCCTATTTAATATAAAGCAAAAAAAAAGTCTGGGGAAAAATATTTTCATCATAACATTTTAAAGTATTTATAGATGCACTTGAACAGTGATAACTGACAGGGCACGGACCAAAAGTGGGATGAGGTTGGATGTTGCTTGGTTATAGAAGGCTTGAGTTACAAAGAAAGGCTGGATAGGCTTCTTTTTCGCTGGAGGGGAGGAGGTTGAGGGGTGACATTAGAGATGTTTATGAAATTATAACGGCGTATACATAGGATGAATGATAGGTATCTTTTCCCCAGGATGGGGGAATTTCAAAACTGGGAGTGAATTTTTAAGGTGAGAGAAGTGCAACTTCAAAAAGACATGAGGGGCAAATTGTTTGCAGAGTGTGGAATAAACTTCCAGAGGAAGTAGTGGATGTGGGTACAGTTACAACCTTTAAAAGACCTTTTGGATAAGTACATGAATAGGAAAGCTTTGGAGGGATATGGGCCAGGATCAGGCAGGTGGGACTGATTTAGTTTGGGATTACATTCAGCATGGACTGGTTAGACCAGATTTCTGTGCTGTATGATCAAAAGACTATGAATGGTACATATTTTAAAAAAATATGACAGTTGCTTGTCTGGTGTGGTCTGTACAAACCAGAACGACACCAGATTTAGGGCTTGCTCTGGGTTGTGTACATTAATTTGCACCATTAGTAGTTGCTGACAGTATAGGCCGTCTCGCTAACTCTGGAGTAGGAGAGGGAGAATCGTAGAAGATGTAAGTTGGCTGAGGACATGATTATACTTGCTCTGCACGGTCACCTAGGCTACTAAGCTTTGTCCTCTAGCCTGAGGTGAAGAATTGTTACTTGAAGTGGTTATTGGCAAACTGCCTGGAGATGTTAAACTAACCATTGCAAGAACCTGAAAGAGTGGTTGAATCTGACTCAACTAAAATTTTCTAATAGGGATTGAATGAATACCTGCAGAAATAAAAATGTAAAATCATCAGGAAGTTCAAAGGTACTGCGACTAAACTGGGAGTTCTCTTCAAAGCGATAGGAGAGGCGCGAGATGAGCTGTAAGACTCTATGACTCAATGCCTTAGCGAGCGAAGGGAATTGAGAACAGGGAGAAACCTACCTCTTGTTCTGCTGCTGGCAAACAATCTTGTAATAGTCAGAATGCTCGACTCAATGAGAAACTGAGAGAAAGTCACGTCGGTGTGTAGGAAACTGTATTTAAAGCAGCAAAGAAAAAAAAAAGAAGAAATTGATGAAGGCAAAGTTAACCCTCAACTTCCTCACCTTCCGTTGTTAATGAGCATTCAGGTGAAGTCATAGAAGGCGATGTATCTTCTATTCCCATCACAGATCCCACATTCTCAGCGGAGCGCCACACAAACAGTATGTGTCTGACACACAGCTATAAAACCCTGCTCCTGTGTTCCACAGTTCCTGTACCAGGGTATGAGCCAGAATAAGGCTGGTAAGGAGTGGTTTTGTGGTTTGTTTTCTGATGTTTGCTTTGCTGCCCATAGAATTTTTATCTATCTATTTAATACTGAATAACTCCTTATCATGGGCTGAAGATTACTCCATTTGAGCAGAATCGCATTTTGGGAAACAGATTTACACGGCATGGTGGCTCAGTGGTTAGCACTGCTGCCTCACAGCGCCAGAGACCCGGATTCAATTCCCGCCTCAGGTAACTGTCTGTGTGGAGTTTGCACATTCTCCCCGTGTCTGCGTGGGTTTCCTCCAGGTGCTCCGGTTTCCTCCCACAATCCAAAGATGTGCAGATTAGGTGAATTGGCCATGCTAAAATTGCCTGTAGTGTTAGGTGAAGGGGTAAATGTAGGGGAATGGGTCTGGATGGGTTGCTCTTCGTTGGGTTGGTGTGTAAGTAATCTAATCTACATTTCAGGCATGTCTAAATTCTTACTTTGAAAAGTGAACTGTGAAGTCCAAAATTAGAAAATGCTAAGCATCTTGTTACTCACTTGTTTCTCTGTTCCTTTTCTTTATCCACCCATTTTCTGATCTGCTGTGCACTGTTCCTCAGCTGAAGAAGTAAGTTTATGGAACCTCTCAATACGCCACATTTAAACAAAGTGTGTTTACTGCGTTGTGTAGTAACCCAGATCTCACTGAAGTGAGTTGTCTAGAGTATCTGCACAGATCCCAGCTAAACTCCAAGCACATTCTTATGTCTCAGCAGATGAATCAAGGTGGTAAAAACAATGACTGCAGATGCTGGAAGCCAGATTCTGGATTAGTGGTGCTGGAAGAGCACAGCAGTTCAGGCAGCATCCAAGGAGCAGCGAAATCGACGTTTTGGGCAAAAGCCCTTCATCAGGAATAAAAGCAGTGAGCCTGAAGTGTGGAGAGATAAGCTAGAGGAGGGTGGGGTCCACTCACTCAGATACCAGCTAAATCACAAAATCTCAAGATTATAACAATGCAGAGGGATACTTCACAGATGGATGAGCACAAACCATAGACTAAACTTTTCACCGTGCATAATGTACAGTTTGGCGTTAGTCTTTACACATTACTTTAATCATGATGGGCATGAAGAAAGAGTCATCCAGCACAGAAGCAAACCCTTCCGAGCAGACATCCTGATCTCACCTAGTCCCATTTGCCAGCTTTTGAGGGGGGGAAAGTTCAGGGGAGATATATGTGGAAAGTTCTTCACACGGAGGGTGGTGGGTGCCTGGAATGCGTTGCCAGCGGAAGTGGTAGAGGCAGTCACGATAGTGTCATTAAATATGTATCGAGACAGATACATGAATGGGCAGGGAGCAAAGGGATACAGACACTTAGAAAATAGGTAGCAGGTTTAGTTAGAGGATCTGGATCAGTGCAGGCTTGGGGGGGCGAAGGGCCTGTTTCTGTTCTGTAATGTTCTTTGTTCTTCTTCTTCGTTGTTCTTTGTGTGGTAAAAATTGTCTGTGCACTTTGCTCAAAATTTGTTCACTTTTCTTTGGCTTTGAGTGAAGGGATGAATTGGTTTAATGCCCTAAGTTTTGGATAAAATTAAATCTTGGCATTTATCTGTTCGAATTATGGCTTGCAATTCAAACTCCCCAGTAGAGTCTTTTATCACATTAAACCTGAAAGTAAGGCTGAGTCAAGACAGCATAAAATGGACAAAACGACAGACTGAATGTCTGAAGCTGTTACATTCTTATTCTGGTCCACTATGTTGGCTGTCATTCACTTAAAAGTTACAGATTTCACTGAAATGTTTTGAGTTTTTTGGAAAGTTTTAACATTACACCAGCATTTCTGAAAAGCGTGAAGCAGAAAAATGTTGGAATCATCCATCAACAGCTGGCAAAACATTCGAGTTAGGGCATGTTTCTCTGATTCACCATTTGAGGAATGGTAGAACCCGTACAATATGGAAACAGACCACTTGACCCAACAAGTCCACACCGACCCATTCCCTTACCCTATTACTGTACATGGATCCCTGACTAGTACACCTAACCTACACATCCCTGAACACTGTGGGCGACTTAAAATGGCCAATTCACCTAACCTGCACATCTTTGCATTGTTGGAGGAAACTGGAGCACCCAGAGGACGCCCACACAGACACTGGGAGAATGTGCAAACTTCACGCAAACAGTCACCCGAGGCTGATTTCGAATCCAGGTCCCTGGTGCTGTGAGGCTGCAGTGCTAAGCACTGAGCCACCATATTGTTGGCTTGAAATATTTAATTTCTTATGCTGAATATTAGTCAGCCTGTTGTTTCCACTCCAGATTTTCCATTTTTTTTGTTGTTCCCCCTACTCATTGTTTTCTGTCGGATTTTCTGTACGTAATTAACAGATTTCTCTCTCAAGTGTTGTCTTACTGTTTAGGTTTACTCAGTGGAGGTGGAGAAGTAGCAATCGATTTTAATTTTTTTCCCCAAATGGAAAACTGGTGTTGTTTTATCTCGGGTGAAACATTTTTAGTTTGTGGTTGTTGCAGAGTCTCTTACTAACAATTTAGCGAAAAAAAGCCAGCCCTCCTGTGTTTCATTTCTAATCTAATTCTTTTTACCACAATCTCCTGGCTTTATGACAGCAACTTATAAAAACAAAAACTGCTTTCTGCTTGACAGCGAAATCAGCTCAGTCCAGAGTGCTGCTGTTCTCCTACCTGATTTGTAACATGTTAACATGAATAATGTGACTATTTTCTTAAACAGTTAGCAGTGGTTTTGGATGAAATGTTCAGCTTTAGTTTTGGCAACATGAAAACACAGATAAGTAGCAATTACATTACACAAAGCTGTACTTACCTGCAAAAGCTATGGTATCTGTCCAGTTAAACATCACTGCCTTTGCTGAGTTGCTTGTAGAGCATACAGTCATGGTATTTCCATTTCTATTGGTCAATTTGCACCTCAGGTTGATTGATCGCAACTTCCTGCTTGTGTTGTTTTACAGGAAACCATTTGTGTGGTTAAATAACCTCCTATGATGTTAATCATTTCAAGCAATTCTCCTGATAAATTCAAGTAGGTACTGAAAAGGTCACTGGTTTAAAGGTCCAGAATAATCTTGTGGGAGCACACAAGAACAGAAGTTGTTGGAGAAACTCAGCAGGTCTGGCAACGTCTGTAGAGAGAGAAACAGAATCAATGATTCGAGTCCAGTGACCGTCCTTCAGAGCTGAAAAATAAAGCAAAGAACTGCAGATGCTGAAGTTCTGAAAGAATAACAGAAATAGGTCTAGAAACTCAGCAGATTAACTCTGCTTTCTTTCCACAGACATTGCCAGACCTGCTGAGTTTTGCTAACAACTGTTTTTGTTTTCTTCACAATAGGTCTGGGAATGTGGGATCAAACCTCACCAAGGTCGCTGGTGGAATTTAACTGCAATTAATTTATTTATTTGATGAAGCATAATTGAAAATTTCAATCTAATTGCAATAATGGTGGCAATTTGTGCCCTAATTTTAAAAAAGAATTGAAGAGGACATTTGTTGGTGCACTGAAATGGAATTGTGTTCACTGCCTCAGTGTTTATCATACTGAGTGTGTACAATCAAAAATAATGCTTTTGGTATTTGTAAAATAAAGTTTTCTAGGCTGCAGTGAGATACTGTGTGCATTTTGGATGCTCATTAAGATGTATTGGAGAGTGAACAGACAGGAGCTCCCTTTCTGCCAGAAAGAAGCCTGAGGTGGTTAAAGATTTTCAGAGATTGCTCGACAAGAGATAGAGAAAATATTCTCACTTTGGAGACAAGACCAAAACTAGGGTCCATAAGTTGAAAATCCAACAATTTATGGACAGAGAGAATTGTGGATGCTTTTAATTAGAGACAAAAACAGTTCTGAAACAAAACTCCGTTCTGAGGAAGGGTCACTCGACCTGAAATGTTAAGTGTGATTCTCTCCCACAGGTGCTACCAGACCAGCGGAGCTTTTCCAGCAATTTACAGGTAGACACTTCCTCTTCAGAGAGTGTTTAGAATGTGGAACTAGACACCACAAGAAACAGAGAACATAGAACAGTACAGCACAGTACGTGCCCTCAATGTTGTGCCGGCCTTTTATCCTTTTCTCAGATCACACTAATCTACGTACCCCTCATTGTACTAACTTCCATGTGCCTATCTAAGAGTCGCTTAAATGTCCCTAATGTATCTGATGGTTGCAGTGAATACTGCAGAAACAGGCAATTCTGCCCAGAATGCGTACACATCAGTGGTATATGCTTTACACAAATCTCCGCTAACACCTTGATATCAAACCCCAGTAGCAAAGCTCTCCGATCCTTTTGGGCTCCTTAAATGAATTCCTTAAATGAGAAAGAAGTGAAAAACACTTCCATTTATGGCACATCTTTAATTATCACCGGACGTCTCAAAACATGTTACAGCCAGTGAAACAACCCTGAAGTGTAGTCAGTTTCATAACTGTAGGAAATACAGCAGCCACAAAACGTAAAGCATTTTTTTTGTTTTAGTGACATCGACAGAGGGGTTTGAATCTGTAGTGGGCAACCTGACGGGGATAATTCCCATGCTCCCTGTGGGGAGAGGAACAAATTGCGAGTCTGATATGACTCTTTCATTCTGAAGAAATGCCACACCAGACTCTCAACATTTAACTCTGCTTTTCTCTTCCTACAAATGCTGAGTTTCTCCAACACTTTCTCTGTGTTTGCTTCAGATTTCTGGAGTTGTTTTTTGGAAGTATCAGCAGAGGTTTGGAGCTGTTCATGCTTCTACGTTTAGTTGGACAGGGTGGTAGTGAGGGAGGGAAGAGGAAATGTGCCACCTCTTTTAAACTAAATGGCACTCTGTTTTTAATTGTATTTATATCTTCTGTCAGCAGGATTTAGACTGTGACCATGTTTCATCCAACAATTACTCAATTCCTTGAAAACCTGAAGGTTTGTTATGCATTGTTAGCTCATTGGCCCGGCTAACTAGTTATCAAAGGGACATTTTATACTTACTTTCACATAAAGACAACTGTGTGTCTTATGGATTTTATGCCTCCATTTTAAACCTCAAGTAGAGAGTTCTGGAAGTACTCCATCCGCCTTGTCAGCAGCTGTGGACAAAGAAATAGCTGTAACATTTCAGGTCCTTAACTTATCATCAGGACCATCTTTAAGCATTTGGCATTACAGAATTATACAGCATTGAAGCAAGCCCTTTGGCCCACCATGTCTATTCTGACCAACAAATGTCAAGTTACAGCATCTCCATTTACCTGCACTTGGTCCATAGCCTACAATGCCCTGGTATAGTAAATGCTTATCCAGGTACTACTTAATGTTGTGGGAGTACCTGATTCCACCATCCTCTCAGGCAGCACGCTCTATATTGCTACCACCCTGTAAATGTCCTCGGATCTCTCCTAAGACCATTAAATGTGGCTAAGGCATTTAGTTCTCATCTTAAACTGTGCCCTCTGGTCTTAGATGTGTCAACCATGGTGAAGAGACTCTCTCAATCTACCTTGTCTATGCTTCTCATGATGTTGTATACCTCAATCAGATTCCCCCTCAGCCCCCTCTGCTCCAAGGTAAACAAACCTAGCCTATTTAGTCTTGCCTCATAGCAGAGACTTCTCATTTCAGGCAACATCCTGGTGAATCTCCTCTGCACCCTCTCCAGTTGTCAGCATAGCTTCATCAGAGGGAGGTCATGCCGAACAAATTTGAATTTTTTTCAAGAGGTGACCAGATGTGTAAATAAGGGTCGTGCAGTTGATGTAGTTTAAATGGATTTCAGCAAAGCCTTTGACAAGGTCACATTACTGAGTAACTTGATAAAGTGAATTCCAATTAGCTCAGTTGTGGAGGCAGAAGGCTGCTTTAATGACTGGTGAACCCAATGTCCAATGGCATTCCACAGTTGTCTATACAGGGTGCCCTAATATTTGTCATTTGTATGAATGACACAGAGGACTGGTGGTTGAATTAGTAGGTTTGTGGTTGACAGAAAGATTTGTCGGGTGGTTAACAATGAGGGTTGAGCCTCTTGGATGGCAAGAGGATATGAACGGAATGAGCAGGTAAGTGGCAGATGGAATTTAACTCTGATATGTGTGAAGTGTTACACTTTGGATGGAATAATTGGACAAGGAAGTACTCAATGAATGGCAATAACAGAAGGAAGTTCTGTGGAACAGAGGGGCCTTTGTCTGTTTGTCCAGAAAGTGCAAGAGCATGTTAGTAAGGTGCTGAAAAAGGCATTTTGGGAAACCTGCCTTTTCTCAATTGAGGCACAGATTACCAAAAGTCATGTTGGTGTTGCATCGAGCTTTGGTGAGACCACAGCTGGAATCCTGTGTGCGGTTCTGGTCACCACGCTACAAGAAAGATGTGATTACACTGGACCGGATACAAGGGGGATTCATCAGAATCCCGCCTGGAATGGAAAATTTAAGAAATGAGGAAAGGTTGGATACGCTTGGGTGGTTTGTGTTGGAGCAGAGAAGATCGAGGGTGATCTGATTGAGGTGGTGTACAAGATGATCAGGGGCTTGGACAGAATGGGTAAGGAGCAGCTGTTCCCCTGCGTTTGAAGGGGTCAGTCACAAAGGGATACAGGTTCAAGGTAAGGGGCACGAGGTTTAGAGGGGGATGTGAGCAAAGACTTCTTTTGCCCAAAGGATGTTGTTGGTCTGGAATGCTTTGCCTGGGAGGGTAGTAGAGGCGAGTTGCCTCGCATCCTTTAAAAAGAACCTGGTTGAGAACTTGGCATGTTATAACTTTCAAGGTTATGGACCAAGTGCTGGGAAATGGGATCAGGTTGAAGGTCATGTGTTTCTCATGTGTCAGTGCAGACTTGATGGGCCAAAGAGCCTTCTCTACGCTGTGTGATTCTATGATCTTTCTCTATGTTTGCAGCTACTTGTCATCTGTTGGTGTTTGCCCTTTAAGAATGGGGGCTGTCAGGGGTTATATCAACAATAACTTGAGAAATTTGGAGGGAATAAATAGATAGGGTAAGGAGAGCAGACACTGAGTCTTTGTCCAGTGAGCACAACTGAGAGTTGGTGCCAGAGAGAGAAGGAACCCGTGCTTTAATGCTTGATCTTTGGTTTCACCAGTGATCATAATTGTTTGTGTCAAATCAGTTGTGGCAAAGTTCTTCGTGCTTTCTATATGCTCTTGATTTCTACCCAGGAGTAGTTTCACTCTCCTCCACCATTATCCATTCAGTGCTGTACTATTAGAAATTAGAGTTGCCCTTCTATAAGGAATAAAAGATTAGCATATATCACAAGCTAAGTTCTACCCATCAGGATATAAAGGAGACTTTCTGGGAGAAGCTGATCAGTGTCTTATTCAGTTCGTGAGTGACGGTTTTTAGTGTTCTAGTGATAGTAGGAGGAGGACTGGTGGCAGTAAACCTACCCATGACATCGCAGATCATTCTGTCAGATGCCAACATTTACATTAACTTCCAGTGCCATGTTTAATCAGTATCTGCAGTTTTAAACAATTCCTTGCTGTAAGTGCAAAGGAATTACACACTGGAAGCATTGTTACTGTCCCTCGGGGAGTGGGATAAAAAGAGAAGATCATTTGCAAGAATGTGAAAAATCGAGGGATGATAATCACGTTGTAAGAGAAATGAAAGTACAGGTGGTACCTGCCCAACTCTCCGTTCCAGCAATGTCTGGGATCTGTCCCCTGCAGTATCCTCCATCCAGCCTGCACTCTCAAAATGAGGAAAGTTTATTAGCTGCATCACTGGTGAAGCAGCTGAAATCGTGCTGCCAGTTTTCTGGACCCTCCCCCAAAGCTCTGGAATTCCTACCAGAAACAACTCTTCCAGTCTATTGCCCTGTCCCTTTTACGGCACTCCTTAAAGCCCGGCTGTTCAGGTCACCTGTTCAGTGTGGCTCAGTTTGTTTCAGTGCGCTCTTGTGCAGCATCTTGGGATGTGTGACGACATATCATTGAAGGTTTATGGTACAGAAAGAGTTCACTTGGCCTTTCATGTTTACGCCCATCAATAAATAGGCACTCAGCCTCGTCCTACTTTCCAGCGTAAAGACGCTACGTCGATCCTGAGCTGTCATAATGTCAACACATCTCAGTTTAATCTTTTTTAAATGAACATTAAAGAGGTCATTTTCACTCTTCTCAGGAGTGGAAAGCTGACCGGAATAGATCAATCATCGTTATACAATGGGAAGTAAAAATAAGATTGGTGGTATAATGAACCTTTTTATCATCAATTTCCTGCTGCTGTCTCGATTAATGATGTACACGTAATAGCACTCTTTGGTTTGGCTTAATGCACCAAAAACCTCGAAGAACAACTGAGAATGATTTTGTCAATAACTCATTAAATGGTCTCTCTAAACAATGAATTGCTCTGTGCGGATGTTAAAGCAGAAAGTGACGACTTGTCTAGTAGCCGAAAATGTGCTGTTGTGACTTGCAATGAAATTTAGTCTTTAAATCTACTTAAGGGTGACAATTCCCAGAATGGGATTATCTCATCAGATGTAAACACTTTGCGCTGAAATGGTAATGACATGGCTAAATTAATGATGGCACTATTGACTGGCCTCAGTCCTAAAGTATTTTTCATAAGGTAAAAGAGTATCAAAAGCTCCAAAAGGACAATACAACATTCGCATTAATTAACATTTTATCTATGTTGTATTGTCTATTTTCCAGAATTTGTCTTGCTATCGTTTTCCTTCACATTGGGTTCTGCTCTGTTGTGTCAGAGCAGTTGTGTACATTGAGAACAAATGGGAGCACTTGCCCATTTTCTTTTGCTTCTGTTTATGGTGGTTATAGCTTGGTTCTTCCCACCAAACAAGTTGCAACACTCTTTCTGACAGAGTAATCAGGGTAATCGAATTGTCAGCCTGTGTAACGCTGTTCTGAAGTAGAAGACAGCAGACCAGAAAATACTTTTATTCAGCTGTTTAAACCCCCCCCCCACTCCATTTCTCAACCCCATGGACTAGTGAGGAAGTGCCTCTCCATTTGTTAAACTTTTATTTTTATGACTTTAGCAAAACCAAATGTTGTGATGACTTTTGTGCTTTCAGCGAGGTATTTTTATTTTGAGCAATACCTTCTTCAGGGCCAAAGTGAAACTGGTTAGTATTCAGAAAGAGGATTAATTGGTTTTTCCCGGTTATCACAGCTCAAAGTTCCAAGAAATTTCCAAGTGAATGGAGTTTTGAGCAGCAAGGTACCTGCATAACTGTTGTGTTCCAACCTGTCTTGTGGCAGGTAGTTTAAACTTGTACGCGTGCACATACACACTCTCATGCTCTCTCACGCTCTTTCTCTCTCTTCCCCCCCCTCCCTCGCACCCACGCACCCTCGCACCCACGCACTCTCGCACCCACGCACTCTCTTTTTCTCTCTGTCTCTGTCTCTCACAGATCCTTGTCCTGAAGCAGGTCACAGGAATGTTTGTGAACACATTTTACAGTTGGAAGGTGTAACAAGCTGAAGGAAAGAACAGGACACTTTAGATTTGATGAGACTGTCTGCTGCTAGGGTTCCAAAGTCACCCAAGCTGGGGTCAGAGAAAGGAGTACCTGGGGATTCTGCGTCATTGGGACTGAAATTACCCAAGTTGGGCAAAGCTTGCAGCTATGTGCCTTGGTGGCATTACCTGTATCTGGAAATGTCCGATTGAGTGCTTCTAATGCAGAGTCCGACTCAGTGATGACACAATTGATTAGGGAGTGATTAATTTTGCATGATGAAGGCCAATTTGGAAAGGCTGCAGTTGCATGTAGTGCCACATTGTATGGAAATTAATGTGAGTGCTTGTAAACTTTATTAAGCAATTTGTTGTATTGTCCATTTTGAGTGAAACTTGCCTTTTAGTTTGTAATGTCCCTTGCCTGTAATTCATTTTTGAAGCGTGTTAATTAGATTGATACAGTCAACGTTTTAGAAGTGAAATCTTGCCCATTGAATTTCTTTCCAGTGGAATACCTTTAGTTGAACAGTTATCAGCCTCTCTGGGGATTGGACCACAAGACCATTATTATCGAATAATGGGTTTAAGCCATTATTATGAGGGGACGTGATAGCGTGGTCCTTGAAAAGGTGTTTCCACCAGTGAGATATTCTTGAACTAGGGGACACGGTGACAGAATAAAGGAATGCTCATTAAAAACGAAAATGTGAAGGAATTCCTTCTCTGTGAATCTCTGGAATTCTCTGCCTTGGAGAGTTGTGGAAGCTAGATCACCGCAAGTATTTAAAAAGGAAATGGATAGATTCATGAAATATCGAGGAGTTGCGAGGAACTGGCACAAAAAAGGAGTGGAGGTCTGGGATGGATCAGCCGTGATCTTATAAAATGATGGGGTGGGACTTGAGGGGCTGAATGGCCTGGTCCAGCTGATATTTCTTATGCCTTTATGTAAGCCAGAGTTTGATTTCTGTGTTTGTATCGTGCCTTTTCTGATGACGGGACATTTCCAGTAATGAATAAAGTCCTTTTGAAGTATAACTTTTTTGTGTCGGGTCGGAAATTTGGTAACCATTTATACAGTGAGCCCCCACAAAGGGAAAAGTGTTCATCATAGGTAATCTGATGTTGATTGAGAGATAAATATTGGCCAAGATTTTGGGGATAACTCTCTTGTCCTTTGAAAGTAATAGTGCCGTTGGTTCTTGTATACTTACTTGAGAGGTCAGGTAGGACTTTCAGTGAATGCCTCATCTTGTAAAACTTTAGGTCGGTCCTATTTGGAATATGGCGTGCAGTTCCTGTCACCACTTTACCAGAAGGACATGGATGTTTTGGAGAAGGTGCAGAGCAAGTTTACCAGGGCATTTGCTTGGTTTGGAGGGTTTTAGTTATCAGGAGAGGTTGGATAAACCTGGATTGTTGTGAGAAAACAGAACTCACTCACAAATCAATCAGCCTAAGACAGCCTTGGAAACAAGAACAATTTATTACAGCCTTGCAAGGACCGGACGCTTCTGCAATCAAGCAGAAATGTGCGCCAAAACAGAGCCTGTTAGCTTTCTTATTCAGTTTACAAGTTTCGGAATCAACCTTCCCTTTTCCCATCCTATCGTAAGCCGATTACCTCACTTGTTAGTTATTTTTTCTTATCTGGCCATCCTGCTGTCCTTGTCTGCATTCTTTGTTCCTTGTTTGTTACAGCTTGTTCTTTTATCCAGTTTCTCTTATCAAACTAGAAGCTTTATTGTGAAATGCCCCTGCTCTTTCTTTTTGTGGTCAACTACAACACTTTAAAGTTATTTCCTAGCTTAAAACTATTTTCTTGAAAAGACCCTCTATATTCATTAAAGTCTTAGCCTTAAGTATGCTACATGCTACAAGAATTCCACGACCGTTTGTATAATGTTCTCCTTCCCTTCCCCCCACTACACCCCCCTCACCCATCTGCAAAAACAACATTTCTAATCTCCCACAATTGTTTTCACTGGAAAGATGGAGGAAGAGGAGATGACCTGATAGAGGTTCACAAAATTATGAAAGGTGTAGGTAGGGTGGATAGTCGGAGGCTTTTTCTCCGGGTGGAAGGGCCAACTTTAAGAGGGCACAGGTTCGGGGTGAGAGGGGGAAGGTTCAGGGAGGAGTGCAGGGAAAACCTTTCCAGACACCCACCACCCTCTGGGGGGAATGCACTGTCAGTGAAGGTGGAGGAAGCAGGCAAACTAGCTATGTTTCAGGCGAATCTTGATAGAACCATGAACAGGAGGTGAACAGAGAGATATACTCCTTCTATGAGCAATATGTAGCAGGTCTAAATAAGGATTAGGAATCAGTGCAGGCTTGGTGGGCCGAAGGGCCTGTTCCTGTGCTATATTCTATTGTATTGTATCTGAAAAAGCAGCATCTTTGACGGTGTGGTTCTCCTCCAGGAGTGATCTTGAGTGTGGAAGCGTTGAGTTTTTGAGCTTACAAAAAGCCTGACACTCCAGCACTGTCCAGACCAAACTCTGTATCGCAACTCACTGAAGACAAATAGTTGAACAATCAAATCTCAAACAATTAACAGAAACTTTCTCAGCCAGCAACATTACTTCTGTTTTTGAGGTTGCAACTTGTGTGTGAATACAGCGCCACCCTCTGGGAGGTTGTGGTGTGATTGTATTCAGAATCTCAGAATGATCGCTGTGCAGGAGAAAGATATTTCTCTCACTATCTTCAAATGAGCATCATTACCAAGAGCAAATTTCCTGCTGTTCTTCCCCCATGTGCTAGCACATTATTTCTACTGAAATAACCATCAATGCCCTCTCGAATTCCTCTGTTGAATCTGCCTTCATCTCGCTTCCAGGCACTGTCTTTCATACCCCAAATACAGCAAGGCTTGTTTTAACTGGCAGTCTCAATAGACGGCAAAACTTTATATACCTCAAATACCACAAAGTTTACTGTTTTATTCTGTACAATTATTAGTTTTCTAAGTTTATTAGCCTCAATGTTAAAATACTTGTCCTGTCGAATGGCCACATGTAATATCAACAGTTGATTCAATTTAGAGTCTATTTCTCCTCAAATACCATGATCTGCCTCAATGCCCGAGTAGTAAGTTGAGGGTATGAGTGGGGAGTGTCAGTAAGTTTTATTTGAAGCAAAGTTGTATTGTTATTTAAGTGATCTATGCTGTAAATAAAGTATAGCAGTGATGTGTATACTCCTCCCTAATGCTCCTATTATATAGTGTGTGTCTTTGCATTGATTATGTGGACCTCTTGATTATCTGGAATAGTTGATCAACAAACACACTCCTGGTCCCATAGATGCTGCTTTGTACAAAGTTTGCTGTACTGAAAATGTATTCATTTATAATCAACGTGTTATACCACACCTCTGAGATGGGTGGAATTTGACAAGACCATCACTGCTGCAAAATTTTTTTAATACAGTTGGTGCTTATGTATTTTGATGCTGTTTGAATAACGTTGTGTTTCTGGAATCTCACTTTGGTGAGATTTAGGCGCAGGTCCAGCCTGTTCTTGGCCGTTTGTGAGGTTGAAGGTGAGAAAGGATGTGGACTGTTCATGACGGATAGTATCATTCTCAAGCCTATTCCTGTTGTAGCGCATGTCTTCCAACAGTATGGTCCATTTTACCAATTGAGAGCAAGAGTTCCTATTTTTACTTTCTAGTTCCTGGCCCACAATAATCGTAACACTTGGGAGATCAGTAAGCTCAGCATGGACGAAGAATTAATCCTGTGATTGTTTTGAGCCAAGCAGGACTTACTCAGCTCAGTGAATAAAGAGTGTATTCTTTCTCTACTTTTTGCCATTTAATTCTCAGAGCAACACGTTGTTATCTGTGCAATGATTCAATATTATACTCTCAAAATTGAAACTGGTTTCATTGGAGTGAGGTAAGGCTGTCTACTATAGCTATTGCTGTTTAACACTAATATAGAAACCATGATGTAAGAATATTTTTCATTCTTTCATAGATGTGGGTGACCCTGAGTAGGCTAGCATTTATTGTCCATCCCCAATTACTCTGAAAAAGGTGATGATGAGCTGCCATCTTGGATTGTTTTAGTACTTGCAATGTTGATCCACCCACAATGCTGTTCGAGAGGGATTTTAAGGAGTTTGAGCCAGTGACACTGAAGGAACAGTGATACAGTTCCAAGTTAGGATAGTGTATGATTTTGCTAGTTGTGATGATGGTGTCTCCATGTATCTGCTGCCCTTGTCTTCTAGGTAGTGGAGGGCTTAGGTCATAGGAGCCTGGGTGAACTACTGCAATGCCAATAGTAGTCACCACTCAGTGGTGGGTTAAGGAATGAATGTTGAAGGTTGGGCATACAGTGCCAATCAAACAGGCTGCTTGGTCCTGGATGATAGACATCCTTAGAAGAGGATTCTCACAGTAAGGTAACAATCAACTAGGAGAAAGTGAGGACGACAGATGCTGGAGATCAGAGTTGAGTGTGTGGTGCTGGAAAAGCACAGGTCAGGCAGCATCCGAGGAGCAGGAGAATTGACATTTCAGGCCCTTACTGCCTGACCTGATGTACTTTTCCAGCGCCCCACTCTCGACTCTGACCAGTCCAGCATTTGCAGTCCTCACTTTCTTCTGGTCCTTTGCACAACATTAAAAATACATATAAAAGTTTAGAATTTCAAAATTCCAGTCAGAAGTAAGAACATAAAACAGTACAGCACAGAACAGATCCTTCAGCCCTCGATGTTGTGCTGGCCTTCTATCCTACTTGAAGATCAAACTAACCTACATGCCCTTCATTTTACTATCATCCATGTGCCTATCCAAGAGTTGCTTAAATGTCCCTAATGTATCTGACTCTACTACCACTGCTGGCAGTGCATTCCACGCACCCACCACTCTCTGTGTAAAGAACCGACCTCTAACATCTCTCCTAAACCTTTCTCCAATCAACTTAAAGTTATGCCCTTCATGATAGTCATTTCCATGGGAGAAAGTCTCTGGCTATCCACTCTATCTATGCCTCTCATCATCTTGTACACCTCTATCATGTCACTTCTCACCCTTCTTCACTCCTGTGAGAGAAGCCCTAGCTCCCTCAACCTTTCTTCATGAGACATGGCCTCCAGTCCGGGCATCATCCTGGTAAATCTCCTCTGCACTCTCTTCAAAGCTTCCACATCCTTCTTATCATGAGGTGACAAGAACTGAACACAACAACAACAACAACTGAACACCTTGATTTTAGGGTTGAAAGCATGGATGTGAAGAAATTGGGCATTCAAAGTCTGAAAAGTTGTGAAATATGATTTTGGGGAAGGATGGAGAAGGTCAGTCGAAGCAAATGAGACAACAATGAAGAAGTTTTCAGGAAGGTGGAAGAAGAATAATTCGGTGTACAACAGAAAGAAATGGCAGGATTTACAAAATTCTAGGATCGGAGAGCTTGTTGAAGGATATTTCAACATGAGGATGATTAGAGGGATGGATAGATCAAGAAGGGCAGAAAGAGAGAGAGAACGACAATGTTAGGCAACTTCCAATTGAAAATGAGAGGTTCCTGCAGGCAGCTGAAGTGGAAGCCACAGGAAAAGATGAGCAGAGGACCCCATCTTGGCCCCATCACTGTTAGTGACCAAGCAGTGGCCAAAGGGTGTCCCTCACTGCTTGTTGCAGATGCAGTTGCCTGCACACATTTCAGGGTGTTTTAACACAGCAGCATACAGCAGTCAACAATAAAAAAAAATATCTTCAAGGGATCTGTGAGAGGAGGGAAAGCATCAATGCTACAAGTAATCAAATTGCAGAGACATGCAGAGTTCAAACAAAGAAGTGGAAGTTGGAATATTTAATTCAGTGAAAAATTATTAACAAAGTAAAACCATTAAATACATCATCTGAATCAAATCATCTGTATACTGAGGTGAGCGCCTGGCCAAAGTTTTGTCCAGATCCATATTTTCAATCTGCTGTGAAAGGGAGGATATTGAGGAATAGTCCGCAGGGTGCAATGGCTCAGTGTAACCAGCTGAAGCATTAACTTCTGGATGTGTAAATACAGTAAATGATTGCAGTACAGAAACATCATTACAAGGAGCATGAATCAGTGATTTCAGGGGTTTGAATGTTAGTGAGCATCTTGTTAGCTTACCACAGACTCAAAATAATAGAAAATCCAAATATTGCAAGCTGGTTTCTGGTTGCGGCACCTGCAAGGGTTTGATTGTTTTTATCTCACTGCATATTGTCAAACAATAACAATGGTGCTCACACTCTCAGTTGTATTTCACTTCAGGGAAAAGGTTAGTGACCAAACACGTGAGGTTAAATCTTAAGAGAAAGCTAACAGATTAAACTGTTACGAATGTGCAAGTTCAAAGATTCAAAGATGCACTGTTTCCGAAACTTTCCAGCTGCTTTAACATTGCTCTGATATTTGCTATATGTGACCTGTTGCAGGGTAAAGTTAAAAATCTCACAACACCAGGTTATAGTCCAGCAGCTTTTGAAGCGCTGCTTCTTCATCAGGTGGTTATGATGCAGGGTAGGCTTTAATGGACCTGTGTCTGCTGTCTCTCCCATAAGGAACAGTCAAGAGTGTGACATAATATTTGTTGCATGACCTATACCTTGATCAAAGGAGCCAATAGCAAATGATTTAGTTTGTTAGAGTTGTCCTGTTTGGGCACATATATAGTTTTGGCAGTGACTGTTTGTTTCACTTAAGACATTTCTATTTCAAGATCCTGTTGTACTCGCATCTTTTTAAATAACAACTTAGTAAATAGTTTGCACAGCAGGAAGTAGATGACTGGATCGAGGCAAACATTAAATGCACAAAGCAGCTGTGATGCTTCCTTTGCATAATACAGCCTGTTGAATGCTGTACAGTCTATTTTGTTCTTTCGACCCTGATCGTAAGGAAGTCTGATAATTTGATAAGGCACAAAGCAGATGATGAAGACCGCCATAATGCTGAAAATGTTACGATTTACTCTCTTTTTCACATTGCTTGAGTCCTTTTGCACTTTCTGATCGGACCAGTATATCTTGTTTAAGATGGCTGAATAACAGATAATGAGGAGCACAAAGGTGATCCAGAAAATAACTTGGCATTTTAAAACGATGAAATGATGCCAGGTTTTACCCAGCTCACTTTTCAACCTGTAGCACCGTGCGGCGTTATCCTTTGTGGGGGTGTGGTTTGTCAGAATGACATTTGGCAGTGCAAAGCCTGTCATAAATACCCAGCAACCCACACTGACACACTTGGCAAAGGGGACCTTTTGCACAGTCAGATTTCTCATGGGACGCACTATCTTTAGGTACCTGTCGAAGCTGATGAGGCCGAGGAATATGATGCTCAGGTACATGCAGTTGTAGAAGATGACGAGAGTGTAACGACACGCAATTGCTTGCAACTGCCAGGGCCCAAGATGTGAGTCAGACAGGATTTTGAAAGGCAGTGTCATGGTCATTACCAGATCAGTGGTGACAATGTTCTTGAGATAAATGACAAAGCTGGAGTGACTTGGTATATGACAGAAGATCCAGGCAGCCAGTGTGTTCAGCAGTAAGCCTCCAACAAAAACAAAGAAATATAAAACTGGAAGGACCTCCATTGTCACTGTTGGGTTCCGCAAGGTTTTGCAGTCGGTGCTGTTCGAAGAATTACTGCTTGTGGTCATCTTCATTTCTTTTCCTGAAAAATACCATTAATTATGTTTAGTTCAAGATTGTTGCATTTCAACGATATCTGGTATTGAAACATTTAAGAAGATTAGTTACAGCATTTGGCCCAGGAGGTCAGTGTAACTTGTGTTAATCTTAATCTACTTTCTCTGTGTTGCCCTCTCTGCTCTCTGCACTCTGAACTCAGAAGCAATTGCATTATTTTGTCCATGTCTATTGCTATCCTGTGAAATATGTCTGAGTTGATCCATCCTGACAGTCAAAATTCAACTTACATACTATAGTTAATGATGAGATGAGATTTGCAGATGAATTTTCTTCTAAAGAAAAATTAATTATGAATCAACCTGGTAGATGGTATTATACGCCTCTGGAGCAGGTGGGACTTGAACTTGGGCCTCCTGGATCAGTGGTAGATGTACTATCGCTGCACTACATCGTGTAACCTTTTGGGCATTTTCTTTTCATCTTGAAGTGACTTAAAGTTTTTCTACTGGATGTTTTTTATAAAGCCTTGAATGAGAAATTGTCTGGTAATGTATTGTAAATTAATTTGCAGTGCCTGGTTCCTTACCATACAGCGAAACAAAGATTGATAAAAAGAAACAGTCTAGGGAAGGTAGCTATCCCACCCCAACCTCACTTCCCCCATTCACCTCATCCCTGTCAAGACCTGGACAATATTCAGAGACTTCAGCAAATAACATTTGTGACAGTCAAATACCAGGCAATGACCAGCTCAAAAAGGAGAGAATCTAATCATCATCCAACCACTATCAACACCGTGAGGGTTACCAATGACCAGAAGCTGACGTGAGCCAGCTATATCAACACTATGGTCACAAGAGCAGGTCAGATGCTTGGAATCCTGCAGTGAGTAACTCATCCCTGACTCCCCAAAGCATAGTTAAAAATCACACAACATCAGGTTATAGTCCAACAGGTTTCATTGGAAGCACACTAGCTTTCGGAGCGACGCTCCTTCATCAGGTGACTATCACCTGATGAGGGAGCATCACTCCGAAAGCTAGTGTGCTTCCAATTAAACCTGTTGGACTATAACCTGGTGTTGTGTGATTTTTAACTTTGTACACCCCAGTCCAACACCGGCATCTCCAAATCATGATCCCCAAAGCATGTCCAACATCTATAAGGCACAACTTTGGAATGTGATTAAACACTCCCCACTGGATGAGTGCAGCTCTAACAACAACACTCAAGAAGCTTGACACAATCTTGGACAAGGGTTTAGATTAGAGTGATGCTGGAAAAGCACAGCAGGTCAGGCAGCATCTGAGGAGCAGGAAAATCAACGTTTCGGGCAAAAGCCTTTCATCAGGCTTTTGCCCGAAACGTCGATTTTCCTGCTCCTTGGATGCTGCCTAACCTGCTGTGCTTTTCCAGCATCACTCTAACCTAAACTCTGGTTTCCAGCATCTGCAGTCCTCACTTTTGCACAGTCTAAGACAATGCAATCTGCTTTGATTTTTCTTTGATCTGCTCTGATCTTACGTTGAAGCATGTTGTGTAGATATGCCTATTTATAGGAATTGTAATTGATATCAGCTCTTGTTTAAAAGAGGAGAAAGTTGCTGCTTCATCAAGTTAACGCCAAGATTACTATTCTATTGTATTTAAATATTGGTGATATGTAGTAGGAGTAATCTTGGCGTTAACTTGATGAGAGTTAAGACCAGAGTGACAAAGAAAAATCAAAGAACTGCAAATGCTGAAAAACAGAAACAAAATCAGAAATTGCTGGAAAAACTCAGCAGATGGCAGCATCTATTGAGAGAAAGCAGAATTGTGTAAGTGGTCTGGCTGTAAAAATGATGCACTTTCTAGGCTGCTACTTTCACAGCATACGCAAAAATATTTGATGTGATTTTTATTTTGTATTCCCAGTAATTTTGACATGACTACCTGCCTTGCAAATGTGTCAGCTACTTAGAAATATCTGGAAACTTTTCATGAAATGTGCAGCACTCTAACAGTCATTAGACCAAGAATGTGATAAACAACTGTCAATCAAAAATGTATTTTCTTTATTCAGGGGATGTGGGCATGCCTGTCTCAGATGCTATTTATTGCAGGGTTTATGCCCGGAACATCGATTATCTTGCTCCTCAGATGCTGTCTGACCTGCTGTGCTTTTCCTGCGCCACACGTTTCAGCTGTGTGAGCATGTGTCAAACTTATCAATTTCCCTTCCAATTTCTACCCTGCTCTCACATTTACCGGGTCATTCTCTAACACCTCCCTTTCCTTCCTCAACATTTCTGTTTCCATTGCTGGGGATAGGCTGGCCACTAATATCCACTGCAAACTCACCAACTCACACAGTTAACGTGACTACACATCCTCACACCCTGCTTCCTGTAGAGGCTCGGTTCCATTCTTTGAGTTTCTCCATCTGTTCCGATGATGCCAAGTTCTGCAGTGACGGGGGGGGGGGGGGGGGGAGCAAAATGTCCACCTTCCTCCTCAACTGTCTTCCCACCTCTGTGGTTGACAGGGCTCCTCGAGCAATTCATTTCCCACTCTTTGGCCATTGCTTCCCTCCCTTCCCAGAACAGCGATAGGATGCCCTTGTGATGATACAGCAGCCAGTGCTTTTCTGATGAAACTATTGTCTACAATTCTGTACAGTTGTTTTATTGCACTTTCTCCCTCAATGCCAGTGACACAAGAAATGGCTGCTTTTCACCCCAAGAACAGCTCCATTTTCCAAACCAAACTGAAGCTCAATTTTTCAGATCATTTGGTTCTGTCTCTGTCTGTCTCTGTCTGTCTCTGTCTGTCTCTGTCTGTCTCTGTCTGTCTCTGTCTGTCTCTGTCTGTCTCTGTCTGCCTCTGTCTGCCTCTGTCTGTCTCTGTCTGTCTCTGTCTGTCTCTGTCTGTCTCTGTCTGTCTCTGTCTGTCTCTGTCTGTCTCTGTCTGTCTCTGTCTGTCTCTGTCTGTCTCTGTCTGTCTCTGTCTGTCTCTGTCTGTCTCTGTCTGTCTCTGTCTGTCTCTGTCTGTCTCTGTCTGTCTCTGTCTGTCTCTGTCTGTCTCTGTCTGTCTCTGTCTGTCTCTGTCTGTCTCTGTCTGTCTCTGTCTGTCTCTGTCTGTCTCTGTCTGTCTCTGTCTGTCTCTGTCTGTCTCTGTCTGTCTCTGTCTGTCTCTGTCTGTCTCTGTCTGTCTCTGTCTGTCTCTGTCTGTCTCTGTCTGTCTCTGTCTGTCTCTGTCTGTCTCTGTCTGTCTCTGTCTGTCTCTGTCTGTCTCTGTCTGTCTCTGTCTGTCTCTGTCTGTCTCTGTCTGTCTCTGTCTGTCTCTGTCTGTCTCTGTCTGTCTCTGTCTGTCTCTGTCTGTCTCTGTCTGTCTCTGTCTGTCTCTGTCTGTCTCTGTCTGTCTCTGTCTGTCTCTGTCTGTCTCTGTCTGTCTCTGTCTGTCTCTGTCTGTCTCTGTCTGTCTCTGTCTGTCTCTGTCTGTCTCTGTCTGTCTCTGTCTGTCTCTGTCTGTCTCTGTCTGTCTCTGTCTGTCTCTGTCTGTCTCTGTCTGTCTCTGTCTGTCTCTGTCTGTCTCTGTCTGTCTCTGTCTGTCTCTGTCTGTCTCTGTCTGTCTCTGTCTGTCTCTGTCTGTCTCTGTCTGTCTCTGTCTGTCTCTGTCTGTCTCTGTCTGTCTCTGTCTGTCTCTGTCTGTCTCTGTCTGTCTCTGTCTGTCTCTGTCTGTCTCTGTCTGTCTCTGTCTGTCTCTGTCTGTCTCTGTCTGTCTCTGTCTGTCTCTGTCTGTCTCTGTCTGTCTCTGTCTGTCTCTGTCTGTCTCTGTCTGTCTCTGTCTGTCTCTGTCTGTCTCTGTCTGTCTCTGTCTGTCTCTGTCTGTCTCTGTCTGTCTCTGTCTGTCTCTGTCTGTCTCTGTCTGTCTCTGTCTGTCTCTGTCTGTCTCTGTCTGTCTCTGTCTGTCTCTGTCTGTCTCTGTCTGTCTCTGTCTGTCTCTGTCTGTCTCTGTCTGTCTCTGTCTGTCTCTGTCTGTCTCTGTCTGTCTCTGTCTGTCTCTGTCTGTCTCTGTCTGTCTCTGTCTGTCTCTGTCTGTCTCTGTCTGTCTCTGTCTGTCTCTGTCTGTCTCTGTCTGTCTCTGTCTGTCTCTGTCTGTCTCTGTCTGTCTCTGTCTGTCTCTGTCTGTCTCTGTCTGTCTCTGTCTGTCTCTGTCTGTCTCTGTCTGTCTCTGTCTGTCTCTGTCTGTCTCTGTCTGTCTCTGTCTGTCTCTGTCTGTCTCTGTCTGTCTCTGTCTGTCTCTGTCTGTCTCTGTCTGTCTCTGTCTGTCTCTGTCTGTCTCTGTCTGTCTCTGTCTGTCTCTGTCTGTCTCTGTCTGTCTCTGTCTGTCTCTGTCTGTCTCTGTCTGTCTCTGTCTGTCTCTGTCTGTCTCTGTCTGTCTCTGTCTGTCTCTGTCTGTCTCTGTCTGTCTCTGTCTGTCTCTGTCTGTCTCTGTCTGTCTCTGTCTGTCTCTGTCTGTCTCTGTCTGTCTCTGTCTGTCTCTGTCTGTCTCTGTCTGTCTCTGTCTGTCTCTGTCTGTCTCTGTCTGTCTCTGTCTGTCTCTGTCTGTCTCTGTCTGTCTCTGTCTGTCTCTGTCTGTCTCTGTCTGTCTCTGTCTGTCTCTGTCTGTCTCTGTCTGTCTCTGTCTGTCTCTGTCTGTCTCTGTCTGTCTCTGTCTGTCTCTGTCTGTCTCTGTCTGTCTCTGTCTGTCTCTGTCTGTCTCTGTCTGTCTCTGTCTGTCTCTGTCTGTCTCTGTCTGTCTCTGTCTGTCTCTGTCTGTCTCTGTCTGTCTCTGTCTGTCTCTGTCTGTCTCTGTCTGTCTCTGTCTGTCTCTGTCTGTCTCTGTCTGTCTCTGTCTGTCTCTGTCTGTCTCTGTCTGTCTCTGTCTGTCTCTGTCTGTCTCTGTCTGTCTCTGTCTGTCTCTGTCTGTCTCTGTCTGTCTCTGTCTGTCTCTGTCTGTCTCTGTCTGTCTCTGTCTGTCTCTGTCTGTCTCTGTCTGTCTCTGTCTGTCTCTGTCTGTCTCTGTCTGTCTCTGTCTGTCTCTGTCTGTCTCTGTCTGTCTCTGTCTGTCTCTGTCTGTCTCTGTCTGTCTCTGTCTGTCTCTGTCTGTCTCTGTCTGTCTCTGTCTGTCTCTGTCTGTCTCTGTCTGTCTCTGTCTGTCTCTGTCTGTCTCTGTCTGTCTCTGTCTGTCTCTGTCTGTCTCTGTCTGTCTCTGTCTGTCTCTGTCTGTCTCTGTCTGTCTCTGTCTGTCTCTGTCTGTCTCTGTCTGTCTCTGTCTGTCTCTGTCTGTCTCTGTCTGTCTCTGTCTGTCTCTGTCTGTCTCTGTCTGTCTCTGTCTGTCTCTGTCTGTCTCTGTCTGTCTCTGTCTGTCTCTGTCTGTCTCTGTCTGTCTCTGTCTGTCTCTGTCTGTCTCTGTCTGTCTCTGTCTGTCTCTGTCTGTCTCTGTCTGTCTCTGTCTGTCTCTGTCTGTCTCTGTCTGTCTCTGTCTGTCTCTGTCTGTCTCTGTCTGTCTCTGTCTGTCTCTGTCTGTCTCTGTCTGTCTCTGTCTGTCTCTGTCTGTCTCTGTCTGTCTCTGTCTGTCTCTGTCTGTCTCTGTCTGTCTCTGTCTGTCTCTGTCTGTCTCTGTCTGTCTCTGTCTGTCTCTGTCTGTCTCTGTCTGTCTCTGTCTGTCTCTGTCTGTCTCTGTCTGTCTCTGTCTGTCTCTGTCTGTCTCTGTCTGTCTCTGTCTGTCTCTGTCTGTCTCTGTCTGTCTCTGTCTGTCTCTGTCTGTCTCTGTCTGTCTCTGTCTGTCTCTGTCTGTCTCTGTCTGTCTCTGTCTGTCTCTGTCTGTCTCTGTCTGTCTCTGTCTGTCTCTGTCTGTCTCTGTCTGTCTCTGTCTGTCTCTGTCTGTCTCTGTCTGTCTCTGTCTGTCTCTGTCTGTCTCTGTCTGTCTCTGTCTGTCTCTGTCTGTCTCTGTCTGTCTCTGTCTGTCTCTGTCTGTCTCTGTCTGTCTCTGTCTGTCTCTGTCTGTCTCTGTCTGTCTCTGTCTGTCTCTGTCTGTCTCTGTCTGTCTCTGTCTGTCTCTGTCTGTCTCTGTCTGTCTCTGTCTGTCTCTGTCTGTCTCTGTCTGTCTCTGTCTGTCTCTGTCTGTCTCTGTCTGTCTCTGTCTGTCTCTGTCTGTCTCTGTCTGTCTCTGTCTGTCTCTGTCTGTCTCTGTCTGTCTCTGTCTGTCTCTGTCTGTCTCTGTCTGTCTCTGTCTGTCTCTGTCTGTCTCTGTCTGTCTCTGTCTGTCTCTGTCTGTCTCTGTCTGTCTCTGTCTGTCTCTGTCTGTCTCTGTCTGTCTCTGTCTGTCTCTGTCTGTCTCTGTCTGTCTCTGTCTGTCTCTGTCTGCCGTCTCTCTCTCACACACTCTCCGTCTCTCTCTCACACACTCTCCGTCTCTCTCTCACACACTCTCCGTCTCTCTCTCACACACTCTCCGTCTCTCTCACACACTCTCCGTCTCTCTCACACACTCACTCATGGGGCAAAATACGGACTTGGATTGAAAATTGGTTGGCTGACAGGAAACAAAGAGTAGTGATAAACAGCTCCCTTTCGGAATGGCAGGCGGTGACCAGTGGGGTACCACAGGGATCAGTACACATTATACATTTTTACAATATACATTAATGATATAGATGATGGTATTAAAAGTAATATCAGCAAATTTGCTGATGATACAAAGCTGGGTGGCAGGATGAAATGTGAGGAGGATGTTAGGAGAGTACAGGGTGACCTGGACAGGCTAGGTGAGTGGACGGATGCATGGCAGATGCAGTTTAATGTGGATAAATGTGTGGTTATCCACTTAGGTGGCAAGAACAGGAAGGCAGATTACTACCTCAATGGAATCAATTTATGTAAAGGGGCAGTACAACGAGATCTGGGTGTTCTTTTACATCAGTCAATGAAGGTAAGCATGCAGGTACTGCAAGCAGTGAAGAAAGCTAATAGCATGCTGGCCTTCATAACAAGAGGAATTGAGTATAGAAGCAAAGAGGCTCTTCTGCAGCTGTACAGTGCCCTGGTGAGCCTGCACCTGGAGTATTGTGTGCAGTTTTGGTCTCCAAATTTGAGGAAAGACATTCTGGCTATTGAGGGAGTGCAGCATAGATTCACTAGGTCAATTCCCGGAATGATGGGACTATCTTATATTGAAAGATTGGAGCGACTGGGCTTGTGTGTGCTTGAGTTTAGAAGGCTGAGAGGGGATCTGATTGAGACATATAAGATTATTAAAGGATTGGACACTCTGGAGGCAGGAAGCATGTTTCCGCTGATGGGTGAGTCCCGAACCAGAAGACACAGTTTAAAAATACGGGGTCGGTCACTTAGAACAGAGTTGAGGAGAGAGTTTTCACCCAGAGAGTGGTGGGTGTATGGAATGCTCTGCCCCAGAAGGCTGTGGAGGTCAAGTCTCTGGATACTTTCAAGGAAGAGTTGGATAGAGCTCCTAAGGATAGTGGAATCAATGGTTATGGGGATAAGGCAGGAACAGGATACTGATTGAGGATGATCAGCCATGATCATAATGAATGCTGATGCTGGCTCAAAAGGCAGAATGGCTTACTCCTGCACCAAGTGTCTATTATCCCTCTGCCTCTCTCTGTCTCTCTTTCACACTCTCGCTCTCACACACTTCAACATCATTTACTCTGCTCAGTTGCACCACAGCCTTATAATGTGCTGGCTTATCTAATGCCCTGAATAAAGAGGGAGTGCTGGTTGAGAAAGCCGAATGCTGTAAATCTGAAGGAAAAACAAACCACAGGTCTGTTCCAGTGCTGCTGAGCTACTGTCCTACAGAGGGTACTGTCTTCTCAATGTTGATGTGGAGGGTGCCAGGGTTGGACAAGGTCAGGTGTCACAGGACACCAGGTTAAAATCCAACAAGCCACCTGATGAGAAGGAGCAGCCTTCTGAAAGCCTATGATTTCAAATAGACCTGTTGGACTATAACCTGGTGTGGTGTGACCTCTGACTTTCTCAACTTTAATGCAATTAACCAATCTGAATTTGTCAAGTTTACTGTAAAGAAGTGTTTAAAAATAACTGTTAACCACATGTGAAACCTCAAGTGATGATCTTGTTCCAAAGAAATATTGACCCACTAAACTCAATAAGATGGAGAATCTGTTAATATGAAATTCTGTCAAATATGTTCATGTGTTGAAATGCCAAAGACATAATTTTTATTAAACATAAATAAGAGCGGAAATTATTTTAAAAATGTTGCAGTGGACTGGTGAGTTTGAGAACAGGCCAATGTCTGATCACTTAGTATGTAAAAGGCACAGAGGCACTGAATCTGCATATCGGACTATGGCTGTTAATTCAGAGAAGCTCAGAGCAACTTTCCTGAGAATTGTGCTTTCAAAGGTCTTCAAATTTACTGCACCCTTGTTCAGACTGAGCCATGATGAACATGGACAGAACCGACATAGGAATCAATCAGGTTGTCCAATGCTTGTCTGGCAACTGGGCAACCTGTTCCCAGTTCCAACCACAATCCTTCGATTGCACATTCTGTTAGTTTGGAAACTTATGGCTGTTATGGAATTTGTAGTTTCATTGGCTGAAATCTTTACACAGCCTGCATATTGAGTTTTTACCTTCTGATACTTTCTAATGACAATATAAAATGCTCTTTAAAGTGAATGTTTCCAATTCCTATTTCAAACCTCAAAATAAAATAAACTTTAGAAAAGCTCAGACTTTTCCTTTTATGTTACAGGTTTCCTACCTACTTCAGTGTAACTTGTATCCGACTTTGCTCTTATAAAATCCATTGAATCCCTAAAGTGTGGAAGCAGGCCATTCAGTTCATCAAGTCCACACAGACCATCCAAAAAGCATCCCACCCAGACCCACACCCCCACCCTATCCCTGTGACCCCACATCTCCCATGGTTAATCCACCTAGCCTGCACGTGCCTGGACACTATCGGCAACTTAGCATTGCCTAACTTGCACATCTTTGGACCCTCGTGCAGTGCTTTCTCCATTTCTAAACTGAAACTGCAATACAATGATGAGAGTGACTTCCTTTAATTATATGCTTCTGTTTTATTGTTTGCTTCTTAATGTAAATTTTTGTTGTTGGCTTTTTGAATACTAACTTTTGAGAATAAATTTAGATAATATTTAGAGGATAGTATTTTAGTCATTCCGACACATTGCTCTTGAGCCTCAGAACATGACACTCCTAGTCCCTGCCACTTCAACCTTTCCTTATCTATATTGTTGGGAGTTATGATGAAACATTTCACTTTAAATGTTTGTTATTACTTGATTTCTTTCGCTTTCAAGTGTTGACCAATCTCTGTCATTTCAGCGTGTTACTATTATAGTACACCAACTTTGGTCTTCCATTATTGTAATGATACAAAATAGCCACTCTGTCTTTTTTAATTCATAGGAAAAAGTTGAAAATAAGGACTTACTTGGAATCACCTAAGGTTTTGATGTTTCCACTCTGTCTCGATGTTAATCCTTTGGACAATATCGTCAGCGTGCGATTCTAACACTGAGTCCAATGCCACTGAAGTCGAAATTTAAGTGAAAGAAAGAAGTGATAGTTGCACAATATGAAGCCGTTGCACAAGTTTGCTGCTATGTGGAATAACTGAGCTGTGTAAACTGATGGTAGGAGACAAGTATCTATCAATCAGGACTGCTGATCCTCCGTTGTCATACCTTTTCAGGAAGTTACAACTTCCTTTATTATAATTTCTTGATAATGTAGAAATTTGTCATAAGTGACATGAAGTTGAAGTTTCTCATCTCATGCTTCTGGAGAATGCAAAACAAGATGTTTTAACTTGGTGACTCTTTCATTTACAATCTTGAACAGGGCCATTTCTACACAAATGCAAATACTTTGTTTAAGAAGGGATGTAAGGAGAAACCTCAGAACTATATACCTGTGAGCCTGACTTCTGTGGTGGTTAAGTTGTTGGAGGTGATCCTGACAGATAGGATGTATATGCACTTGGAGAGGCAAGGAATGCCTCAGGGTTAGTCAGCGTGGTTTTGTGCGAGGGAAATCATGTCTCATAAACTTGATGATTGAGTTTTTTGGAGAAGTAACGAAACAGATTGTTGAGGGCAGAGCAGTAAATGTTGTTTACTTGGACTTTAGTAAAGCCTTTGACAAGGTTCTGCGTGGTAGACTAAACTTAGATCATGTGATTCAGAGTGAGCTTATTCGATACAAAATTGGCTTAACAGCAGGAGACAGAGTGTTGATGAAGGGTTGCTTTTTGGACTGGAGGCCTATTGCCAGAGGTGTTCCAAAGGGTCCACTTTTGTTTTGTCATTTATATAAAAGATTTAGATGAGAATATAGAAGGTACAGTTAGTAAGTTTGCAGATGATGCCAAGCTTGGTGATATGATGGACATTGACAAAGGTTGTCTAAGATTAAAATGAGATCTTGATCAATTGGGTCAATGGGTGAAAAGTGACAGATAGAGTTTAATTTGGATAAGTGTAGGATATTGCATTGTGGGAAAACAAACAAAAATAGTACTTATACAGTTAATGTAGGGCCTTAGGTAGAGTTGTAGAACAGAGTGACCTAGGGGTTTAGATACATAATTCTTTGAAGTTTGCATCACATATAGACAGGGTGGTTAAGAAGGATTTAGCATGCTTGCCTTCATTGCTCAGACCATTGAGTATAGAAGATGGGATGTCATGTTGAGGTTGTACAAGACATTGGTGAGGTCTCTTCTGGAATACTGTGTCCAGTTCCAGTCACCCTGTTATACGAAGGATATTATTAAGCTGGAAAGGGTTCAGAAAGGATTTACCAGGATGTTGCTGGGAACGGAGGGTTTGAATGATGGAGAGGCTGGAACGTTTTTCACTGAAGCATAGGAGGTTGAGAGGTGACCTGAATAAAGATTTATAAAATCGTGAGTGGTATAGATAAGGTGAATGACAGGTGTCTTTTCTGTAGGGTGGGGGATTTCAAGACTAGCGGGAATATTTTTAAGGTGAGAGAAGGATTTATAAAAGTCAGGAGAGGCGACTTCTTTCCTTTACACAGTGGATGGCTTGTATGTGGAATTAACTACCAGAGGAAGTGGTGTATGTAGGTACAGTTGAACTTTAAAAAGACATTTAGATAAGTACATGAATAAGAAGTGTTTGGAGGAATATGGGCCAAGTGCAGGCAGGTGGGACTAGTTTAGATTGGTCGGCATGGACTGGATAGACTGAAGAGTCTGTATGACTCAAAGTCCCTCTAATAAGGAACAGGACTAGGCCACTCAGCCCTTCAAGCCTGCCATCCCATTCAGTAGCTCTACATTTCAGCACACCCCTGATACTTTTTCATCCCCTTGGTGATCAAGAAATCTATTTATCTCTGTTTTTAAAATATTTAAAGGTTCTCCATTGACTGCCTTTGGAGGAAGGGAATTTTAAAGATTCTCAATCCTTTGAGAGACAAAAATGTTTCCTCATCTTTGATTTAATTGGTAAACACCTTTCTGTACTATGACCCTGTGTTCTAGATTCTTCCATGAGAGGAAGCATCCTTTCCACATCTATCCGGTCAAGTCCCCTCAGGATCTTGTATGTTTCAATGAAGTCACTTCGGAGTCTTTTAAACTCCAAATGATCCAGGGCCTAACCTGTCTAGCCTTTCCTTATATGGCAATCTGCTCATTCCAGGTATTAGTCCAGTAAACCTTCTCTGAACTGCTTCCAATGCACCACCGTCCTTCTATATGTACGGTGGCCTGCACTGTACACAGTCCTCCAGATGAGGTCTGACCAGTACCCTGTATAATTGAAGGATAATCTCCCTACTCTTCCATTCAGTCCCCCTTACAAAAAGAACAGCAATTTATTAGCTTTCCAGATTACTTGCTGAACCAGCATACAAACCATATCCCAGATCTTTGCTCCCTCACCTAACCTATATATAACCCTTTTTAAGGGGAGATTCTTATGTCTTCACAGCACATTTTTCTAGTTGGCTTTGTGTTATTGGAAGATTAGCTACCATCTATAGCTTAATTGAAATCATTTGTATAAATTGTAAAGAGTTGAGATTCCAGTGACCCCTATGGACACCACTCATGACATTCTGCCAGCTTCAAAAGCTTACTGACTGCATTCCTACTGACTGCATCTGTTAACCAGCTAATCTTCTATCCCCACCACTATGTTACTCCCCTACACCATGAGCTTTTATTTTTCCACAATGACATTTATTGTAGCACTCAAATGATTTCTGGAAATCTAAGTATAATGCATCCACCGGTTCCCTCTTATCTACAATATAAGCTATATCAAAGAATCCAATCAGTTAATTAAAATGATTTTCCTTTGACAAGGCTATGTTGGCTCGACCTGGTTACCTTGAACTTATCCAAGTGACCCGCTAGAACATTTTTAATAATAGCTTCTAACATTTTCCCTATGGCAGACATTAGGCTATCTCTCCTTTGATTTCCTGCTTTCTGCCTTTTTACTTTTTTTAATAACGGAGTTACAGTAGCTATTTTTCTCAGCCAAAGGACTCCTCCCTGAATTATGAGTTTTGTAAACTTAAGACCGATGCATCATCGATTTCACTGCTAATTCTTTTAACACCCTCTGCACCAACCCTCTCGTCCTGAGTTGGTTGCAATTCCAAAAGTTTCCTCAGTACTGCTTTCCTAATAATTGTAACTTTCTTGAGTTCCTCTCTCCCTTTAAATTCCTGATTTGGAGTAGGTTGTTACTTCTATGCTGTCTAACGAAAACTGATACAAATCTCTCTGTCCTTTGATACTCATTCTCCAGACTCTCTTGCTGTAGGACCAGCACTTACATACTTGAACATGCAGGAGAATCTGAGGACTGCAGATTCTGGAGATCAGAGTCGAGTGTGTGTTGTTGGAAAAGCACAGCAGGTCATTCAGCATCCGAGGAGCAGGAGAATCAATGTTTCGGACATAAGCCCTTCATCAGGAATGTGGCGGGGCGAGGGGGCTGAGAGATAAGTAGGAGATTGTGGGTGGGGTGAGGTAGTTGGGAAGGTGATGGGTGGGGGGTGATGGTGATAGATTGGAGGGGAGGATGGAGTGGATAAATGGGAAGGAAGATGGACAGGTAGGACAGTACAAGAAGGTGGTGCTGAGTTGAAGGGTTGTATCTGGGAAGAGGTGTAGGGAGGAGAGATGAGGAAACTGGTGAAATCGACATTGATGCTGTGTGGAATATGCAGCTAATCTGATTTGAGTTAAAGGGCTACTCCTTTGGTGCTGAGTGCTCACACTAATAATGTAGCCTTTGGCTCCTTTACCAATGTTACCTTTGGATTAAGAGTAAAAAAAATGGTGTCAATATGCTTTACAGATGTAGAACTTAGTGGACTGCTCGTTAATTTCTAGGAATGTAACTCCTCAAGAAAAAAACATTAGTTATGGGAGGATTATTCCTAAATTTCTTAAGATTTTTTTCTTTGTCCAGTCATTGAAACTTGTCACTGAGGCTAAGTAACAGATTTGTGCCCTCGAGATGTTCTGTAACAGCCAGTAAAGTACTTTTAGGATATAGTCACTGTTACAATGCAGGGAATGCGGCAGTCATTATAGTAATGGCCAGGTAATCTGTTTTTAGTCATGATGAGGAGGTGCCGGTGTTGGACTGGGGTGAACAAGGTCAGAAGTCACACACCAGGTTAAGGTCCAACAGGTTTATTTGAAATGGCAAGATCTTCGACTGCTGCCCAGGCATCAGAAGTGAAGAGAAGCACTCAGGCGCAGAATTTACAATCCGGTCAGAAGATAAAACAAATGAACCCTCCCAGTTGGGGAACGCTTCATCGGTGAAGGACATTCAGCTTCAGATCTGCGGGTAAGCATCCTCCAAAGTGGCCTTCGAGATATGCAACAATGCAGAATTGCCAAGCAGAAACTGATAGCCAAGTTTCATACCCATGAAAATGGCCTCAACCGTGACCTTGGGTTCATGTCGCACTACATGTAACCCCACCATACTGTTCTGTATCTGTAAAATCTTCCTTGCTGTCTTGTTTTGACAGAACCACCATGGTGACTTGTCATGATCTCTCTCCTTTAATTAGTGTGTATAATTTTGGATTACTTGTTCCTTGGGTTAGACTCTCAGCATGCAACATTATACCTATCATCTTATTAGTCATTTGGTTTGTCTCCAGCACTACCTTATTTTTAATGTTTTATAATTATCTCTCTGCCTCAATTAATCGGAGTATCGGTCATCCCTTCACCTGCTTTTCAGTTGCTGTACTTTACTCACACCATCTGACACTTTGGATCACCTGCAGAGACCTATCATTCAGCCTGGCACCACTCCACTCGGATCATTTGTATGATAGAATCAAAATCCCTACAGTGTGGAAACAGGCCGTTTAGCCTGACAAGTCCATACGATCCCTCCGGAGAGTAACCCACCCAGACTCGATTACCCTATATTTACCCTGAACAATGCACCTAATCTACACATCCCTGAACATTACAGGCAATTTAACATGGCCATTTCACCTAACCTGTACATCTTTAGATCGTGGGAGACAAACCACATCACCGGAGGAAACCCTTGCAGACACGGGGAGAATGTGCAAACACCACACAAACAGTTGCCTAAGGCTGGAATCGAACCCAGGTCCCTGGTGCTCTGAGGCAGCAGTGCTAACCACTGAGCCACAATGCCGCCTTGATCGTGTGATCTCTCTGATTATAAATTCTGTGCCTGAGTGCTTCCTTTCAATTCACATGATGAAGAGGCAGTGATTTGAAAACTTGTGATTTCAAATTAATGTCTTGGACTATAACTTCTATTATGGACTAGGCCAGACCACTCAAAACCTTCTTGAGTAGGCAACCCAGGCCATAACTTTGCAATTTGTTTTGGTAAGTGTACAGTGAGAATTACTCCGAGTAAGCTAGCTAGGTTGACTACTAGGTTTTAAAATGGACAGAAATGTATTCACAAAATTAGACAAAGAAATACAAAGAACAGAATAAAGAACCCCTACAGAACTCAGTCTGACTTAATTATGCTGTTCCGAATGTACACAACAGTCCCAATAAGCAAACCCCCTTAAAATACAGTTACAAAATGGAACAGATGCTTACAGGTTGAAGTTAGAATGGCAGAAAGAGAGAGAGTTTCCACACAGCTTACTGTTGAACTCCTAACTGGTTCTGGACTGAACAGCACAGCTAGACAGCTGACCACTCCCCTTTCATTATACAAGTCACTTCTAAAACATGACTGCTTTGGCCTGAAGTCTCATCTGTTTACATATAAATAGAAAGACCTGTCAGTACCCTTTAATCTCTGTACCAAACCAGTCTAATTGGCACTGGACGCATTTATGACCCCTCTGAAACAAACCAAGGACATACTATCCTTGAGAAAAGGAACAGCTTTCAGAAAAAAGGAACCAGCTTTGTGACGCCTTGTGTCGTATGATGTCTGACCTTTGTTTTAGTGATCTTGAGTAAAGGATAAATTGCTGTAAAAAGTGGTTTTCTTGAATTTTATTTCCTTGTCATTCATCAGGACAATTTATAAAAATGCCAATATAAAGAAGAACAATGAGTTTATTCTGTATATAAGAAGAATCCGTTTATGGCTAGCGTATGCAGATTTGGCAGAGGTGTTGCAACAGACAATGTACCAGTTTGGTGATGACTGATAGTTAACTGACGAGCTCTGGTTAACTTCAGTCAGACTGAGTCTGAGAAACCAACCAAAAAATACATATTTTGTTCGGTTGATACAGTGTATATGTACACAATAAAGGCAAGACGAGAAACGTTCAAAAACGAAGTGTTATTTCAACAAGTCTCAAGTTCTATAGTATCTAACAACCGAATAAGTAATATTGGCTCAGGGGCATTGTCAATAAGTCCTGTCATGAAAACAAAGACCAAGGATATAGAGAAGATCTTGATTTAACATTTCATCCATGAAGTTGATAACTTGAAAAGACAGTACACCCTCAAAAACTGCCAACCTAGGATTTATGCTTCCACAGGCCTTTAAATTGCTACCATTTATTATTGGTGAAAGTGCTATTTATTGAGTGATGACTGGTGGGTTACTAATGGGATCCATCAAGAAAGATGAAGGAGGAGAAATGCTTCATTTAGGGTTGTATTGTCTTCATTTTTTGTGTATGTAGAAAAGAGAATTGTGACAAGACAAGATAGCTTAATTAATACTGACAATTATAGGTTGTTTGAGTGAAAAAAGCTGTGAGGCTTGGTCCAGGAAGTAGCATTGTTGGTCACGGACAACGTGCGAGCTGTCAAAAAGATTGAATCGTGAGGTGGGGGAAATATCATGATTGCCACCTAGTATCAGCTTTTTTATACTTCACTTATGAGCTGGGGGTGGGCCTGCATTCCCACTACAGGAATCAATCTCGGGTGATTCTCACTGAGATTCAGAATTTCCTGATAATTGCCCACTTGTATGGGCAACAATCGTCTCATAGTGAATCACACCAATATTTCCTGAGTGTTATTATTGAGAGCTGGGATATAAGTGTGTCAAATTTGTAAAATCATCTTAACAGGCACTTGAGCAAAGCATCAAACTTGTACCTTTTTCCCATTTCTGATCCCTGATGAAAATTGAAGTTTGTAGTAATCATTTATTCATGTGAAGCATTGAATGTTTGAAGATTCTTTTTTAATACAAATCATTTTTATGCAGTGAAGAGATATTTAAAGACCAGGACAATACATTTTCAGTCTCCTTGATGAGAAACATTGGCAGTAGCCTGAACACACTTGGACGACTTTTATAATTTTGGAATTCTGCTTGTGATAGGCTCTGAGCTGACCACATCTTTCTGAAGTTTTTAAATGAACAGAAACCATAGAAACAGAGGCTGGAAAACTGAAACTAAATAGAGAAAACTTTGAGAAACAGGCAGCAGGTCTCTCAATATCTGACAGCTAAGAAAGGGTTAAACACCCAAATGTTTTCTTTGTTCTTAACAAATGCTATCTGAGGATTTCAGGTATCGAGAATTTGAAATGGCTGTACGCTCAGTGAAAATGTCCCTTTTCATTCTTCTGGTGATTAACCCGAGGAGAAAGGGAGGTCTGCAGATGCTGGAGATCAAAGTTGAAACTTGATTGCTGGAACAGCACAGCAGGTCAGGCAGCATCCAGGGAACAGGAGATTCGACGTTTCGGGCACAGGCCCTTCTTCAGGATTCCTGAAGAAGGGCCTGTGCCCGAAACGTCGAATCTCCTGTTCCCTGGATGCTGCCTGACTTGCTGTGCTGTTCCAGCAATCAAGTTTCAACTGGTGATTAACCCGGGTCTGTATTGATAACCAGAAGGTGCTGAAAGAACTCCTCACAGCTGCTGCCAGACCGGCTGAGAGGAACAGGTTTAATGTTTTGAGTCTGATAGAACTGTGCTTTGGAACTGTGAAAATCTGCCGGGTTTCTCCAGTGCATTTTATTTTTACTTCAAATCTCCAGCATCCACAGCATTGTGATTCCACCTTATTATTGAGGTTTTGGCAAAAAGTAGGAATAATCCATCGTCTTTTAAAATCTTGAAACTTGTCCAAAATCCTATTTCCCCCTTTGTTGTAATTTAAACAAAAAAGTTATGATTTTAATTTTTAAGTTGTTATCCTCTATTGCACTTTGGTTCATGACCATGATGTTTGGATTTCCATTGTTGCGTGCAGAAGTCCCAGCTGAATTCTAACCAATGGCCTTGACTTTGTATTTAGTACAATGTCTTTGCTTTAGCATTTGCAATTCCAATGATGTTTTTAGTTTTATTTTAAATATGTAGACCAATTCAGATCTTTGCACTTTAGGAAGTAGTAGGGGTCATTCAGGCTGTTCAAAGAGATTTACAAGAATAGTTCCAGGGATGAGGGATTTTAGTCACAAGTTTGGATTGGAAAAGTTGATATAGTTCTGCTCGAAGCAAGGGAGACAATGCGGAAAGTTTAGAAGATTACAAAACGTTGTTTTTAATTGACTATTGTTATTTTGGAGTTTTGATGGTCTGTAATTCAGAAGCCTTTATTTCTTTATTTTTCTTTTTTCTCTAAGAACTTGTATTCCAGAATCTGTATTTAGGTACCTTTGTACCTAAGATGGTGCTATAGGTGGCGACTTGCAACCTTTTCACTGTATTCGTGTAAGTACTTGTGACAATACAGCTCATTAATTCAATTCTAGACATGTCTGGATAAGGTAGAATAAGGAAAAATCTGTTCCCACTGGATGACACTGATTTAAGGATTTGGGCATGAGTTGCAAAGGGAATTTACCTTATGCAGCGCACAATAATATCGTGGAGCGTAAAGCCTACATCAAGATTGAAAGCATGGGCCAGCAGACATGATGGGCTGAATGTCCTCCTAATGTACAGTAATGCTTCTGTGATTCTGTTCGTTAATAGGAAATTGAATTTAAAGGAAATAAATGTCAGGGCTATGGGAATGGAGCAGGAGAGTTGAATTGCTCCACAATAAATGGGCATGGACTTAATGGGCACAGTGGTCTCTTCGTGCCATGAATGGCTCAGTGACTCTATGACAATACTATCATTGATCTGCCCGCCTGGACTCTGGGATCTTTCTGTCATTGTATTCTTTTAAGTAGTGACTACCATTCTATGGTCTTGCCTAATGTTACTGTTATCTGGAACCAGATTAGTACGTAATATTTCTCCACTCCTCCTTATATGTGCCTCCTATTGATTGCTTGAGAAAATTTTACAAAGAAAATTCTGAACACACTGTAGGAAATACTGAAAGAAGAATGAGAGAGTGATTATTGAGCTGTTGCCTTCGCAATTTAACATGTTTCAGGGCTAGCTGTGTACTTTGAAACTGCAGATACTGTTGCATTGTGGGAAAACGTCAATCCAATTTGCATAGAGAAGATCCTGTATTCATCAAAATGATCAATAACCTCTCAATCACTTATTCTAAGTGATGTTATTTAGGGATAAATGTTTGCCAGCTGCTGGGAGAAGTACTGCGGTCCGCTTCCAAAATATCATTGAATTAGTTGCATGCTCTCAAAAGCAGACAGATCCTACAGAATACTGAACAGCCTGGACAGAATGGATGTTGGGAAGATGTTTCCATTGGCAGGAGAGTTAAGGATGTGAGGGCACGGCCTTAGAGTAAAGGGAACACCATTTAGAACAGAGATAAGGAGAAACATCTTTAGCCAGAGAGCTATGAACCTCTGGAATTCATTGCCACAGAAGGCTGTGGAGGCCAGGTCATTGAGTATATTTAAGACAGAGATAGATAAGTTCTTGATTGCCAAGGAGGTTGCCAGGGAGAAGGCGGGAAAATGAGGTTGAAAACCTACAAGCCATGATCGGATGGCACAATAAACTCAGTGAGCCATTTCTGCTGCTACAATAGAATATTAGGATGGTTGCAGTACAAAAGCAGGGTATTTTCATCTGTAATGCTCTCTGCAAAAGTAATTTGCACAGAGACACCACTATGTTTCATATCGTTCAGCAATTCATCCTTGAAAGATAGTACCTCCAGTAGTGCAACAGTCCCTCAGAACTTCTTTGTTCATGTGCACAAAACTCTGGAGCCGACAAGCACTGATTCAGACTGAAGTGCTATTAGCAGAATAAAAGCGGATGCTGAGCAGGTGGACAGCCCCTGCACTCCAATCCCATTATAAAAAGGCCTATAGGTGAAGCATTTGTATACAGCACCATACCATAGAATCCCTGCAGTGTGGAAACGGGCCCTTTGGCCCAACAAGTCCACACCGACCCTCTGAAGAGTAACCCACCCAGACCCATTCTCCTACCCAATTACTCCACACTTGCCCTGACTAATGCAACTAACCTACACATCCCTGAACATTATGGGCAATTTGAGCATGGCCAATTCACCTAACCTGCTTATCTTTGGACTGTGGGAGGAAATTGGAGTACCCGGAGGAAATCCACGCAGAACAGGGAGAAGGGTAACTGTCTGCACGGAGTTTGCACAGAGGCTGGAATCAAACCCGTGTCCCTGGCACTGTGAGGCAGCAGTGCTAACCGCTGAGTCACCGTGCTGCCGGATATGAAATCTGGAAACTGGTAATGTGGGCCACTTGAAAAATGTGCTTTTCCTACTAGTCTGTGAACCACTTAATTAATTCTTCATTTACATTCAGCTCTAAGAAGGAGAAAATTAACGATGTTTTGTGAAAGTGAGGTACTGATATGCTTTCTAGGTCAGGGGGCTGGAAAATGTCTGAGAGATGGATGATGCTCCCACCTCCGAAACTACTACACTTTTCAACTTCAAAGGCTCATGGTTGAATTTGTCAGGTCCTTGGCCATAAAAAGCTTTGCTGAAGAAGTGAATGCATTTGTCATTATGTGTGACAGCTCAGGGATTGGGTTTTGTTGGGACTGGGTGATCAAATGGATATTTAGTTGACAGTAGTATTCTGCTTCTCACATCAGGAAGAAGCATTCTGAGGCTTCTTTTTGTTCTTCCTAAACAGTATCTTAGTGAATGACTTGCACAGCAGGAAGTAGATGACTGGATCGAGGCAAACATTAAATGCACAAAGCAGCTGTGATGCTTCCTTTGCATAATACAGCCTGTTGAATGCTGTACAGTCTATTTTGTTCTTTCGACCCTGATCATAAGGAAGTCTGATAATTTGATAAGGCACAAAGCAGATGATGAAGACCGCCATAATGCTGAAAATGTTACGATTTGCTCTCTTTTTCACATTGCTGGAGTCCTTTTGCACTTTCTGATCGGACCAGTATATCTTGTTTAAGATGGCTGAATAACAGATAATGAGGAGCACAAAGGTGATCCAGAAAATAACTTGGCATTTTAAAATGATGAAATGATGCCAGGTTTTACCCAGCTCACTTTTCAACCTGTAGCACCGTGTGGCGTTATCCTTTGTGGGGGTGTGGTTTGTCAGAATGACATTTGGCAGTGCAAAGCCTGTCATAAATACCCAGCAACCCACACTGACACACTTGGCAAAGGGGACCTTTTGCACAGTCAGATTTCTCATGGGACGCACTATCTTTAGGTACCTGTCGAAGCTGATGAGGCCGAGGAATATGATGCTCAGGTACATGCAGTTGTAGAAGATGACGAGAGTGTAACGACACGCAATTGCTTGCAACTGCCAGGGCCCAAGATGCGAGTCAAACAGGATTTTGAAAGGCAGTGTCATGGTCATTACCAGATCAGTGGTGACAATGTTCTTGAGATAAACGACAAAGCTGGAGTGACTTGGTATATGACAGAAGATCCAGACTGCCAGTGTGTTCAGCAGTAAGCCTCCAACAAAAACAAAGAAATATAAAACTGGAAGGACCGCCATTGTCACTGTTGGGTTCCGCAAGGTTTTGCAGTCTGTGCTGTTGAGGAAATCTGAACTCATGTCCATTTCTGTGTATTTCAAGGGGAAAACAATTAAAAGGTTAATACTTTGTCACATAGGATGTATAACATAGAAACAAGATTTTTGGATGTGTTCATGCTGGTGATAGTGCTTAATCTCCTCCCATGTTTCCTCTTCTACATACTAAAGACTGATTACTAAACTTAGTGATCTCGGACCAAACCCCACTTTCTGCAACTGGATTCTCAGTTTCCTGACCCACAGGCCACAATCAGTGAAGACTGGGGACAATATTTCATCCTCACTAATATTCAACAATGGAGCCTCCTAGAGGTGTGTACACAGCCCCCTACTGTACTCACTGTATACCCATGACTGTGTCACCAAATATCAGACTAATGCCATTTACAAGTTTGCTGATGACACCACCATAGTCGGTCGAGTCTCAGATGGCGATGAAACAGACTACAGACGGGAGGTGGAAGACCTGGAAAAATGGTGCACTGAGAACAACCTAGCTCTCAATGCTGGCAAAACCAAGGAACTCATTATTGACTTTCAGCAGGATGTTACTCATGCCCCCATACACATTAACAGCACATAGGTGGAACGTGTGGAGAATGTCAAGTTCCTGGGAGTGGTCCTCCACAACAAGCTTTCTTGGACTCTTCATGTGGACGCACTGGTTACAAAGGCCCAACAACGTCGCTTCTTCCTCAGGCAGCTGAGAAGATTTGGCATGACGGTGAATACCCTTACCAACTTCGATAGGTGCGCCATTGAGAGCATTCTGTCTGGATGTATCACTACCTGGTATGGCAACTGTACCATTCAAGATTGGAGACAGTTACAGAGGGTGGTGAACTGCGTCCAAACAATCACAAAGGCCAACCTGCCATCTGTAGAATCCATCTACCAGGCCCGCTGTCAAAGGCTGCCAGCACTCTCAAAGATCCATCCCACCCTGGCAATGTTTTTCTACAACCTCTACATCGGGGAGAAGGTACAGAAACCTGAACACATGCACCAGCCAGTTTCATGACAGTTTCTACCCTACTGTTGTTAGAATACTGAATGGACTCTCAAACTCGTAACATTCGCCTGTACCTGTGTTTTTGTTTTTGCTGCTGTTTACCTATTATTTACTATCGATGCTATTTAACTCTGTGATCTGCCTGTATTGCTCGCAAGACAAAGCTTTTCACTGTGCCTCGGTACACGTGACAATAAATTCAATTCAATTCAATTCTAACTTTACCAGCATAGCACTTCTCCCTCGCACGCTTGTGTAGCTTTCCTCTAAATACATCTGAAGTATTCACCCTGGCCATTCTGTTCTTGTTGAGAGTTCAACATTCTTATCATTTCACAATCAGTTCAAAGCAATGAGCATGATCCAGTTACTGTTACGGTAATATAGCTGAACGGTGACCGAGTAAAAGGTAAAAACAATGACTGCAGACGCTGGAAACCAGATTCTGGATTAGTGGTGCTGGAAGAGCACAGCAGTTCAGGCAGCATCCGAGGAGCAGTAAAATCGATGTTTCGGGCAAAAGCCCTTCATCAGGAATAAAGACAGAGAGCCTAAAGGGTGGAGAGATAAGCTAGAGGAGGGTGGGGGTGGGGAGAAAGTAGCATAGAGTATAATAGGTGAGTGGGGAAGGGGATGAAGGTGATAGGTCAGGGAGGAGGGTGGAGTGGATAGGTGGAAAAGAAGATAGGCAGATAGGACAAGTCATGGGGACAGTGCTGAGCTGGAAGTTTGGAGCTGGGGTGAGGTGGGGGAAGGGGAAATGAGGAAACAATTGAAGTCCACATTGATGCCCTGGGGTTGAAGTGTTCCGAGGCGGAAGATGAGGTGTTCTTCCTCCAGGCGTCTGGTGGTGAGGGAGCGGCGGTAAAAGAGGCCCAGGACCTCCATGTCCTCGGCAGAATGGGAGGGGGAGTTGAAATGTTGGGCCACAGGGCGGTGTGGTTGATTGGTGCGGGTGTCCCGGAGATGTTCCCTAAAGCGCTCTGCTAGGAGGCGTCCAGTCTCCCCAATGTAGAGGAGACCGCATCAGGAGCAACGGGTACAATAAATGATATTGGTGATGTGCAGGTAAAACTTTGGCTGTGGAAGGCTCCTTTAGGGCCTTGGATGGAGGTGAGGGAGGAGGTTTGGGCGCAGGTTTTGCAATTCCTGCGGTGGCAGGGAAAGGTGCCAGGATGGGAAGGTGGGTTGTAGGGGGGCATGGAACTGACCAGATAGTCGCGGAAGGAATGGCCTTTGCGGAAGGCGGAAAGGGTTGGGGAGGGAAATATATCCCTGGTGGTGGGTTCTTTTTGGAGGTAGCGGAAATGTCGGCAGATGATTTGGTTTATGCGAAGGTGGAAGGTGAGCACCAGGGGTGTTCTGTCCTTGTTACGGTGACTGAGGCTGGTATCTGAATATTTATGGACAGCTGACTTCCAAAACATGAACCCAACGTGTTGGCAAGCCAATGGCATGTGCAGGTTCTCGGACTGCATGGGTTAGAGGGAACATTGGCAGCAATATGGGCACAGTAGAAATCAGGAAACTTATGGTGTGGGTGATGAAATCTACGCAATTTTTGTGATGCCTTCCATGTGCATGCAGACTTTGTCATCCAACAAACATTGATGTTATGGAAAATAAATTGTTGGAAGGTGTATGTGGAGTTATCTTGAGAATTGTTTTGAAAAACCAACTTTGTAAGAAGTGAACAAGTCACTTTGTGTCTCATGCAAAGTAGTGAAAGTACCTGGGGAAGGACGATCAAGGGGCAGCAAGTCCTAACAAACCAAAAAGAGCCACCTCGGCAAATCCTGTGGACAGGGACCATTGAACTAACTTGCTGGATTTCTTTCCGCCCATAACATCCACTTTTATTTTGGGTCTATCTGTCCGTGTCTGTTTAGGAGTCTTGGCAAACCAAAAATGATCAACTCGGCAAACTATTTAATTGCCTTCCCAGTTTTTCCCACCAGCCATAACGCCAACAGTTCATTTAGAGAGTGTCTCTATGTTTGCGTGTTGTAGCTTGGCTAGATGATCAGAGTTTTAACGAGCATAACTATATATTGACAACTCATAGATTCTCACTACAGCTTAAAAACTATTTGTAATAATATAAGGGAAGATGATGGCCTGGTAAAATTACCATGGACTGTTAATCTGGAGATCCAGAATATGTTCTGGGGACCCAGCTTCAAATGGTGGAATTTGAATTCAATTTTTAAAAAAATCTGGAATCAATAGTCTAATGATGACCAAACATTATCAATTGTCAGAAAAACTCATCTTGTTCACTAATGCCCTTAAAGGAAGGAGCCTGCCATCCTTACCCAGTGTTACATCATGGGGTAAACCCTTCTGCTAATTGAACCAAACACACAGAAAAGCTCACCTCGCCTCATAATCTGTTAAAGTATGAGTGACAGAGAACTAAACAAATGCCACTATTTAAAGAAAATATAACTATGTTATGCTTTAACTCCAACAAAGAGCATTAAACAACTCTCTACAACTGTCAGCCTCCTTTGTCTTAACGGTTTATCTATCTTCCACTGCAAAACAATATACTAATCCGATAAAGCCCCTATTAAGTTTACAGTAAGTCAGTTTTCAAAACCAGCCAGCGGTATCGATCCTCCTCTGTAGATTTTCCCTGGGTTGTCTTCTGTCTTCTACTGCAAAGATATTTCATATGAGAAAGGTACCTTTCAGAGAGCATGTTTTTGAATAGCAGTCATTTGATGGCAGAAGGTGCTCTTTCTCTGGCTAACTGTTCAAAATTTTTTGTATCCCAAAACATTGGATCATCTCATTGTTTTGACAACATTAAAACAAATAAAATTGTAACTTGATTGGGTTTTAGTATGTTTGGGGATAATTTAAACTGGTTGAATTCGAATGGTTGCAAAAACCACTCATTGCCTGAGCTACACCTTAAATGTTATATCTTCAAATTATCCAGCACACTCTGTGCCTGCACTCAGTCATATGACAGGTGCTTGCCAGCTTTTCAACTTGCACTCTCTCTTAAAGGTATAGTACATACCTTCAACTCCACAACACTGGTCTGGCCTACATGTGACTTCAGATCCATAGCAATATGGTTGACATTTAATTGCCCTCTGGGCAATTAGGGATGGGCAATAAATGCTGCCTAACCACCAATACTCGCATTCAATGAATGAATTTTAAAAATGCAATTCTTGTTAAGTACAAAAATGTGGTCAACTTGAGTCTAAAAAGATGGGTATATTGGGGAATTCAGTATTCTTTGATTAAAAGTTTTAAATTTTGTAACAACTCTGGGAATAGTGGGGGCTTGACTGCCAATATGGCACCCCAAGGGGTTGTGACAGTAGCTGTGTAATGTGAGGGACAAAAAGGTGACTGTGAATCTATGGTCAAAAGTGTTTGCCAGCTGAGTGTTTTTTTTTCTTCGTTCCAACTGAAGGCAGCTTTCTGTCTGTCTTCACTCATATTGTAGTACCTGCCAACAACATCTGTGATTTTATTTTGGGGAGGGTTGGTGCTTAAGTAAGTGTGCTGAAACTTTTAAACTTTCTTTCTGTGGTGTCATTGAGTATTTTAGAAGGGTGACATGTGCATGATGAAAACTGCATCTTTGGGGTTGCTCGGAGAGAACATTGGAGCCTGCATTGGTCACAGGCTATACTTCATTTCCAACTGTTTTTCTTCCCCCTACTATTACTGCCAGTTTACTTCTTCCATCTCATTTGTTTCTTGCAGGATGTTAGCTAGTTCTCAAAAGCGGCAACCTTGTCCACTTCTCTTTCTTTATTTCTTCACATCCCCCACTCTTCTCCTGAAGTCATTTGAAAGCTTATGTAACATTGCATCACACTGTGCCTCAGTTACCCAATGCTGTTAGCAGAAGAGCCCACGATCCTGACAAGACTAAGAGACAACCAGAGCTCAAAGAATGAATAGCACAATCATGTTTGAACCATAACATTCCGAACGAGAGCCTGCGTACCTGCCTTGTGCTTTATCTATGTTCATGCTTTGTCCTGTTACCTGGCATTGCAATACTTTATTCTCTTTGTAGCTTCAGTGAAACCAGCAGTTTGCTTATCAGATATTGATTCTTCCTTGTGTTAATGCTTATCTTAATCAATGCCACTGTGCAATATGTTTTTGACTATTCATAGACATTAGTTGTAGCAAGCTCAGAATTATGGAATTGTTTACTTGTTCAGTATGAAATATTTTGTTAATTGTGTCAAGAATACTTATCAACAATTCTGAATTTCCCTCTTAGAAGCTGACAGACTGATGTTTCTACAAACTTGGTGCAGTTCTCAATTTTCTGTTTGCACATTACCCTTTATTAAACATAATTTTAATTTCTATTTGATTGTCCACACTGACCTTCTGGGACCTATATAATCATGTTCTTGCACTTTTTTTCTTTGCATTAGCCTGTGGTGGACATGACAATTCAATGAAAAGACAACTTCTATTTAACAAAATGTTACAATAGAATTGAAAGCAAACACTTACCGGAGTTACCGTCAGGCTGTGGTTCTTTCCCTGATTATCCTTCTGAGTATTTTTGAAGGATTCTAACATGTACAAATTAACCCAAACCTGCTGGAGCTGTCTGAGCATTTGGTTTGAAGATCTTATATTTATTTCATGCAGCAAGCAGTGTCATTTGACCTTTGGTTCATGAGACAGCTCTGATATATTTGAGGAGATTACTGTTTCCTGTTTTCAATCTCTAGAATCAGCAATGTTGCAACATTTTAGCATTCGATTAATATGTGCTGATATGAACCCATGTTACAGCATTGACAATTATGGGGCAGACACAGGGTTCAACACAGCTGTCTGAATGTTGCTGTCTGAATTGTGCCCCTCTAGCTTGAGCTTTATGAAGGTTGCATCGCACTGTCTGCCTTGCCATTGAAATGCAGTAAGTGATGTAAAATGTCATAACTTTGTGGTGAATATGAGCTAAGATTTACCTCTTCATTCCAGACTTATTCATTCTGGTTTAAGTGTGCTTTCAGTGATGTAGTGAACATTAATGACTGCAAAGCAATGTCTTTGCCACTAAAATAAAGTGTGTGGTCTCGTTCTTTCAAATTTTAATTCCTGTTGGAGATTTTAAAAGTGTCACTTTACTTTGTCATTTTTATCACCTTCTTGATTCAGTTTTTGTTTCCTATCCTTTATTAATTTTTTTTGATACCCAATGTGATATTGAATGCACCCTTTCTAATTTATGTTTTCCTTCTCTGTCTTCTCAATTTTTTTTTACCTGATACAGAGCCTCGGTGAGACCACACCAGGAATATTGTGCGGTGATATTCCCCTTACCTCAGGGTGTCCTTGCTGTGGAAGGAGTGCAGGAAAGGTTTACCAGAGTGATTTTCTGGGATGGCAGGGCTGACATATGAGGAGAGGTTGAATTGATTAGAATTGTTTTCATTGCAGTTCATAAGAATGAGGGGGAATCTCCTAGAAACGTTGAAAATTCTAACAGGACTAGACAGGGTGGATGCAGGAAGGGTGTTCCTGATGGTGGGAGTGTCCTGAACCACGGGTCACAATTGAAAGATACAGGGTCATTGTTTAGGACTGAGATGAGGGGAAATGTCTTCACCCAGAGTGTGATGAACCTGTGGAATTTGCTACCACAGGATACAGTTGAGGTCAGTGATTTAAAGAAGGTTTGGATATAGTGATTGGGGCTAAAGAGGTCAAAGGATGATGGGGAAAAGCAGGAACAGCCTATCTGTAGTTGGATTTCAGATTTTGTGTGATCAACCCTGATCAAAATTCCTACTATTATCAGACTACACCTTAGGTAAAGAGCTGGGAAAGCTAATGTCAGATACCAAAACATAAGGTGGATTTAATTAGCGGAGATGTTAGATGACCTGCTACAGAAATATTAGACCCATTATAAACAATTCTGAACATATTTCAGTACCCTGTAAACATTCTAGGAGTGTCTCGTTGATATCTTTACCCATCTGATTTTTGCAGATATCATGTAGATTAAAAATCTATCATTGTTATTGCTGTGCTTTCCGTACATATCTTAAAACTGATTTTATTCTAAATTCCACTGAAAGAAATAAATTATTATGACTGGATTAAGATTAAAAGAGAGCACTAATTTTTTTTATCGTGTTGGAGAAATTTGTCATTCCAGAAGTGCAGAATTAGTGTTTCAGGTCTAGTGAGATGTTTAGTGGTAGTTACGAAGGGTTTTTTTTAAAGGCAAGAGGTGGAAGGTTCGGTCAAATCACCCACTGCTCACGTATTGTTTGTGGGGAGGAATTTTCACAGCAGATTCTATGGAAGAACATGGGCCACAACGACCTCTGTTTTACCTTGTTCTGTGCATGTGCAGACTTCTGAAGCTATCCATTTCCATGGACTAATGGCAGCTGTGATGCTCTTTGACCTGAAAGCTGGAAAGACTAGGTGTAATTTCTTCAAAATGTCTGTGGGATGTGGCGTTGGATTTCAGATTTTTGAAAAGCACATTTAAGGGGTTTCTTTAGTTGTAAAGGGACTCGTTGTGATATTCTTGGGTAGATAGTCATGTAGCATGTTGACCCTTGATCTGGAAGCACTGGATGGAAGTGAACGTACATACACAAGCAAAAGGGTTGTGAACATGATATCTTACTGCTGTTACTAATCAGTGTTGTACTAATCAACCAGGCTTTTCAATGATATTCGTTAAAGGAGCCTTTAGGGAATATAAGGCATCGAGACTGTTTAAGACAAGTATTAAAGGCTTCTGCAGGACTGTGTCATTCAGGTCATGCCTGTTTGCTTCGTGTAAAGTCCTTGGAAAGGTATTGAATGGAATGGAATTGAATTGAATTTATTGTCACGTGTACCGAGGCACAGTGAAAAGCTTTGTCTTGCGAGCAAGACAGGCAGATCACAGAGTTAAGTAGCATAGATAGTAAATAATAGGTAAACAGCAGCAAAAACAAAATACAGGTACTGGCGAATGTTAAGGGTTTGTGAGTCTATTTAGTATTCTAACAACAGCAGGGTAGAACTGTTTCGAAGCATGTGTTCAGGCTTCTGTATCTTCTCCCTGATGGTCAAGGTTGTAGAAAAACATTGCTAGGGTGGGATGAATCTTTGAGAGTGCCAGTGGCCTTTCCTTGACAGCGGGCCTGGTAGATGGATTCTATAGATGGGAGGTTGGCCTTTGTGATTGTCCAGGCAGAGTTCACCACTCTCTGTAACCGTCTCTGATCTTGAATGGTACAGTTGCCATACCAGGGAGTGATACATCCAGACAGAAAGCTCCCGATGGCGCACCTATAAAAATTGGCAAGGGTATTTGCCATCATGCCAAATTTCCCCAGCTACCTGAGGAAGAAGAGACATTGTTGGGCTTTTGTAACCAATGCATCCACATGAAGAGTCCAAGAAAGCTTGTTGTGGATGACCACTCCCAGGAGCGTGACATTCTCCACTCGTCCCACCTCTGCACTGTTAATGTGTAGGGGGGCATGAGTAACATCCCGCCGAAAATCAATAATGAGGTAGAGTCACCATCGGCCAGAGGATCATAGGGCTGCTTTTGCATGGGAAGTTGCAGTCTATGAGAGCTGCTCTCCCATAGAGGTAGTGAGTTTAACCTGAGGGTCACAACACTAAACGTGATGGGTGAGGTTGAAAAGATGTGACCTTCATGAAGACCTCAGCCAGTGTGGGAATTGAACCTGAGATGTTGGGTTCACTCTGCATTGCAAACTAACTATGCTAATTGACCCCCTAAAAGGCTATGACTAAGTGTGACTCTATGGAGAAATTGCTTGAATGGGAAAGTAAAATGCAATGTCGGGGGAATACATGCAGGTATTTTCATTGTGTGGGATCTCGCTTTGTTGCATGGGATTGTTCAAAGTGAATTCTACTTTTTATTTCCAAAATCATATGCTATATTTAACTTGCATTGGTTCTGATTTGTGTTATAGCATTAGACAAAAGAAAATTGAAACCTTGTTGATAATTCCTTCATTTCAAGGATGTTGGGTAATTTTGTAATTTTGGTTCATGATTTCCCCAACAGAAAACATTAAACAGCAGATATCAGTTTCATCTTGATGGCCATTGAGAAATATGGAGCAACAAAGTTTTAATATTGTTAATCGACTATATTATATAATTTGTTGAAGTTAATTCATTTTTGAAGGGCAGTTATTTTTCTGAGTTCTTTGCCACAGCCCATTCCTTATCATTGGGCTATACCTTAACTACTGTTGAATTAATGGGTGTGTATCCAAGTCAGACAGTTCTGGCTGAATGTACCATAAGCATGCAATTCTGATCTCCCTGCTGTAGGAAAGATGTTGTGAAACTTGCATGGCTTCAGAAAATATTTACAAGGATGTTTCCAGGTTTGGAGGGTTTGAGCTATAGAGAGAGTCTGAATAGGCTCGGGCTATTTTTCTTGGTACATTGGTGGCTGAGGAGTGAACTTAGCGGTTTATAAAATCATGAGGGGGAATAGGCAAGGTCTTTTCCTCCAGGGAGGGAAGGGGTAGGGCGAGTCCAAAACTAGGGTAGGTTTAAGGTGGGAGGGGAAAGATTTAAAAGGGACCTAAGGGTGGTGTGTGTATGGAATGAGCTGCCAGAGGACATAGTGGAGGCTGGTGCAATTACAACATTTAAAAGGCATCTGGATAGGTATATGAATAGGAAGGGTTTCGAGGGATGTGGGCCAAGTGCTGGCAAATGGGACTAGATTAATTTAGGATATCTGGTCGGCATGGACAAGTTGGGACGAAGGGTCTGTTTCCATACTGTACTGTTCTATGACTCAATATACACATGTGATGTCTGTGCTGTCTATAGTTACAAGAATAAACATTTCAAGTTGTGATTTTGGCTAGAAACTTCTAATCAGAATTTTTTAAAAAAGCAAATGCACTCTTTCTTAGTAATTTCAATTATTTATTTATGGTGTTAAATATAGTATCAAAACAATAGCATTTCTGATATAAGCTTCCATATATGGATGACATGGTGGCTTAGCAGTTAGCACTGCTGCCTCACAGTATCAGGGACCCAGGTTCGATTCCAGCCTCTGGCAACTGTCTGTATGGAGTTTGCACATTCTCCCAGTGTCTGTGTGGGTTTGCTCCGGAGTCATCCAGATGCTCTGGGTTTCTCCCACAGTCCAAAGATATTCAGGTTAGATGGATTGGCTGTGTTAAATTGCCTGCCGTGTCCAGGGACAGGTGAGGTGGGTAAGCCTTGGGAAATGCAGGGTTATGAGGGATTGGGTGGGGGAGAATGCTTTTTTTGGAGGGTCACTATGGACCCAATGGGCTGAATGACCTGCTTCTCACTGTAAGCATTCTATGATTCATTAAACTTTGAAATACACTTTGTTTCAGTGGAGTCCTTTGGCTGCATTCTGGAGAAAGTGAGGGCTGCAGATGCTGGAGATCAGAGTACAGTGTGTAGTGCTGGAAAAAGCACAGCGGGCCAGGCAGCATTCGAGGAGCAGGATAATTGATGTTTCGGGCAAAAGCCCTTCATCAGGAATGAGGCTGTGAGCCAAGGGGATAGTGAGATAAATGGGACGAGTGTGGAGATTGGGAGGGGGTGGGGGGTGGGGTTTGGATTGACATGGGTATTGGAGGGGGGGGGGGGGGGAATGTGGGGTGTGGGGAAGGGGGAGGAGGGGAGGAAAGCAGGAAATTGACACTAGGTAATAGTGCTCAACACAGCCCAGACCATCATGCAAGCCAACCTTCTATCCACTGACTCCATCTACTCTTCTCAATGTCTCAGAAAGGCAATCAACATCATTAAAGAGCCCTTGAATTTCCTAAGTTTTTTTTAATCTTTGAAGCATTGGAACCAGGGTGATACCAAAAGTGGATTGTGCAGTGTTGCAGCTTATACGGTGACAACGCCGTCACTTTAAGAAGTTATTTTGTTTTATTTTTGAGAAGTTGTAAGGCTGAGATACTCGTTAAGAGCACTTAAGTAAACAGCTTGGGAGGCCTTGTCTTATTTTTACAGCCTGTGGCCAGCTCTCAGACCAGGATTTCTGAGTAGCATCAGAAAGTCCAGGGGTCTGAACAGAGTTGGAAGTTTCAGTGAATGTCTCTTGGCTGCTATTCTCTCTGAATCTTCTTTTGATGATTCCTCCTGGTTTGGAGAACTGCATGTGAGAATCTGTGTCTGAATTTTCCTTTTTTTTTTGCCAAGGGCTGTGTTTATAGGATGTTACTATATTGGAACAGTTAATTGGCAACAGTTACCATATCTATATTACTTTAAGTTTCTAATAGAGTTTAGTTATTCTAAATTTCTCTTTCTTTGGTTGTATTTCAACTACAGTGATTAAATAAATTTGTTTTAGAACATAGAAATAGAAAAGTACAGCACTGAACAGGCCCTTTGGCCCACGATGGCCAAGACTGACTGGTCTGTAATTGCCAGGGATTTCTCTATTACCTTTCTTGAAAAGAGGAACAACATTCGCCTCCTTCCAATCCTCTGGTATGATGTCTGTGGAGAGTGAGGAGGCAAATATCCTCGCCAGCGGCTTAGCAACCTCTTTTCTTGCTTCCCAGAGTAGCCTAGGATAAATCTGGTAATTAACATCGAGTAGTTTGACCAGTCACATTGCATCTGGAACATACACTTTTCATTTGCCATTGAAATAAGAAAAAGTTAGGGTCTGGCCTACATTCTTAAAATATTTTGAAGGGGTCTGACTTCGTCCATAACAATACAAAGCATTTGAAAATATCTGTTAGCTGGGGAACAGTACTCTGGCAAATAAAAGGATAGAAGTATTGCTGGAAAAAAAGACATATTTTCATAGAATCGTAGAATCCCTCCAGGCCCTTTGGCCCAACATGTCCACACTGACCCTCCGAAGAGTATCCCACCCAGACCCATTCCCCTACCCAATTACTCTACATTTCCCCTGATTAATACCCCATAACCTACACATTCCTGAACACTATGGGCAATTTGAGCATGACCAATCCACCTGACCTGCGCACCTTTGGACTGTGGGAGGAAACTGGAGCACCTGGAGGAAACCCACGCAGACACTGGGAGAATGTGCAAACTCCACACAGACAGTTGCCTTCGGGTGAAATCGAATCTGGGTCCTTGTTGCTTTTTAAAAGTTTTTTTTGTCTTGCACTCAAAGACATTTTGAAATAAAGCCAATTCAAGGAGAAAACTAACATTTATACTGCTCAGACTCCTCTCATACAGTATAAATGTTGGAAATCCCTCTGAATTGGGAATCTTGTGAAATGTCCTGTTGAGAGCGAGATGAAAAGCTTTTGACAAATCGTGTCTCTGTTCAGCAATACTCAAGTTCTTAACTATAAATGACTTTGGTATTAACTGCCCTGCCTCCAGCCCTAGCTTGATAAATTTAATAAGAAATCTTTATAGTTGAAATACACTGTCTTATTTAGATTGTGTGATAGATCCCTTCTCCCTGGGTCAGAGGGGCTTTGAAAAATCTTCAAATGCCCAAATTACAAGTTTCGCATTACAAATGACTACCCTCTTCAGTAGTAATTTGATTTGTTAACTGCTTGTTTCCTGGGGAAATTAACACTTTGTCAATGTAAAATTTCCCTGTATGGTCATTCTGAATAATGTTGCCACATGTTCCATTCAAAGCACCATTTTGAAACAGTTCTGCAATTGTCCTGCTCTTGTGAAATTATTTTATGTTCTTTTCAGAACATTGACTAAGGTTTCAGAAACCATTTCATTTACGGGCAGTAGTATAAACTTGTTTCCCGTGAATTTGCCACAATTTAGTGGAGTGATTATTTTAATGAATGACATAATATATTAGAGAACAAGACTTTGAGAACATAGCAGGGATGTAAGGACTGTGTCACTCTTACGAGTAGATCCAGTTGAGCTAGAACTACCCCAGCTTGTATAGCAATGTTGCAATGGAGCGCAGAGTGGCCAGTTGGCTCTACTCGTTGCCTGCTCCTCGTTTGACTGCACCATTTCTTCCTTGTTTGAAAAGATTACACTTTTTCCACTTCAGGGAGTGCTTGAGTGTTTACCTGATGTGGTAATAAAATATCAATACAACAGAATATTTGAGCTTAATCATAAAAAAAGTAAGCTTTGTTTACTTAAACCCATCTAAATACACACATGTGCACACACAAATACCCATTATAATGTGGGGTAGGATAGATTGGCCAAATTAGGGACTTTTTTTAATTTTAAAAAAAAGTGTACGTGCAATCTGTGATCAACAGGGCCCTTCGCCATGTCTAACCCATCTCCCTCCCCATTCCCTTCCCAAATGCTAGTAGGATTTCCCTGGTTGTCACTTGCCACCAGCCTTTGCATCCAAAGGATCATGAGCTGCCATTTTTGCTACCTCTAGGAGGATGCCGTCACCATACACCTATTCCCCTCCCCTCCCTTGTCACATTCTACAATGACTTTTCTCTCTGGGACATCTGAATCCACTCCTCCTGCATTCCCAAACATCTCCCACACTCCCATGGTCCCTTGTCTTGCAATCACAGAAGGTGAGTGTACCTCCTCTCTCCCCACTGTCCACCTGTCCAAGACCCCTTCCAAGGGAAGCTGTGATTTACTGCTGCTGTTGCAGATCTTTCCACCTGCCTTGATAACTTAAAGTCCTTAGGACTCATAATTGAATTTAACAACTTCAAAATGTCAACACCACCTCCTTCCATGTTCATTACTCACCCCACACCCCTAGGTTCTGTTAGATTTGGCCAACCCATTTTCAACTGTTCACACTTCCCATTGGCATCCATTCAGCATTTATCTCTCTGTCAGCTTACTGCTTCTCATTTTCTCCTCTTTTTCTCTCTCTTTTTTTTTTCTCTGTGGGTGCTGACTCCATCTATTTGACTCACTCCTTCCCCTACCAATCACACCCACTTGTCAACATTATAAATATCATCCTTTTCCTGCTATTTCCACTCTGATGAAAGGTCTCTGAACATTAACTCTGCTTTTCCTTCAGCAGATGCTGCCAGATCTATCAGGTTTCTCCAACACTTGCTGCTTTTGTTTGAGATCTCCAGTAGCTGCAATTTCTTTGTTTTATTTCATTACGCAATCTGTAGTTTTGGTGACTCAGTTGGCTCCAGGCTGAGTTCAGAATTTTAATACTTTCAATCTGCTCTCTTCTTTCACTGGTGAGGTACTTCACAGCTGTGTGGTGATGTTCTTTCTTTAAAAACTCTGTCTACTGGACATGAGGAGGGATAATTACAGTTCGGTGGAGATGGAAGACAATGAGGAAGCTCTCTTAGCTGCTTGTCCTCTGTTGTGCTGAAAAGGTGTCCATAAAACATACAAAGGGCTAGCTTGGCATGAGGCTGCCTTCTCTGTTTCAAACAAACTCTGTACCAGCAAACTGATACATTCTCTTCAAGCTATCTCTCTTTTTCTTTGTTTTCCTTATTGTTAAATTATTCAAAATAGCACATTTTTGAGGTGCCAGATAGAAGCTTTTCACTGTATTTTACTGTATTCTTATTGTAAAATGCACGTGACAATAAAATCAAAAACAAATCGGTGCTAGAGCATCTAGTATCCAGGATGTTTCAGTGTCCAAATTTAGAAAATACCGGTTATCTTGGAGAAGTGCTAGGCTGGAAGAGATCAGAGACACGAAAGAACCATGTCATGGCGGGATTTGAAAACCAAAATGAGAATTTTAAAATCAAATATTGCTCATGTCTGCCAGTGAACTCAGGGATGAAGTGAATAGGAATTTGAATGGATGAGAAAATTTAAGGTCTTTGGATAATCAAGTCTACAGATGGTAGAAAATACCGTCCATGAGTGAGTTGAGATCATCCAGTACAAACACCTGGGGCGACTGTTTTGGCTATAAGTAAGTTAAGGTTCCTGAAGAAGGGCTTATGCCCGAAACGTTGATTCTCCTGCTCCTTGGATGCTACCTGGCCTGCTGTGTTTTTCCAGCACCACATTTTTCAACTATAAGTAAGTTAAGGCAGGGAGGAGGTCTGAAAATATTAGGAAATCTTTTTGTCTCTTCAGAAGGTGTGGGTGGCTAGACCAGCAGTTATTGCCTGTTCCTTATCGCACAGAGGGCAGTTCAGAGTCAACGACATTGGTGTATGGGTCTAGAGTCACATGTATATCAGATCAGGTAAGGATGACATTTTCCTTCCCTAAAGGGCGTTAGTGAACCAGACAGGCTTTTCCTGACTATTGATAATGGCTTTAATATCATCATTAGACTCTTAATTCCAGATTTCTTTTTTTATTGAATTCCAGTTTTATCATCTGTGAAGGTGGGATTGTTGACCTCTTGTGCTGTTTATTTTATTGGCAGCACGATGCTGTAGCACAGGATAGTATCAACTGTAGCATTTACTACATTTCAAGAGGAAAGTTTCAGCACTTTTATAGATTCATACAGAGCAAAAGGTGGCCATTCAGTACATGATGCTTGTACTACCAGTTCTTTGAAATACCTTGTCAACTGGAATTACTCACCTGTTTCCTCACAGTCCTGCCCATTTCCCTTTGGATTTACATCCATTTGTCCTAGTCTTCATATTATATTATCAATGGCTAACACCGCAGCCAATCTGCCCTTGCAGCACTGATCTCAGGAAATGTGTTTAATGGTGCACCTATGGATGCAACACAGGTATGTGCCTGCACATTCCACACTAGAGTAGACAGGCAGGAGGCTGAAAGAACACAGCAAGCCAGACAGCACCAGGAGGTGGAGAAGTTGATGTTTTGGTGGACAGCCTCCAGGCCCTCCGCTTCTTCCTCTCCGACAGACCCATCCGGTCCCCCTCCACCAAGGCCCTCCTCCACTTGCAACTGCTGCACGGTTCACATGGCATGCAAACTTGGTTGCCACAAAATATGGCATCTTTCTCTTGTAAAGCACAATTTTCATAACAGCCATCTTGGGCCAGAGAACATGTGCAGAGCAGGTAATAGGAGGTAGACAGGAAAGTAGATTGAGGTCATGCTTTTATCAAATGGCAGGGCAGGCTGGAGGGGCTGAATGGCCAGCTCCTCATCGGAATTCATATGTTTCTCTGCTTGTCTAAACTCTGCATTGGTCAAATAATGGAGGTGCAGAATTGCAAAGAGCATTGGCTTCACTGAATAGCAGGGTGGTCTGCTCACTCGCTGCTGGTAAAGGCTTATTTGTGCCGTTGTCTTACACTGTGCTGTCATAGCTGACGTGACCGTTAGCTCTCTTATAACCGCCACGCAGTCGTATGTCTGGAATTTCTGTTTTAATGTGAATCTTTTGGAGTAGCAACTCTTTGAAAGACTTGGACATGAAAAAGTAAATGATGGGGTCGAGGGATCCATTGCAAGCAGCCAGGAATAGCGTGAACTCTCTCCCGTGAAACCAGACACTTTCTACTGAGCAGCTGAAGTTTCCATGCATCTGACCAACGGTGAATGACAGTCTCCAAAGGTGATAAGGCACAAAACAGATGAAAAAAACTGCAACAACCCAGGCTATGTTTTGGTTCATCTTGTAGTTTTTGTTGGTGGCAGTGCTGAATGTTTTCTTTGACTTAAGGATTTCCTTCATGATGAAGATGTAACAAACAACTAGGATGAGGAAGCCAATGAAGAATATCCCTGTGCAAATGTAGACCGCTGCCTCGTGCCAGTGCTTCCCGAAAGGACTCTTAAGCGAGTTGCAGTGCTTCACGTTTTCTGCGGTGGCCTTTTTGTTGGTGAGAATGCTGTTTGGAACCCCCAAGACCAGGACAAGTAGCCACACTCCAGCTGAAAACATCCTTGCGCGGTTGATGTCATGCATTTTGGACTTCCTGAATGGATTCACAATTTTCAGGCATCTGTCCAGACTGATCAGACTGAGGAACAGTATACTGGCGTACATGCTCAGATAGAAAATCACCTCTGAATAGCGGCACACAAACCAGGTTAGTTGCCAGGGTGCAAGGTCTGACTTGCTGAGTATTTTAAATGGATACGTGAGAGTCATTAACAAGTCAGACATTGCCAAGTTTTTAAGGTAGAAATCAAAACTCCGCGTTTTCTTAATCTTGAAGAATATCCAGATTGCCAGGCTGTTTAATGTGAAGCTGATAATGAAAATGATCGAATAGAGTATTGGGTAAACCACTTCTGCAATCTTGCTGTCTCTTGAGCAGAAGGTATGATTTGAAGTTGTGTCATGTGTTCTATTCATTTTCTTGATTCTAAATCCTGGAAGTCAAGAGGGGAAATGAGCAAGAGTTAATGTTATTGTGATGAACTGGGTTAAAGTAATTTAACGAGGAGAAAGTGAGGACTGCAGATGCTGGAGATCAGAGCTGAAAATGTGTTTCTGGAAAAGCGCAGCAGGTCAGGCAGCATCCAAGGAACAGGAGAATCGACGTTTCGGGCATAAGCCCTTCTTCAGGAATCCTGAAGAAGGGCTTATGCCCGAAACGTCGGTTCTCCTGTTCCTTGGATGCTGCCTGACCTGCTGCGCTTTTCCAGCAACACATTTTCAGCTAAAGTAATTTAACACCAATTCTTAAAGGCTTAAATGTAAATTGTACAACAGATAACTCTGATTTCTAAAAAGAGCTTACCAAGGTATCGCTTTTGGTTTAGATGCTCTGATGGTATTCTGCTGTATTTTGCTACACTTAAATAATCAGTAACAATTTTTTTTTTAGTTATTTATTCACATGGTAAACATCTGAAGTGAAGAATTCTCCAGTGGACAGATCCTTCTCTATCTGTGGCTCCTCTAGTCCCAGTGCCTCTGCCACCAAATTGGGCACAGCAAATTGGGATGACTTTATCCCAGTCTGTTCTTGCCTAAGAAGTGCATCAAAGTATTAATCTTATTTTTGTTTTGGTTTAATATTTTTGCATTTGGAGTTTAGCATTATTTATAAAATCACGAGGGGCATCGATAGGGTGAATAGCAGAGGTTTTTTTCCCAGTGAGTCCAAAGGTGGAGGGCATAGGTTTAAGGTAAGAGGTTTATAAGGGACCTAAGGGGGCAACCCTTTCATGTGGAGGGTGCTGCCAGAGGAAGTGGTGGAGGCTGGTACAATTATAACATTTAAAAGGCATCTGGATGGGTATATGAGTCGGAAGGCTTCAGAGGGAAATGGACCAAATGCTGGGAAATGGGACTAGATTCATTTAGGATATCTGGTCGGCTTGGACGAGTTGGACCGAAGGGTTTGTTTCCAGGCTGTGTGACTCTATGAATGTCCAGTGGTGTCAATGACGAGAGATTGTCAAGTATTCGATTACTTGGAGTGGAATGGAATTGAACTGACAGGAGAAATGCAATTAAATTAGACTTATCACACATCCAGTTCTCCTCTGTGATCAGTGTCACCTTCTTAATAGCTTGATTGGTGAGATTCAAATGGCAGCAATCCCTGTAACCTTAAAATTCCCATGGCTTTTCCACCTAGCCTGCACGTCACCCCCCCCACCCTCTTCCTCCCCCCCCCCCCCCCGAAACTATAGGGCAATCTCCCATGGCTAATCCACTAACCTGCACATCTTTAGACCGTGGGAGGAAACCAGAGCACCCGGATGAAACCCACTGAGAATGTGCAAACTCCACACATCCACCCGAGGGTGACATTGAACCAGGGTGCCAGGAGCTGTGAGGCAGCAGTGTGCTAACCCCACTGAGCCACTGTGTCTATACTAGGCATATAATTCAAGGGATCATGTGGGGAATTAGCCTCACTTCAGGAGAGAGTCAACTTAAGAGCATGTAAAACTAGTGTTTGCTCGATACTCTCCGTTTGCCAGCTGTTTGTGAGTTGTGTGACTGATCTATTGGGTTAGGCGTAAATAGCACTCTGTCAAACAGTCGCATAAGAAATCAAACCAGCTTGAGAAGTCTCATTTGAAAAGCCCAAATGGAACACCATGTCCTCTTTGTGGGTTAGAGTGAGTAGAGAATGCGCAGGCAAAATTGGAATGTAATTATCCTAATTTATGAGGTGTGGGGAGAGCTCTATGTTTACACAAAAACTCTTGGATAAAGATCAGGCAAGAGGTCTGGAAGAGCTTGATTGACTTAATTTTTTCTTTGCCAGTAAGAACCTCTTCAGGAAGTAACTGCTGCCACTAGTAGGAGATAAACCTTGCAAAGACCTCTTGCTGTTGTATTCCTCATTGTGGCTTGGTTGGGCATCCATCCTTAAGGGGAGGACTGGGTGAAGACAAATTGGTGGAAGATCCAGACTGTGAGCTGATTTAAGGAATGGAATGGGAATTAAGCTGACAGGTAACCAGAGCCAAATTTTATTGGTGCTTAGTGTCTGGTATTTGTGCTTTTGAGGCTGGCTGTGAAATCTTCATTTCAATGATAGCGACATTAAAACATCTTAATCTTTTACCAAGACAGGCAACTGGCTTAGTTTGAGAAATATACACACACACTGCTGATTTTCTTACTGTGACATTGATGTAACTAACTTTATCACTACACTATAAAATAACGCAGTGCCAGTAAATCCATCATTGCTGTGCTATCTTGTCAGTAAAGCTATCAAATTAGTTCCATTCCCTTCCTCACAGTTCATTGCCCTGTGAATACTTTTCATTCACGTAACTATTCCATTCCCTTTTCGCAGTTGTTGAGTCTACATCAGGAAGTGCATTGCGGGTGATGCCACAGAGAGCTGTGGGGGCAGGGCCTTTCTATATTCAAAGCTGAGATAGATTCTTGATCGGTATTGGGATCAAGGGTTGTGGGGCAAGTGCAGGAAAGTGGATGAATGGTCTACTCCTGTTCTTATTTCTTATGGTCACGGCAGTTCACTGGTTAAAAAGAAACCGTGGCCTCAGGTTGTCTCTGGTGCTTGAGCCCATTATCCTGCGTAGTCTTGGTACCCAGATGAGCTTTTGGAGGCTGTTTCTCAGACCAAATCATTGTTGAACCTCCCCATGACCTTCTGTGTTGTAAAGAGAACAGCTTCTCTGATCTGTTCATTCACCGAAGACCCTCATTCCTTTGTTTTATCCCAATAAAGTTCCTCTGTACTCTTTCTAAGACCTTAGCAGCTCTTTACAAACTGTCACAGCCAGAATCGAACATAATCTTTCAGCTGAATTCTAACTATTTCCTGAAGTTTTGATATAGCTCCTGGTGTTTATACTCTTTTATTTTGCATTCATTAAAGTCAAGAATTTGATATTCTTTTTGTAAACCAAAGACGACTCCTCAATTTATCTTCGAAGGTTTGTGTGTAAATGCCAGCAGATGCTATTGTTGCTGAAGCCCCTTGAAAACTTAACTGTTTTGTAAAATTTCATTTTAGATGAACTTTCCTCAAGCTTCCTGCCATTGTTCACAGTTCTCTGTTGGATTTCAGTCACTGGGTGCCTATTCGTTGTGATTATTACTATATTTTCATGGCAGAAATATCTGAAGTTCACTTAGTTATATCCTTCCCACGACCCTGCAATTTGCTTGAAATCATCACCTTATTTATGATGTGGAGGTGCTGGTGTTGGACTGCAGTGGGCATGCTCAGAGTGTGAGTGCATGCTCCATGGGCTGAATAGCCTCTCCCCACATTGTAGGGATTATATGATTGAGACAAGTTATCCCCTCCTTAGATTGCATGAGAAGACCTGAATCTCTTGTGTGATTTGTACCATTGTGATTTGGTTTCACATGTTGGATATGAAAACATTGTCAGCAATTCTCAAACATGGAGACAAAGAATTCAGGTGAATGCACGTGCGTGTGTTTCAAGAACCTCCCCTTTAGCGGAGTAAGAGACATGAAACTAAGGATGCAAGATTATCCTTGGGCTTAGCTCCATCTATATATTCCTCTCTATCTCTCTCTCTATACTGTATGTATAAATCCCCAGGATAATATTGATCAGAAATGAACATCCAGTCTCCAAGAATTTAAGGAAGCACTTCACTATGGCTATTGGGATTAAGACATTCCTGATGAAGGGCTTATGCCCGAAACGTCAATTCTCCTGCTTCTCCGATACTGCTTGACCTGCTGTGCCTTTTCAGTGCCACACACTCACATTCTCGACTCTGATTCTCCAGCATCTGTGGTTTTAGGTTAAAACCATACACTTCAAAGACTGTGTGTGTGTGTGTGT